>NC_136625.1:36481198-36486163 GCF_933228915.1 Telmatherina bonti
AGAATGCAGCCTGACTTGATCTGCGGCTCTGAGAATGACTTTTACAGTCAGTTCGATGTGGGAGGTAGCGCAGTGAGATTGTGTCATCAGCCAGGATCTGTTTCCTCATAGCGCTGTCTGTGGATTCCCCTCCATGCAGAGTTTGTTGAAGTAGAACTTGTGTGTTTTTTTCCCCTTTCTTAGTGATTGTACTACTTCCTTACGAGGGCGAGTGATGCACGGGAAGCAAAGAAAAGTACACGTTTCTGAAAGTACAAGCTGTATTTATCACACTTTTCTCCTCTTTGTGACTCATAATAATGGTGGCGTGACAGGGAGACACTTATCTCTGTAATCTACGGGGCTGACCGCTGGTGGAATCAGTCAAAAGTTGAAATAATCAGCAACCGATCACAGCTTTTGATTAGAAAGTATCCTTAAACTATGTAGTAAGTAAGCACACATTCATATATAACTATTAGATGAAGTTATTTAGAAATATGGATGGGGTCTGTAAGGAATTTATAAATTGCTGGTCCATTATCGATATCACCTATCAATAACTAAAGAGCAGGAATAAACAAACCTCATCCACCCCCCACACCCAACACCACCCGGGTGGAGATAGGCAGAGATAAACATTTCACACACTGCTGTCACCCATGTACAAAACTGTGACCATATCAGGTTATAACATGAAAGTTTTATTGTAAAAACGTGAAACTTATCATGTTATAAGTTTATGTTTTTACGTTAAAACTATCTCTTTATTCCCTGATACAATTCACGTTTTTACAATAAAACTATCTTGTTATAACATGATATGATTCACATATTTGGGTTAGAACGATCTTCTGATATAACATGATACGCTTCACGTTTTTAGGTTAAACTATCTTGTTATAACATGATACAATTCATGTTTTTACGTTAAAACTATCTCGTTATAACAAATGATTTAGGTTTTTATGTTAAAATAATCTCTTTATAACTTGATACACTTTACGTTTTTACAATAAAACTATCTCGTTATAACATAACACAATTCACATTTTGACGTGTGAATTTTATGTTACATTTTTAACATAATATGATTCACATATTTGGGTTAAAACGATCTTGTAAGATTTATGTTTTTACAATGAAATTATCTCGTTATAACATGATACGATTCACGTTTTTATGTCAAAACTATCTCGTTGTAACATATGATTCACGTTTTTATGTTGAAATGATCTCTTTATAACTTGATACAATTTATGGTTTTACAATGAAACTGTGTCGTTATAACATAATACAATTCACATTTATACATTAAAACAATCTCGTTATAACGTGATACGATTCACATTTTTCACATACGTTAAAACTATCTTGGTATAACAGGATTTGATTTACGTCTTTACAATGAAACTATCTCTTTATAACCTGATAATAAAATTAATGTTTTTACATCAAAACTATCTTGTTATAATATGATACGAGTCAAATTTTTACAATGAAATAATCTCGTTATAACAGGATACAATTAATGTTTTTGCGTTAAAACTATCTCGTAAAATAACATGATACAATTCATGTTATTGCGTTAAAACTATTTCGTTAAATAACAAGATATGATTCATGTTTTTGCGTTAAAACTATCTCGTTAAATAATATGATACGATTCATGTTATTGCGTTAAAACTATTTCGTTAAATAACAAGATACGATTCATGTTTTTGCGTTAAAACTATCTCGTTAAATAACATGATACAATACATGATTTTGCGTTAAAACTATCTCGTTATACCATATGATTCACGTTTTATACAATGAAACTGTCATGTTATGACGTGGTAAGTTCCCTTTTATTTAAAATTTTGATTGACAGCTCAATGCTTCTGCAATATTGAATACAATGAAAACTAAACTGCAATAAGCAGAACGTCACCATGGTAACTGAGACCCAACAAAAGAAAAACAATAACTGCTGGAATAGACTCCAGCTTTCTGTGACTCTAAGACGTTAGGAAGATAAAAAGATAAATAAAACAAAGTGTAACCAGTGTTTTATGTCGTGTTGTCATTAGTAAAACAACGTAAGCATAACATCCAGCGACAGATCTCCAGTCTTACCAGTATGTAATGGTTCTATCATACACAGTTATTAATGTTCTCTAATCAGCAGACTGCAAGAAACACTCAAAGGGATATTTTCCATTAAAAAGTCTGTTGTTTTATGAGGACAGGAGACTGAATGCTTGTTTAATTAAGGCACTATGTCTTATTTATATATAGCATGATCCAGACAGAACACAGCGGCTATAACACATCGTCTGCTGATTTGTCGATGCAGTTTGTTTAGAAAAATATGTAAATCAATGCACTTTGTTTTATTTAAAACACACAGGGATTATAAAACACTGTTGGGTGATTCTGTCCGTGCGTTTATGTAGAAAAATCTTCTATGCAGCTCCGTAAAGCAACTTGTTTGAAAAGTAGGGCTGGGCGATATGACCTTTTAGTAATATCCCAATATTTTTATGGCATGTCACGATATACTATACATATCTCTATACTTACCTTAGCCTTGAATTAATGCTTTGGTTCATACAATCACATCAGGAAGATGATTTTATGTCTACATTAAAACATAATTGTTCATACTGCATTAAGATATGCTGATTTTAAACATTCATGCCAAAAGGATGAAATTGTAACGAAGCAAACTGATCAAAACCGTATTTATTGAACAGTTAAAGCAGTGGCAGAAACATGTCATTTTAAAACAAAATAAAGTGACTTTGCATGATGTAATAAATGCAACGTATGAAAATAATATAAATTCAAGTGCACATTTTGTGCAGTGCATAACAGTAGCATGAAATAAAATGATAAATAAACTAAAGTTCTTTCTTGTATAATTGAGCTACTGTAATAACAATAAAAAAAATGCACAGATTTTTAAAAAAAAAAACCCCAGTTAAAATAAAAAATTAGCTGCCTGATAAAGTGAAAATGAAAAGATCACAACATTTTTTGGGTTCCTTCTTGTGGCATAAGTCATAAGTTAAAAAAACAGTTGCATTTTGTGCATGGTGTGTTGTACCTTTGTGGCGACACTTCTGCAACATACTTTGCTGACCAAATGAGAAGAAATTCTTCCTCCTCCATTTTTTGTAACTCACGCTGCTACTGTTTGTGTCTGACACTGAGAGTTAAGGCCGTTCTGGAGGAGCGAAAGTCCTCCAACCCAGTATGAGAGGCATGAACCTGATGAGTGGGAACAAAAAGAGTGTCAGCCATCCCTGTTGTGTGACTATCTCTGTGCTTTAAATGCCAGATGTGGATGAGACATGTCTGATCAGGCGGACAGCCGACCCAGGGCGGAGCCTGGACATGGATGGAGGGATTACACTTTGGGAATACCTCTGGAAAAGGAGGGTGTGGTGGTTCAGAAGATGCTTTTTTCCCACAAAATCTCCCTCGAGTCTTGTCTGTAGTTTTGTTTGTTGTACTTTAATAAAATCCTGAAATTGAGGATCTCTGTAAATGGGAAAAGCTTGCCTGCTTGGTGTGTGTGTGTGTGTGTGTGTGTGTGTGTGTGTGTGTGTGTGTGTGTGTGTGTGTGTGTGTGTGTTGGTAGTCACAAGGCCGCCAGAGCCGACAGCGACTGGGTTTCTTACATTCCAGCTTACCCGGGAGCAGATGCAGCGATGACTCTGACACACACACACACACACACACACACACACACACACACACACACACACACACACACACACACACACGGCCACATCCTTCTGTTGGTTTGGCAGCTAAATTACGAGTTTTTCTGAAATACCAAGCGTGACTCAAGATGCAGCTTTCAGATTCCACCGGAGATTCGGCTGAGATACACCGAAGTTCCCGCCTGTTGGTACCAGCCACACAGAGCGAATGTGAAGCAGCTGCTCGCTGCTCATCGGGCCGACGGCCTCAGATATCTACCTGTTTGCCAAGCAGGAAGTGTTGTCGTGGTAACCATCTCAGATAGGTATAAGCAAGGTAGCGTAGCTGACATAGTTTCTCGCTTTTATCTGGAAAGGCTTTTCAGATTCTGTTTCAACTCTTTTTTTTTTTTGGTTTTTTTCCACCAGCTTGGTGTTTTGTTGCTGCTGCTGCACTTTCTGTCTGCTTTTCATTCGTAGGAGGGAAACATCAGTATTCAGGCTGCAGGGTGGCTGTGATTGTTAGTGTCAGTCTGAGTGGAAGACGAGGTAGGCCTGGCGTCTCCATGCAACTACAGAGCGTGTGAAATTCATTAGTTTCACAACTTCCACCTTTAAAAACCTCTGCTTGTGCTTTATTTTTCTAATTACGTTTATATATTATTCATGTTTAGAGAAACAAGTTGTTTTTTGAGTAATTTAATTAGTTATTCCTCTTATTTTTCTCGACAAACAAACACAAAACATCCAAATGTGAAACCACCAGCAGGGTGGAATACCAGAAAAGCAGCAAATATGTACATTACTAAAGCTCAGACCAGGGTGACCTTGTTGATTTGGGTTTTTAGATTCACGTTTTAGTCAGTCAGACATTAAAAACATCCCACTTCAGATGCACTGTAGGAATATTTTCTGAATAAAACTCAGCATAAAAAGATCCAAGAAAAGAGAAAACATGAAAACACTTTTCTGCTCTCGTGTCTTTTCTCAGACCTCGCTGCTGGTTTTAGACCTTAGAAACCACCTGGTTTTAATATAAAACATGCAGAAGCTCAACTCTTTAATCCAGTGTTTGTGCATGCCCTGCATGCTTTAGAGGCAACCCCTACTTTAACACACCTGAATGACATAAAGGGCTGCAAAGAACTTGATGAGGAAGTTCAATAATCTGACTCAGGTGCTTTGGAGAAGGATCATATCTAAAACATGCAGGGCAGGGGAGCTGGAATGGAGAAACACTACTTTAATCCCAGTCAGCACCCAGACATTATATTTCCATTCAGCCTCAGATGCC
>NC_136625.1:36486363-36519643 GCF_933228915.1 Telmatherina bonti
ACACACACACACATATATATTATATAAATTATATGTGATATTATATGTCTAAATATTACCAGGCCTCACTGTGCTGCTGCTGATGGGCATCCAAATAACCACTAAACAATATTGTAATGTAGGAATGTTTTCCTTTATTAATCTTAGTTAAATCTTGATACAAACGTTTGTATATTAATAAAGACATTTATCAAAATGCAGGTTTGGACAGTTAAATTAATTGATCAATAGTAAAATAAGGCTATTACAGAGTTGTGTAAATGAACAAACATCACTTGGCAGTGGCATTTAGCAGTTTTTTATCCTGCTTGAGACATACAGGATCAATTTATTGCAAGTTAAAAGAACTGACGGTGAGAGACAATCATTAAAAAAATATATTTAAACAGCTGAAAATAAACAGCTGGTTTGCTGGCTTGAATGTGTCCTTTGGAGGAGACGGCGAAATGGAAACTGCTGAAAAGCTAAACACCAGCTGAGTAAAACAAGAGATGGCACACTGTTGTATTGTTACCAATCACTTTGATCCCACGCATAAAATCATCTTTCATTTTAAAGAAATACTTTGAGTTTTTCATCATACGAGGCAAACATAAGTAATGCTTTAGAGTAAAGGGACAATTTCCACAGTAAATCACAACATGCAAGACGTGTTAGACCAAAGCACCCCCACTGAAACAAACGCTATATGAAAAATAAACAAAGAGAAATGAAGAGTCTTGGGAGAGTGGTTTTGCACCAGTTTCTACAACACCTGAAGATAAGACCAGAGCGTTTTCCCAGTTTGTTAAGACTGAACCAGGACACAAGTCCTGCAAATACGTTTGAAACTTAACAGATCTGCATGTACGGATTCATTTTATCTGTTTCAAATTCACAAAAACTAAACATTTTCACAAGATTTACGCACCTAAACAGCCAATCACATGCTCAGATTCTCTGTGGTCGGCAGAGTTGCCTGAAGACACTCGAACATGGAGTTCTGGAGACAGAAACCACATGCAGGCAACCAGTTCCCCTCAAATGGTTCTTAATAACCGGCCTCACCCAGAGGGAGCTGGGATGGTGGCGCTGGCCACCCCTCTCTGTGATTGGCTGGATCAGAGAATTCTGACTGGATCGTATAAGGTGTGGAAAACGTTGGTTCTACCTGTAAAACTGAGCTGAATTTGCAGAATTTCAGGTCAGTTTTGTGTTTACTTATAAAACTGACCTAAATCTTCTGACCTGTAAAATGTTCAGACTTGCAGAGCGAATCCATTCTTGAATTTGTACCTTTTCCTGCGATAGAACAACAGGTTAAACGCTCTAAGCTAGCTCCGTTAGTCTGCATCAGAAACACAGCGGTGTACCACAGTGTGTTAACCCCTAAAATCTTACGATTCAGACGATGTTTTATCGATGGCTCGGTCCCGTGGATTTCATTACACAGTGTCAACGTAGAACTGGATCAGTTTTGTTTGGGTTCAGTCCGGTTCTGCAGCCCGTCTGCTTGAATTCTGAGGTTATACCGCAGTCTGAACGCCAAGGATCTTTTAAAATCAGCTCTTCAGCTCAGTGAAGATTCAAACTGTAAGAGGCTCGGCGAGCTGGAGAGGATGCAGATTGTCGTGGAGCAGTCGAAGCTGCTGCAGCCGAGAAAAGTCGTAAAATACTGAGACTAGTTTCATCAAACACCAGCGGCTTCGAACAGGGGTGGGACTCCAGCGCATTAATTACACTAAATCTGCAGAAAAATTAGGGCATTAAAAACATTAACATTAAATCGCAGAACATTTGTTATTTCCCGATTACACTGATGCACCCGCTGGACCTTAGGCGCTGTATTTAGACGCTTCTAGCGACTCTAATGAAGGAAAAGCGACTTCCAACAAGTCTGGCAACCTTTTCTGCTGACAGTGGAGAGTTTTGGAGAGGAACATGAAGGCAGACATGGTTCAGCCTGCTCTCCGTGAGGATCAGCGGCTGAAAGAACACACACGAGGCTAATCGTCACGCTGCAGCCGGAGCAGGAGGGGATCCCCTCTGCTGCAGGACCAGACTGGAGTCCACCGACTGATCCCAGTCTGTTGACGCTTATGGAGGGCAACACGCTGTCGAGTGGAGCTGGTAAAGTCGTGAAAACGTTTTTTATTTGCTTTCTACTGCTCCACAATGAAACGCATGTTTCCAGACATTAACTCAGTGGCTGCCGGCGTTTTGGAGCTTTTTGGCTCAACTTTCAGGACCGAGGTGTTGTAGATGTGGAAGGACGACTCGGAGAGCTTTCCTGTCACGTGCGCGCTCAGAGAGCGCATTTCGGGGTCGTTTTGTCGAGTCTACACGGGTTTCCGTACACATAAAACACGACTTAGGCAGCCGATGAGGCAACAGAGCTGAGCTTACAATATTAATATCGACGTTTGTTGATTTTATCATCCACTAAAATTAATTAAAATTAAAAATTTTGCTTTTTGGGACAAATATTGTTACGCAATTAAAATGCAGTGTATCGAGATTAATTAGAAAGGCTGTAATGAATCAGTTTAACTTTCCTAATGGAGTCCCACCCCTATCAAACAATACATGATGGTAAGAATGCTGCAGCTGAACGGAAACACCGAGCAGCTGCCGAGTTTCACCCGAAGCCGAAAGAAGACAGGAGGAATACTTTGGTTGTTGGTATCAGTTTAAGGCAAACCAGTGAAACCAGTAACAGTCGCTGCCCAGTAAAGATGAGACTGCAGCAGATGAAGGACCAGGTGGAGCACTGAGCAATGGGGAGTTCTGTTAGCGGTCGTGTGAATGAGCGATGCTAACGGGACATGGTTAACGCCTGGTAATGATGTCATCCGCCCATCCCCCACTCCTCCCATCACAGAGAATACAGCAACATTAATAAGCAATCATGAAACATAAAAACACATCAAGGCTCCATTGCATCCACTACAATATAGTGCAGGGTTTTTTGTCCTTGAAGGGATTGTCTGAGGCGGGAATGCCCACAAGGAGGGGGTCGTTTCTGGCGTTTTCGCTGCAGTAGTGCATGAGGTCTGCAGAAGCTTTGGAGACCTGTGGAAACAACGGAGGAATGTTAGTCACTGCAACGGCAAACAGGCTCAGGATTTATGTAACATTCAGCATTTTAAGCCCTAAAGTGTCCAACTCCAGTCCTCCATGTTTTGTTGTCTCCATGCTCCAACACACCTGACTGAATAAATACAGCTGTGCTCATATGTATTCATCCCCTTTCATTAAAGAAAAGCTGAATTTACAACAGTCACTCAAATAACTGGAGACTTAAAAAAGGAACAATAACTAAAAATTTGCAGAAATATCATTTAGTGATATAAGACACTGTTTTTTCATTTAATTGAGTTGAAGAAAGAAAGAAACACAAACAAATGGACAAATGAGAGACTTTTCTGTTGAACAGTGGGACAAAATACCTGTCAACAGGTGCAGAAGTCTGACTGAGAGGAACAGAAAACACCTGACTGGAGCGGAAACATTAAAGGATTGTTCTACTAAATATTAGTTTATGACTGATGGAATATGTAATAAATGATCTTATTTGTTTGCTTTTTAAAAAAAATATTTCTATTGAACCAGAATTAGAAAATAAAGTAATGATTTTCATCAAATCTTTATTTATTATGACTTTAGTCAGTTTCAGCTTATTTTACAGGCAGCTGGTTTTTTCCTTCTTTAATAAAAGGATATGAATAAATATGAGCTGAACTGTTGACAAGAAGCGGCTGGATCAGTTTGATTGGAATCAGCTGTGTTGGTGGAGGGACACACCAAAAACCTGCAGGACGGCGGCCTTCCAGGACTGGAGTTTGACACCCTGAAGTATCCACCAGCAGAGGATTAAAACGGAGCTTTGTAAATATCTTAGAAAACAACAAAAGCTCACTGAAGGATGGTTTAATTTCCTTTTATATGAATCACTACTTCTCCCCCGGGGCGTCTGCTGGGATGCTTTGCTTCGGTAACTCCTGGTTTCCGTTGTTTTTCCACTGCAACCATCTCACCTGGTATCTAACAGCTGTAGATGCATCGCAATAAAATCATAATATCAAAGTAACATCAGCCTCAACGACGACTAAACCCTCCGCTGCAAACCAGTGTCTCCTCACCATGTAGTCGCTTTAACACCTGAAAATGTTCATTTCTGATCCATTTATCACGTGTAAAGAAGTAAAACTGGACAGCAGAAACTTAAAATGAAACGCAAAACAAGGAGGATGAGGTCAGCTCAGTTCAGCACTGAGGATGAAGAGTTGCACCGTACCTTCGTCCTCTCTAAAGCCGCCTCTATTTTCAGCTGCCGCACCGTCCGCCGGGCGATGGCTATGTTGTTGGAGTTGTGCTTTGAAGACATCCTGGTGAAGGCGATGCTGTAACGACAACAGGAGACGGTTAGTGTGTGAAGGACGAGGTGATGGCGTGCAGCGACGCGCTCCGGTGTCTGGACACGTGCAGCCTAAATGCAGATGAAACCAGTAGGAACACCACGGCGGGACACAGACTTCAGCGTTAACAGCAGATGGAGTGATGCAGGTGTGGGAGAGCTCTGGCTCCGGTATTGCTCTCCAGCTTACTTTTACAGCCGTTCGCTGTTCCTCATGAAATCACTTCCTGCTTCTACAAGTACTGTCCTGCAACACACCAGGGCTGCTCCATTATGGAGAAAATTATTATCATGATTATTTTGACTGACATTAAGATCTCGATTATTTAACACAATTATCTGTTATCTTTAATAACATGAATATAGTTAACATTAAACTGTGGCTTTTCAACAATGTCTTCAGGATTCCACAGATTTTAGAAAACAAACAAATAACATGAAGTTTGTCTCAACAAAGTGCAAATACTGATGTAAACTGAATAGATATAAGTAAGGATTAAACAACGCTGCGCGTCGTGCATTACAACCTTTAAACGCACAGTTCAGAGTTGTTTAATCCGCTTACACCACGGTACCACACAGTTAACATTTTATAACAAATTTGTATTTCTTCTCTACAACATTAGCTGAAGTATACGAACTATTTTACGTAGTTTTATACCAAACAACCGCTGTCAGGCTGCAGCGCGTTTCTCTCATTCACCTGTTAAAAGACGACTGATCTGAACCAGCTGGTTAACGCGTTGCTATGGTAACGCCTCGTAACGGAGGGATATTACAGTGTTTAACTGGCCGAACTCTGTATAGGAAAATAATTCAGCCAGTTGTCACTGACAATGGTATAAACTATGTTTAGGTGAACTTCCACAACCTACTGCAGTTATTCTACATTGACCTGCAGCCGGAGCCGACTGAGACTGGCCGCCTGGGAGTGCTTTAGGA
Organism: Telmatherina bonti; assembly: GCF_933228915.1. Lineage (NCBI taxonomy): Eukaryota > Metazoa > Chordata > Actinopteri > Atheriniformes > Telmatherinidae > Telmatherina > Telmatherina bonti. Next base: position 36,491,702 of record NC_136625.1, read on the forward strand.
CGGGAGAGGCTCCCGCTGCTCCTTCCTTACAGTAACTGCAGAACAATATGTGCCTTCAAGTCAGTCGCCAAAACACCAGAAAAGTCTCTAATAACTCCAGTAAAAGCTGCTAGATTTGTTGCTTTTAACAAAAAAGTCTCCAGATTTAGCGAGAAAGTCTCCAAGTTGGCAACAGTGTCTGAATGAAAGCAAAGCGGCTGTGGGAGGAGTTTACAGCACAGCGCTGCAACGCCAGAGACGCTCGATTAGCAGCTGAAGACAGCAGGAGAGGAAACTGCAGAGAGAAAAATAATCACACCCTTTTATTTTTATCATCGTTGAAAACCCAGATTGTAGTTGAGATTAAAATCTGATTAATCGCCCAGCGCTAACACACACCTGCTTTTACCTGGACTACTGCAGGAAACAGGAAGGTTCAGTAGCTTCTGGTTGTCTCGTTCTCATCCCTGCAGGTTCAGAAGATTTTGGCTTTTTATCAACAAATTATGTCATATTTTCTTAAAAAAACGTGTAAATGTTGCACCGATCTGTCTTCATTATGCTGCAGAGTTTCACAGGATTTTGTAAAGGATCCTCAGTAATTATGATCATTTCTGCTAGTTATCCTACCATCCCCAGCGGTGACCAGCGTAACCAGTTTAACCAGACTGAAGTATCAGCAGCACTGCTGGCGCGGCGTCCTCAGCCAGACGCTGCAGCCTCTGATGTGACGCCAACTTTTACCATCAACGTCAGCCTGGCCGAAGCTCTGTGGGGGGGCACCGATGGCTGAGACTAAGTGTGTAGCGTTAACATGTAGAAAAACCCTCCAAGGATCAGAAGAAACACTGCCTTTTACAGCACCACACACACACACACACACCAGCAGCTAGGACCACCTACTGCACAGAGCAGCGAGCTCTACTGTATCTTATACTCACAACCCCCCCCCGCTACACACACACACACACACACACACACACACACACACACACACACACACACACACACACACATGCGATTCATTAGTGCAGAGTTCAAAGGGAGCCATTATGAGCCAGCGCCATTAACACCGACACCGAGATGAAAACCAACGTGTGCGCCTCAAACTGTTCCTACATGGCGGCTCAGACCCAAAGAAAACTGCTGAAAACACAAAGGCATCCATTAAAAGCTAAAAGCAGCGCGGGTCCCGTCAGCGCTACAGCATGTGTGGTCTCCTCCACCACCGCCATCTGAGGCCTTCCACTCTGCAGCAGCTTCTCCGACAAAGTAACGCTGCTGCAGATAGACGGTGGGAAGCTGCAATTCCCTCTCCACTGACAGGAGGGGCTGAGAGATGGGCGAGGAAAAGGCTGCGTACACGCCGCAGACTGTATCTGACAGATGGACCGAACCTCTGGTTAAAAGTTAAGCCTATGCCTAAGTACAAAAAACTGCAGTTCCCCCTTCATCCACTAGGGGCTGCAAAACAGAGCAAATCCCCATAGACTCCCATGTTAAAAAGACCAACTTCACAGCAGGAATAAACACGTTTACAGCAGAAATAAACATGTTTACAGCAGGAATAAACATGTTTACAGCAGAAATAAACATGTTTACAGCAGGAATAAACATGTTTACAGTAGAAATAAACATGTTTACAGTAGGAATAAACATGTTTACAGCAGAAATAAACATGTTTACAGCAGGAATAAACACGTTTACAGCAGAAATAAACACGTTTACAGCAGGAATAAACATGTTTACAGCAGGAATAAACACGTTTACAGCAGGAATAAACACGTTTACAGCAGAAATAAACATGTTTACAGCAGGAATAAACATGTTTACAGCAGAAATAAACATGTTTACAGCAGGAATAAACATGTTTACAGTAGAAATAAACATGTTTACAGTAGGAATAAACATGTTTACAGCAGAAATAAACATGTTTACAGCAGGAATAAACACGTTTACAGCAGAAATAAACACGTTTACAGCAGGAATAAACACGTTTACAGCAGGAATAAACACGTTTACAGCAGGAATAAACATGTTTACAGCAGGAATAAACACGTTTACAGCAGGAATAAACACGTTTACAGCAGAAATAAACACGTTTACAGCAGGAATAAACACGTTTACAGCAGGAATAAACATGTTTACAGCAGGAATAAACATGTTTACAGCCTGGTTCAAAAATCCATTTTAGGTTTAATAGGTCAGGTTTACCTTCATGACAACTGTGAGGGGAGTACATTTTTTTCTAACTCGTCCGTTTAAAAGTAATTTAATCTTGAAGTTCGAATTTAGGGGCGTGTCCTTTTGATTGACAGGTACCCGATCTCCCGCTTCAAGTCAGAAGAACGTAGAACAACCACGGTTTTTAGCCGGTTAACAACGTGACTTAGCTTTAGGCCGCTTACCTCCGTTAGCTGGTTAGCTCCTGTTATCTCCGGGTTAGCTCGGTTAGCTCTTAGCTACAGAAAGCTCAGAGTTCGCTTGATGTCAATCATCCACCATGACGCTCACAGCCCCCCTCTCAGCTCCACCTCTTTGCCCATATTTGTATTTTCTGGGAGAGACGACGCGCATGTCCCTGCCAAGATGGTGACGGTAGGAACCGCCCACCGAGCTTCGGGTGAGCCTATGGGTGACGTCATGAAGGCTCTGCCCATCTTTTTATATACAGTTTGTGGTACACACCCTCACCTAACTCCACAACGACCCATCAGCTGTTCGCTGAACTCGACACCTGCATGAACACGATGAAAATCCTGATTTCCTCCCACCATCACCACGGCGTGAAAAATATGGATTTCATGCTTTTTTTCATGAGTTTATAAAATAGACTTTATTTTCCCAAAGATTTTAGTGTTTAATTACTTTTCAGACTAAATGAGACCCTCGCTAACGGCACACCAAAACCATCTTAGTTGAATATTTTACTATTTTCACCTGGTTCAACGCTCTGATGCCACTTTGCTTTTAACGCTTGTTTTATTTGTTTTATTTTGACAAAACTTTAATGGTTTGTCTGCAGGAAACTGGAAATAACAGGAATGGTTTTGATCACCTTAAGTCAAATCAGTGGCTGTAAAAATGTGGATAAATGGCAGTTTATTCGCCATATTTAAGGTAACGAAACACCAACTGATTAAACACCACAGTTAAAATAAAGGTGAAATGGATGAAAATTCCCAAACTTCATGGTGCGGGAACAATCATAAACGCATCTGCACAAACGTTTACGTGATGTTGTAATTACACCTTTGTAAACATCCACAGATAAGCGGTATTAAAGAGAAATAAAAGTGCGGTAAAATAAAAGCTCATTACTTCTTTATTAAATTCATAGGAGAATAAAAAGACAAGAGTAAATCAAACATTGCTGGTCTCCAACATGTTCCAGCGAACTGATAAAAACACGAGTTTATGGCGAGTCAGCAGTCGAGTTGACTGTTTTATTTTTCCATGTGACCGTAGACAGTCTTTATTACCAAACTTGTTCTACACTCATTGTTTTTGTTCTTGCATCATGTAATACCTGTTTAATGTTAATGCATGCAGAACATTTTACTTTTTGACATATTAGTGAGAGACGTTGTAAACAACCAGGAAAACAAACAGCTGCATGTGTTGTGTTTGGTTACGATGTTTTCTGTAGTTTTTATTCACACTTGATGTCATTTTGGACAAACACTGCTAAAATCCTAAAGACACCTAAACACATCCTAAACACTCAGCTAAAATCCTAAACTGAAGGTTGAACAAGTCCTTGTGTTTATTTAAAAAGCAGAAAAACGGCGTATATATCTGCAGCCCGGCTTCTGACTTGATAAAGAACTGAATTGTGGAAAAGCAGACAGATGTCTGCACCATTAAACAGAAGAGATGAAAGACCTTGGCTCCAACCACAAGCTAGAATAGTGTGTATATCTAAACACACACAGACCTTTTATCTGGCTCGTGCATGCGCCTCCTCCTCCAAGCAGGAGTTTCCCTCCACAGATGAAGCTAAAAGTAGCTTCATCACCATTTCTGCTCCCAGTCAGCACTTTTTCATCTGCTGCTGCTCCGACGCAGCCGCTCTGCCGTCCGTCCTGCTTCACCAAAAACACCGAGCTGTTCTCACAGCGCTTATCAGCATCAGTACAACTCAGTCATCAGTCCTGCTGCTGAGTACAGTGGCTTTGTGTTTATAAACCCGGCTGTTAGCTGCAGGCTAACAGTTCACCTGCCGAGATGACATCGCTACTTTCCCACCAGAAAAAAGACAAGAAGGAACCAGTCGTCTCCTTTGTTTAGCAGCGACGGTTGATGCTGCAAAGATTATGGTGATTTTGTGAGCTGTGAACCTGAGCATGAAGAATGAAAGACGGCGAGTCGGCTCCACCACAAACTCTGGGAAATATTTACAAACTTCCAACATGAACGACAGCTTTCACAATGAAAACATCTGCAGGTTTCAGAGCCACATCTGTTCCCATCAGGGAAGAACTTGCAGATTTCAGCAAGACACGCTTCACACGTTACACAACGTGAAGAAACGGCATGAAATTAGTAGAGCTGTGACGAAACGCTCTCGTCCCGATTCAATCAGATTTTTTCCGGTGCCGATTCAATTTAAATTGCAATTCTCTTCAATGTTGTTGATTTTTGTTGACTACAAAAAAAATGTATAAAACTTTTTTTGCTAGTCATTTTTCTTTATTTTAATTAGGAGAAAACAACCCAGAAACCAGACCATCATTCTGCTGCTATAATGCCCAAGAAGACTAGTAAAAAGACCAATAAAAACAATAAAAATAACAAAAGTTTTATAGTAGATTAATTTAATTTATCTGAGACAAAAACAAAAAAAATTTTAAACAAGAATATTGATTTTAAAATTGTGAAGAAAAAAAATCTCGAATTTCAATTTTTCTATTATATTTTCCCACCACTAATATCTCCCCATTCCCACCAGAGGAGGCGCTGCACTAGTATTTATCAGAAGAGAGGACAAGACCTGCGTGGAGAAGAAAACTGTTTACTTCACCTGCCAGTTAAATATGGAGACCAAACTATGGCTGTTTTGGGTTTTTATTGTGTCTTATGCAAGTATCCTGCAGAAATCCACTGCAACAATGGACGCAGTATGAACACCAGGCGAGGCAGAGGACCCTTAACGCCATCGCTATGGATTTACCCACAATGCAACGCTACGCCACATGCAGGAAGGGACTTGTTATTCATAGTTCGCTTCCTGTATTTGGTCCTCTTGCTAGTAGTTGGACGAGTCGGCTTCTTTGATCCGAATCCGATTTAGTTTGGGGCGTTCACATTTCCCCAAACGAAGCGGACTTTCCGAGCACATGGACTCTGATTCGGATCAGAAAGGCGGATGTGAACATGGCCTTAATGCTTCAAACAGAACCCACCGATCATTACAATAATAATAATATGCCTCTCGGGCGGGAACAAACCAGGCTCTGCGTGACTAGCTGAGGCTTGGGACGCCTGTCGGCTTCTCTCGCCAAATCCACACGCGTGGATTCCATTCCCATTCATCACATCTATCTCCTGACGCGGAGAAAAAAAAGGATCACTATCACTACTTTGTTGCTGAGAAGAAGAAGAAGAAGAAGCCACTTCCTGTCAAACTTTCCACCAATCAGCGACCTTGCCATCACACGTTCAATCAGCAGACGCTAAAGATCAACAAGTGAGCCAAACGTTCTTCATTTTTCTGAAAAGAACTAAAATAAGAGTCCTTTAGAGACAGAGAGACGTTTGTGACGATAGTAGGTCAATAGTAGCATAAATAACTGAAACTAGCAATAAAAACACCTGTAGGAAAAGAGTAAATACTTTCTGTTGTGCGTTTGTTTCAATGCCAACATTTTCCTTCCATAAGCAGAAACTGGAGAGAATGACCAGCAGACCCATCGACACGTTCATCTTTTATCATTTCAGCCTCATAATCTGACAACTGAGGCTAAAAGTCGAGGTTCTTCATGCATTTTTCATGCTAAAACAGAGTTACAGGTTTATCAGCTGTACTTACAGCTCAGCCATCAACACAAGCAGCGATGCAGAGCTCTAAAGACACACAGCGGCTGTCCCTGGAGTCAAAGGTATGGCCAGGAAGATAAGCCCTGCTGGCAGGACCCCACCCAGCCCAGCCGCTGCACGCTTAACTCGCTGCTCTTTACGACTGTTCTAAAAAAAATTCAGGCTTTAGTGGAGACGTATCTGTTAGTTCTGCAAACATTTCCATGAAAAGACTGTAAAGAGTTGCTGATAAGGCGGAAAACATACGGTGCTTTAAATGAGACAAAAAAATAAAAGCTTCTGCGTTTCTGGAAAAGTGCACCGTCTGCTACATTACGCGGGTTTAAAAAGAAAACATAAACATGTATACAGTGAAGCTGCAGAACAGGCACACCGTGTCTAGACAGCAGACGAGCAAGGACTCGTGCTCTGGATCTCTAAATCCTAAACTCATTGGCAGTCACTCCCGGCTCATTCCTGTCCAAATAAAGCATGAATGATTCCTTGTGTCGAGCTCAGACCGAATGAGAGGCGCGGGAATTACACACGTTTATAATCATTCATTTCAGACACAGAAAAGCCAAATGTCCCGTCACATGAAGGAGATGCAGACAGGAGATAGTGACCTGGACGTCTGGCCTTAAACACGGCGGCATTTCGGAGTGCGTGAACATGAATTACTACAGCGACTGATACCTGACGAGCACCATGTCAGGGTCTGCCTGACAGAAAACACGGATAACTGCAGGAAAAGGAACACCGGTATGTAGGACATGATATCAAAACACAACTGGAGAAAGAAAAAAAGCCACAGAAATATATAAATACATGTCTAATTAATTAAATGTGCCCTTAATTAGTTAAAATTCTAAATAAATATGCAGATAGATGCTTAAATGTATTAACTAAAATATTAATTCATCTCATGTAAAGATCTTTTTTTCATCATGTGATCAATTATTTCACGCTTCTTAAAGAAAAATACTGAAATTAATTACATTAACAAAGCATTGATTAAGCAGCTTTTATTAATTCATTAAAACTGGAAAGTGATGCATAAATAACTCAGACATTAAAATGAGAATTATTGTTCATTTCATTTTCACGCTTTGTGGTCGCCGTGTTGCAGGGATTTATTCCCACGGTGGGTGGGGTGAAGGTGGGCAGAAATAAACACGGTTTCATTCATAACTTCTCAGAGTTTTTTCTCTAAAAACCATGGAAACCAACGTCCAGATAACCGCGGCCTGACGCGTTCTGCAGGGACCTTTCTTCTGGGATCCACTAGCAGCGATCTGCAGAGCAGAGGAGCCAATCAGGATAAGATCTGATGTTTAAATCAGTTCTGACGTTTTGGGAAATTGACATATTTGTCCTGAATGACGACAAGTCCTTTTTAAGCCCAAAGAGGAACCAATAAAGCATCGAGCCGAATATGTTGGGTAACCTTTGACCCATCCAAGACGAATTAATAAAAATAAAAAGTCTTTTGTTTTTTGCATCATGCAATCAAACCTTTTTATGTTTTGTTGTTTTTATTTCTCAGTTCTGAGAAGGTTATTTATTTATTTATTCAAACTAGGGATGCACCGATCCACTTTTTTGGGAGTTCTGATTTGATAGAGATATCTAAAATTGTGAATATCAGCCGATACCAGATCTGTTTATGTGAACATTATTGTGACTATGGTTATTACTGCTGTTCTAACTGTGTAAGATTTCATTAGGTTGTAATAAATGAAGTTACCTCACCAATACAAATATAATAACATTACAGATCTAACAACTTCAAAGAGTTTTATTTTGATTTGGCACATTTTAACTAAATACAACTATAAATGTGTGGTTTTGGAACAAAGAGCGCGCTTTTAGTGTCACACAAATAAAATTCAAGGCATTTATTTCTTTTAAAACACATCCGAAGCATGTCATCACACACATCTGCACTGTCTGGACATTTCCTGGAAATGAGCATTTCAAGTACAAGTACGAGTTCACACGCTTGGTACTGAGTCCATCCTGGGTTTACACATTGCTGAGAAATAGCTGACAATAAAAGTAGGGATGCACCGATACAGATATCAGCATCAGTATCGGCTCAATATAAAGCATGTGTACTTGTACTTGGTATTATTAAAAGTGCACCGATACGGTGTATCCGTAATTCAAAATATATTAATATATATTGAATATTTAATCCTGTAAATGAGCATTTCTGTCCGTTGAGACTAGAGGGCGTAGTAAATTAGCCCGATGCCTAAACGCCTACCTGAATATGTATTTTTGTATTTCATCGTGACACTTTTCCTCCCAACACAATCTGTGGAGTCAGGTAGTTGAATCTGCTGAGCGGGCAGGTTTCCTACAGCCGTGCTGTTAGACCCTTCTTCAGACTGCAAAATGATTAGTTTGTGCAACCCTAAAAGTGGGTGCAGCGCAGCGTAAATAAGAGGGGGATGCAAAGTCAGAAGGTTTGAGTGGACGCCTGCCACATGCTCGAGAGAAAGAGGAAAAATCTCATCACATTGTTTACTTAGACAATAATAAATAAATAGCTAACCCATATTTGTGCTGGATAATTGCACGGCATACAGAACATCACATCAGATATGAAGTATTTAGGCTGAGTAAAGAGACAACCTTGGGCTGCATCTTTAAGCAAGCTTTTCATATCAACAGTGCTGTAAAAGACAACAAACGATTAGAAAGCCTCAAAGTATATCATAAATAACACATTTATTCATGCAGGAAGCTTTAAAGCAGGAGAGATGGACTGCACCATCATGCACAAACTAACAAAGCTGGGAATGCTTCCTCTTTCTGTTGACGCATCCCATAACTAAACTCTGAATTCCTTTTACGGCTCGGAGGTTATGAGCTATTATGCAAAAGACTTTGCTGTTGCTCAACGTGTATTCACACAAGTCCTGCCTTTAGAAACAGGATGTCACAGGTCTTGGGCCAACACAGAGGCTGACGCAGAAGGTTTCCAGGACCTCAGTGATATCATCACCGGCAAACAGCGTGGACTAAAAATAGCCCTGGTGTGCTTTGGATTTGCTAAAAACTGCAGCTAGGTCTGTCTACTGAATGCCAGCTGGACATCGTCCAGATTAGGCAGGTCTCTAAGTTCCCCCAGCGGTGCCTACCAGCCTCTGGTTACCCAGTAATGAGCCTTTATCAGGCCCAGAACAGCCCAAAACAAACAGACAGATAATGTTGTGGCCGTCAGACGTCACTGCAGACGCACAGAGGGCGGCGTGTCGGAGACCTGGAGCTCAGAGAGGCTACCAGGCAGCGTCTCTCTGCTGGCCACTTGGAAAACAAACAGCATTGTTGTCCACAACCTGCACAAAAGAAAGCTCAGCATAAGCCAAGTGGAGTTTGCTGGAAATGGATGCAGGGGAAAGAATGGCTGCTGCCCCAGCACCCAGACCGGGCAGAGAGCGAGGCCGACCCACAGATAAGAGCTTGTTATGAGGGGGGGGGGGTTGTTCAGCTGGAGAAAGCCAGCCGTGCAGCTGTGTGCATGTTGCATTTGGTCTCATGCCAAAGAAATCCACTGCTGGCGACAGGAGCAGTGTAAAACTTAGAGCCATTGTGAGAGGCCTGGCTTTCGCCGGGTTCCCTCCCGCCTCTGAAAGCTGCTATTCATGACGAAGGCAGAGAGACACCGCACAATGGATCTCCATTTCTGGCCCAACACTGCCCTGCCTATGTGGAACAATAAACAAACGTGTTCAGTCTTTCCAGTCTCCGCCCCTGAGCCGGACTCACTGCATCTGTGTTACCACCGCAGCAAAGGTGGAAGAAAAAAGGCCAAAGGTTGCCGGCTGATTGGAGCAGATGTGGGAGGGGCTTAGAAGACAGCGTGCATGGATGGAAACATTGATAAGCACTCGAACGTCACAAAGATCATTAGAAAACAACTAAAAGGTCGTGTAAGCGTTTGCTTTTAGTACGAAGAGGAAATGGGGCTGGTCAGAGGGTGACATGTATGAATAAATGATGATTTAGTGTCACAAGGTGCAAAGTCTTCTTTAGAAAATGGATGTCTTAAATAATCCACTGACCCAAACATCCCAGTTTATCCTGCAGTTGTGATGGAGGCAGCTGATCCCAGTTCAGACTGGACAGGAGGCATCTGGGACAGGAGTCTGGGCCGTCCCATTTGCTGGAATGAATTTTTAATGAGGCAAAAGGCAAATAAATATATTTTTTAAAAAAAAGATTTTATTTTTTATTTGACTTAGCTTTAGCTCGCTTACCTCCATTATCTCCGGGTTAGCTTGGTTAGCTCTTAGCTACAGAAAACTCGGAGTTTGTTCGATGTCAATCATCCACCATGACACTCACAACCCCCCCTCTCAGCTCCACCTCTTTGCCCATATTTGTATTTTCCAGGAGAGACGACACGCATGCCCCTGCCAAGATGGTGATGGTAGGAACCGCCCACCGAGCTTCAGTTCAGCTCTTCAGAAACCTACGGGTGACGTCACGGAGGCTCCGCCCATCTTTTATATATACAGTCTATGGGCTAGACTCCGGACCGGAAAACGTCGCCACTTTGACACGCTCAATCTGCAGCTTCAGGGCATGCGCGCATGTCATCACTATGACAACGCCATGCGGGCTTTTAGAACCAAGTAAAGCTTGTGGGAGAGTCAGATGCAGCGAGGAAACCTGGCCCATTTTTTGTGCTGCCAAGTCATGAAAGAGCAGATCTCTACCGCGTGTTGCCTTTTGCACAGTTTGCTGAAAAACTTAAATCTACTTAAAGCTGAATTTACCAGACAATTTGCCGACTTCAAAACCAAAAAATGTAGATTTGAACTTTTAGCAACCCGTTTTCGGTTGACACAAAAAGTGCACCAACCAACCTCCAAATGGAGCTTATTGAGCTACAGTGTGGTGACACGCTTAACTCTGTCGGAGCTGCGCAACTTCCACCTTACCTCCCCGACACGCTGCCCTAACTCCGTGCCAAAGTTGCGCAAATGCTCTCTATGTTCAGCAGCACATATCTGTGTGAACAACTGTTTTCTTTAATGAGGATGAACAAAACAGGAGTCGTCTCACCGATGAACACCTTCATTCAGTCCTGAGGGTTTCCTCAGCTCAGAGCCTGACTCCACAAATTGATGCACAGGTAAAAAGCGACACCAAATATCTGGAACGGACCCATGTCATCATCAGAGTAAATGGAAGCAAACTAAACTGGATTAAAGGCATAGTCTGTTCAAGTTAAGAGATAATTGGTTTGGTTTTTTTTTAGGTGTTGCCTTGATGGTCTGTGATGAAAAGAGTTAGGTTACAATTAAAATTAATAAAAAAGTTCCAGATATAGAGGCCTGATATTTATTTCAGTTTTTTTAAGCCTGTTCTGGGTTCAGTGTTTAAGTAAAAATAGGCCTAACTATAATTTACTATATGAAAATGTTTAATACAGTACTGTATGTCAAAGATAATAAAAACATGAATAATAGCCATCACTTTGGCCCTCTGTGAATTTGAGTTTGACACCCCTGGTCTAGTGGATGAAGGGAGAACTGCAGTTTTATGCACTTCGGCTTCACTTTTAACCACCAGAAGTCGCCACTCGGCATTGACACAGTGATGTAACAGTATCGGTTGCTGGGTATTTGAGCTAAACATAATTATTTCTCACCATTAGACCGATTTCCTGCACACGCCTGTATTATTTACCACCAAAGACCGGGTCTCACCTACATTCTCACTGATTAAAGAAGAATTGCAGAAATTATTTGGCTACAATATCCTCTTCTGTTATAATGAGAACAGAGTCCTAAACATCAGCACTCTTTCAGGTCATCTTTCGGGTCATTTTCCCCTTATTGTTCCACCATTTTGCTTGTGGCACCTCATATGGGATGATATAACTAAAAAACTCTTTCAGTTTCTCCAACAGGACATCGAAGACAAGCCATCAGTGGATAAAAAAAAAAAAGTCTTCCCAGAAAAAACACATAAAAACGTCAGATTAATATGCATTTCCACTATTTCTGCATCAACTAAATGAGTAACTGATGAATTAATTTCAACCCGTAAAGCTCTAAGTATCATATTTGACATATTTTCTCAGACCTTTTGCAACATTTTATGGTAGAAACTTTGCTCAAACTGTTGCAGAGTTGGATAATGGTCTCTGTAATATGTTAAACAGTTTGTGAAAGGACTCTTTTGTCCTCTAATGATCCAAAAAGGAGCAAACTGAAGCACCCCACGTTGTGTTGATCTTCGCCTTGAATCCCTCTTTCTCTACAGAACGGAACAGAAGCCGGACTTTGCAGCATGGATCCTGACGTTGTTGCCTACTAGTGATGTCCTCCGGCTTTTTCACTTCTACCTCAGGGTGATGCCGATCGTAGTTTCAGATAGTCTTGGCCTCCAGCGACAACTTCAGCTCAACGTCACTTTCAGTAACTCGTCGCTTGATCCCCGTCGGACCTGTTTAAGCCAAAGTACCTCAGATGACTGATTGTGCAGCAGTATTTCTGTGACATCATCTTCAACGTCTGCTGCAGCTTCACCTTCTGAACTCCAGGAACACAGCTGCACGTCTACTCCTGCAGCAGGACTCTGCTAGTAGTTACTGATTGTTCTGCACTACTTAATATGCTGCACTTTTTTTTCCCATAAAGGAGACTCATTTTTAGACTAAATAGCACTCAAAAAGGGGATTTTCAGACTATTTTGCCTGTTTATTGTACTGAAAACATGATAATATTCACACATCTTTAAATGCATGAATAATTATCAGATAAAACGTAACAAATGGCGTCATGAGTCAAGTAAACATTCCCACATTCAAGCCGAACATCAGCAGCAGCCAGCGCTCCTGTGCAGCAGCGGAACGGGATTAATGGTGGAAAAATGCAAGCTGTGGGGTTTCCTCTTTGGGGACACGGATAGAGGAAATGCCTCTAACAGCAGAGAAAAGCACAGATCTACACGAGGAAGATCCGCTGGGATGCTGTCAGGCGACACACACACACAGAGCTGCACGGACACTTAGCCTGACATCCTGCTTTTCAACACGACGGTTGATCAGACGAGGTCGGAGATGATGTTCTGCAACTTGGTTGGAACCAGTTTACTGGACTTCCTGGTGTCTTTCCATCATCTCCAACCAGTCTGTCCAGTCTCCTCTGACATCCACCAGACGTTCTGATCCAGACAGCTGCCGCTCGCTGGATGTTTTCTCTTCTTCAGACCTTCTCTGGAAACACTGGAGATGTTTGTGTGGAAATCCACTCAGACCAACAACCATGCTGCGTTCACAGTCACGTAAATCCCCTTTATTCTAGGGCTGGGTGATTTATCGGATTTTAATCTCAGTTCGATCTGGGTTTTCAACGATGATAAAAATAAAAGGGTGTGATTATTTTTCTCTCTGCAGTTTCCTCTCCTGCTGTCTTCAGCTGCTAATCGAGCGTCTCTGGCGTTGCAGCGCTGTGCTGTAAACTCCTCCCACAGCCGCTTTGCTGTCATTCAGACACTGTTGCCAACTTGGTGACTTTCTCTCTAAATCTGGAGACTTTTATTGTTAAAAGTGACAAATCTAGCTGCTTTTGCTGGAGTTATTAGAGACTTTTCTGGTGTTTTGGCGACTGACTTGAAGGCACATATTGTTCTGCAGTTACTGTAAGGAAGGAGCAGCGGGAGCCTCTCCCGTCCTAAAGCACTCCCAGGCGGCCAGTCTCAGTCGGCTCCGGCTGCAGGTCAATGTAGAATAACTGCAGTAGGTTGTGGAAGTTCACCTAAACATAGTTTATACCATTGTCTGTGACAACTGGCTGCATTATTTTCCTATACATATTTCGGCGAGTTAAACACTGTAATATCCCTCCATTACAGGGCGTTACCATAGCAACGCGTTAACCAGCTGGTTCAGATCAGCCGTCTTTTAACAGGTGAATGAGAGAAACGCGCTGCAGCCTGACAGCGGTTGTTTGGTATAAAACGTACATCCAGACCGACGTATAATAGTTCCTATATAAGCGGTAAAAGTGGATTAAACAACTCGGAACCGTACATTAGACGTTATAATGCACGACACGGAGTCTAGAACACCACCACGCGCAGCGTTGTTTATAAATACTGGATAATCGTGTTAAATAGTCTAGATCTCAATTTCAGTCAAAATAATCGTGATTATATTTGTCATAATCGAGCAGCTCTACTTTCTTCCTCGTTCTGATGCTCAGATTGACCTTCAGAACGTCGTCTTCATCGCGTCTTCATGACTCTGGAGTTGCCGCCATGTGATTGGCTGCTTGGATATTTGTTCGGGGTGGGAAAATCTAATAAAAAAATCTAAAAAATTTTTGTTAAAACATTTATTTTTAAAATAAATAACTATAATCCTTTATGAAATTTTTGTCATTTGTTTATTGTTTTTATTGATCTTTTTACATGTCTTCTTAGGCACTACAGCAGCAGAATGATGGTCTGGATACTGGGTTGTTTTTTCCTAACTTAAATCAAGAAAAATGACAAGCAAAAAAAAGTTTTATACATTCATTTTGTTTTTAATTACAAAACTCAGCAATATCTAAGAATTGTGAAAATTGCAATTTAAATCAAATCGGAACAAAAGCATTTCATCACAGCCCTAATATTAGTGTTAACAATGAGTTGAACATGATGTGCACACAAGGCTGGGCGATATGACCTTTTAGAAATATACCGATATTTTTATGACCTGTCACGATATACGATATATATCTCGATATTTACCTTAGCCTTGAATGAATGCTTTAGTGCATACAATCACATCAGTAAGATGATTTTGTGTCTCCATTAAAACATAATTGTTCATACTGCATTAAGATATGCTGATTTTAAACATTTATGCCAAAAGGATGAAATTGTAACGAAGCAAACTGATCAAAACCGTATTTATTGAACAGTTAAAGCAGTGGCAGAAACATGTCATTTTAAAGCAAAATAAAGTGACTTTGCATGATGTAATAAATGCAACGTATGAAAATAGGTGCTCTGGGGGGGACTTTTCAAATGATGAACTATTATAAGGCTTTGCTTTATGGATACGTTTTTAAGTTGTCGTGTATTTTTTTTTTAAATCGCAGAGTTTAGCGTAGAAATCAGTCTTATAATACAGGCAGAATGTCCTCGTATCGTCTCCAATAAACGGCTTCAGCCAGTTTTTAATTCAGGGTTTGATTCCCACTGCTTTCTGTACTTTCTAGAGACATGAGGAGCTAGATAAATATGCTTGTGTCACACACACAGTGGATGAGGTGAGTAAGTGACAGAGGCTGTGAATGTAATCAAATAGAATTAATTATTTTGCGTGACGTGAAAAACTTTGTAATTTACGTCCCACTCTGTAATCCAGAGCGGGATCAGTGGCGGATTTGGCTGTTCATTGTGACTGTAGGTGGAGTTGTGCAGGTGTCCTCTCTGCTCCTCTGACTGGCTGCAGCTGCAGCCGGAGCGACTGAGTGCTTTAGGACGGGGAGAGACTCTCCTTCTGACAATAACTTTACAATATGCGCTTTAAAGTCAGTCGCCAAAACACCAGGAAAGTTTCTAATAACTCCAGTAAAAGTCACTAAATTTGTCGCTTTTCACAAAAAAGTCGCCAGATTTAGCGAGAAAGTCGCCAAGTTGGCAACAGTGGCTACACGCTGCCTCTCATGACGTAGCACGTAGCTCACGTTATGTACGTAACGAGGTGCGCTTGCTTTAACTTTCTGTGCAAAGCGGTGCAGAGTCGAGGAGGAGGGAGGAAACCCCGCCCACAGCTAAAAACACCTGCGTGACAACAGGATACTCGAATATGACGAATATAGGCATTTTCTATATTCGTACAGGGGACTAGCAACGATATCTCGAGTATATTCGATATATCGCCCAGCCCTATGTGCACATTGACAGCAGCTGATGCATGAATACACACATTTTCCTGAATGTGTTTGTCTTTAATTTGACTTATATTCTAATAATCGTTTAGTTGATATTTTACTGTTTCAGCCACGGATGCACATCCAGCACAACAACCAGCCTGCATACACACAAAACATGAGTCTGTGTTTTGCCACCACACAAGAAGCTACGCTTCCTCCAGTGTGTCACACGCATCGTGCTGAAATGCATTTGTCTACAAGCTGCTGAACTTTGTCTTCACGTGTCAGAGGTCAACGGACCGGGTGGGACTGTGTGGGGGTATTTATCTGTTTAAGTCGGAGCCATTTCCCTTATTTCACATCAGGGAAAAACCAGGTCACAGGTATCACAGCACACAGGTGAAACCTAAACCCCCTGAGGGTGCCGGGGAAACATCAGAGCCACCATCCACTTGAGCAAGTCACAGGACGTCTCTCACATGTTTGGGAGGCATGAACAAGATGTCATGTGGTTATCTAAAGCACGGACAGCGTTCTGTTCAGAACCTGATGATCCACATTATCTGCAAATATGAAGGGACATTTACGAACAAACGGGAACAGGAACGTCAGGCATGCGGATAAAATTACCACACGTGAGCGTTCAGGACGAGTTGCGTGACGAAAAGGAAGCAGCAGAAGAACAGAGTTAGAGAAGAGAGAATAAGCGGCTGATGCTGAACAGGGAATCATACAAATGCAAAGTTCTGATAAAGGCGCAGATATCATGCCTGTTTTTCACCAGATTAACGCTGTCAGGTCATAACTGCATCCTCACAATAAATTCCACAGCTATTAGTTTGCAACCTTTTACACATCAAGGTAAATGATTTTACGATCATTTTACGATAAGAGGTGAAGATTAAAGCTGAGCGGGAAGAGCGTCACGCTTTTCACTGACTAAAGGCTGTCAATTATTTCTACTTAACAGGTTTTTTCTGCCTCTTTTCAGCAGCAGGTGTTGAAACTTGAGCCAAATAAAAATAGTCAATAAGAAAGTGACTTTTCCACTGATATTAAAAACAAAGTTCTTATATGCAAAATCCCAGCCTCATAAGGAAACCTGCAGAAAATACAAGATGATTTATTTTGTTAAGGGAAGGAATGTGAAAGCACCCTGACATCACCTCCAGGGAACAGAAATGCACTCCTGCTCTTTAAAAAAAAAACATTTTGTTTTGCTTTACGCACAATTGCACTTGTAAAAACTGAAAAACAGAAGAAAGAAATCTTTAATTGTATAACTAAATTAAAGAAACTTAAAAATGTAGCACAAAACAAATAAATAAATGAGCGTTTGGGTGTTTTTTTTTTTTTAAATCGTAATTCTCGTTGGAAATAAATATGATACTACTAGAAAGTCTGTTTATTTCCTTTTTAATTGGAACCACGTGCAAGAAAAGCGTATTTGTGGGATAAGCAGCAGGGTTGTGTATGTGGGTTTCACCCAGTAAACCTGCCAAGTCCAGCTGAAAGCAGAATAAGCAGAACGGGAGAAGATTTGGAAGGTTGTGCTGCTTCTCATCACAGCATATGGCTGCGTTTCTACGTTCTTCTGACTTGAAGCGGTAGATCGGGTACCTGTCAATCAAAAGAACACGCCCCTAAATATGCATAACTTTGAGATTAAATTACTTTTAAACGGGCGAGTTAGAAAAAAATTCACTCCCCCCACAGTTGTCATGAAGGTAAACCTGACCTATTAAACCTAAAATAGATTTTTGTCCCAGGCTCCACATAGGCTTCACTTTGAACCGCCGGAGCTGTCCATCTTTCTCATGCGGTCTATGGTTTCAAACCAGTACCACACAGACAGAACCCACTAAAAACCCACTTACCGGCTTTATGTGCCGAGTTTAGAAACCAGTTTAACTCCAGTTAAAGCTGCGACTTCCCATCTACGTATCATTTTTACAGGTTCGAAGCAAAAAACGGGGTACACCCCCGAACATCGGTAGAAAAGCTAAAATCCATCACAAACAGGAACTCAGATTCACTCCCTAACTTTGATAACATCATGCAAACACACAACACACACACACACACACACACACACATGCACAAAAGGGTTTGAGTGTTAATTAATCAGGAGTGACACTAATAGCTGCCCCTCCCTGTAACCAGCAGTTTGAAAGGCATGTGGGGTGCAGGAAGAGGCTCACACCGGGGCCACTTCCTCTACAGCCGCCCCCATCCTACTCATCCTCCCTTTTACTTCCTCCCTTACTGCTCTGTCCATTTCTCCATGCAACAAGGTCACAAAGGCCACAAGGCGCGTACATGTAGGTACATTCTGTTTATCTGTACACTGTCTGCAGACGCCGCTACAAGTGCTTCCACGTGGCAGGCGGTAACACGCAGAACGACGGACGCTTTCCCCTGAATGAAACGTAAATATCGTGTAAATATTCACCACATTCACGAGTTTCAGATGAGAGATGTGCACGGCGGGGCGGCAGGGTGATAAACGTCGTTGGATTAAATGCGAGGCCTTGTTGGAGACACAATGAAGGGGAAGCCAAATAAATCAGAGCAAACAAAAGCCGGCAGTGGATTTAAAAGTGTGAAGAAGGCACCGAGTTTTGGCCAAATGAAGATGCATTAAGCCTGCAAATGAGAAGACGGGACACGATTGTACCTCCCAACGCAGAAAGAAAAAACTCCGGAAGCTTTAATGAGCCGTAGAAAGGAGCGCAGCTCTCCCAGCAGCTACAGGTGTTTCACTGGTTCAGTCCCCATGTGGAAACACATTGCTCTTTGTTTGGGATGCCAGTTTGCTTCCCATCATCTCATGCAGGATAACAGTGTTCCTCCAGCCCACACAGCTGAATCTACATGCACAGGCATCATCGTAAACTTTCCTCCAGTTGGGGAAAAGCCAGAGTCACGCTCTGGAGATTACAGCTCAAAGGTTCGTTCCCATTCTCCCATACCTGTCTGACAGGATACTGGTCTATGCTGGCTGGACTCTCGCCCCCTCTCACAGGAAATGCCCATATTTGGCCCGCTGTCTTATGAAAGGAAGGAAGAGGAGAACACGAAACCTCCCAGAAGGAATGTTTTCCTGTAAGTGGGAGTAGTTAAAGGCTTTCATCTGGACAAACCAGGCAGAGTTACAGCCCATACTGGTTCTGCAAACTCAAACAGGAAGCTCCTGATTGCCCCGAGGTGCATTTATGCAGATGACAAGACGTACAGCATACATCAGAAAAAATCACATCTCCTTTCATGCTTTTCATTCAATCTGCTGTTTCCGCTCGCGTTGACCAGTTAAGACGCCCCAGTTTGTGGTGGTTACCATGGAGACCTTCCAGTAAATAGTCCAGGTAGTAATCTGAGCTGCAGGTTGAACACATTACCTGAGCCGACAGGCCTGAAAACTGATTCACGCCACAGCGCACGCTAAAACGCCACACGATTTCTTCCTCTTGCTAGTATCATGGACTAATCCAGAAGTGTGTGTGTGTGTGTGTGTGCCCAAAGCAGAAGGTGGCATCATCATCATCACTGACAGATAGCTGCAACAGCTAAAAACCCACCAGTGTTGTTCTACAGAGTTTTCTGGTGGATAAAGCTGAAACGCCACGAGGTCAGGAGACTGAGGTGAGTTCAAACGTGACCGGGTGGCGCCACCTGGTGGCAGAAAGCAGGTACTGCAGTCATTTTAACTCACTGTGCACAGAGGTTAGTAAAAGCTGCTCACACACTGCACAACAGAACTGAGTCCAGTCTTTAATAAGAAATCACTGGAAGCACAGCAAGTCCCCCGCATGTTGTAGTCCCTGTCCCAGTCCCAGTCCCTGTCCCTGTCCCAGCCCCAGTCCCAGTTCCAGTCCCAGTCCCAGTCCCTGTCCCAGTCTCTGTCCCAGTCCCTGTCCCTGTTCCAGTCCCTGTCCCAGTCTCTGTCCCAGTCTCTGTCATTGTCCCAGTTCCAGTCCCAGTCCCAGTCCCTGTCCCAGTCTCTGTCCCAGTCCCTGTCATTGTCCCAGTCCCAGTCCCTGTCCCAGTCCCTGTCCCAGTCTCTGTCCCAGTCCCTGTCATTGTCCCAGTTCCAGTCCCAGCCCCAGTCCCAGTCCCAGCTGCTAATCACCCACAAACAATGGATGATTTGACAGCAGTTGCATTGACTTCACCATGTTTGGTGAAACATAACACACCAGCGCTCTCAGATGAACCATTAATCTGCAGAGAGAAACACTTCCTACTGCTACAGATAATACAAAATAATTTATATTATTAAAAAACAAATATCTCTTAAATGGATACATATAACACTGCGGTAATTATTATTAAATAAATAACAATAAATTATATTATTTAGTTATGGATAATTTATATTGTTTCTTTAATGATAATTTATATTATTAAAAAACAAATATCTCTTAAATGGATACATATAACACTGCGGTAATTATTATTAAATAAATAATATAAATTATCATTAAATAAACAATATAAATTATCCATAACTAAATAATATAATATAATTATATATAATATAATTATATATAATATATATAATAATTATATATAATAATATAATAATTTAAATAACATACATTATTAAATAAATGATAAATTATTATTAAATAAATTATATAAATTATTACTAAATAAATTATATAAATTATCAAATAAATTATATAAATTATTATTAAATAATTAATATAAATATTAAATAATATAAAATTTGAAATAAATCATATAAATGATGTAATTATTTTAGTAAAATGTTGGAGTTATAACTGCATTGCTTGTATTTACAGTTGAGTATGTAACAGGATTACCTTTTATTTTGTTTGTTTTATTTGTGTTTGTCCTTGCTACTTCTTCATGTTTGCTTGTAAATGAAAATGTTCTAAATTTTACGTAGAATAGCTGTTGTTTTGCTGCAGCTAATGTGGATCCAAATAAAACAAACAATAAAACAGCAACGAAGGTTGCCTGCACAGTGGGATATCAGGAACACACAAATTCACTGTTTTGGAGGTAAAAACACTGAAGTTCGATTTGCTGGAATAACAAACAGCAATAAATAAAGCAGGAAATGATTCCAGTTTAACAGATCTTCCCAAATCATGGCGGAGGACAGAGTGGTGGGAAAATTAAATCTACGAGCAGCTCGTGTCTCATCAGGCTGCAAATGATGGAATAAAGTCTTCATTTTTCATGTCATTGCAACTGTTTCCATAAAACTGTATTTATTTCACTCCATCATCATCATCATCATCATGCTTATGTTAAAACTAATTATCCAGGCAGCTGCTGCAGTCTAGCAGAGAAGGTGGTGGTCTGCATCCAACCAACTTCCTGCTGCGTTTAAGTTCATCAGGAAACCTTTAAAAGCTCCCAGTGAGCTTTTGCTCCTTTTATTCTGTCCTTGTTTTGCTTTTTCTGTTGTTTTGTTTTGTGTGAAGATATATGTGACAACTCAGTTCCACTTTGTAAATATAATACACATATTAACAGTGGCCATCCTGAATTCTACAGTCATTTAGCATATTTATACTTTGTCCTCCTGCTGCTTTCGCTGGTTGACTCTATTCTTTATTCTGTATTCTTTATCCTGATTCTTGCAGGTGATGAAATGAGTTAGTTGTGTCGGAGTCCGTTGTTGGGACTGTGAGCTAGTCTGTTGTTGGTTCCACGTCGGTCTTTTTATATCCAAACCGCATCCAGACAGATTTCCCTCTTTTAGGAACAAGATCATCAGTTTGGGTTGACTGCTCATCATTTAGTGAATTATCCTGCTCTGTAACACGTCTGCTACCGTCTTCCTCCATGTTTGTTTATTGCAGTGTGCCGTAAAGCATATCTTGACATAAAATACTGCAGTAAAGCAGCTTATCGCGGTGTAAACATTGTGCCTCATATGAAACGAGACATTTTCTATCGTCCAAACGATATATATCGTCGCCTGTCTTTATTATTAACTATGTATCTCCTTTCCTCACAAAACCAAGTCCAACTCAGCTGCTTTTTGGTGCCGTTGTGCATCAAAAACATCTTCTTAGAGGACCAGTATTTTTTATTTCCATACAAACATGAAACTTTCTGCTGACCTCTTTGGCTGCTTCTGACTGGTGGAAAGTTTGGCAGGAAGTGGTTTCAGCATCGTTTCTGGGTCAAAAACGAGGTTTCTTAGCAACATAGAAGTGATTATTAACTTTTTTCTTATGAAAATGTGATAAATATTGGATCATTATGGATTTACCATGTAGAGTGTCTCCATAAAGGGTTTATATTATTACTGAGAAATAGCTGACAATAAAAGTAGCGTACCAAGCATGTGCACTCGTACTTGATATTAATAAAAATGTACGGATACCACAAACGATACCACACTAGTCCAGCCAGCGCAGATGTGTGTGATGACATGCTTCTGACGCGTTTTCAAAGAAATAAATACCTTGAATGTTAAAATATGACATTTTTTGTTCCACTAAAAGCCAGATCTTTGTTCCAAAACCACACATTTATAGCTGTATTTAGGTAAAATGTGTCAAATCAGAATAAAACTTGTTGAAATAGTTAGATCTGTAATGTTATTATATTTGTATTGGTGAGGTAACTTCTGAAAGGATGGGTCATTTATTACAACCTGATGACATCTTACACAGTTATAACAGCAGTTATAACCATAGTCACAATAATGTTCACATAAACACATCTGGTATCGGCTGATATCGGTATCGGGACTCCCAAAAAGTGGATCGATGCATCCATTGTTTGAATAAATACTGAGAAATAAAAACAACAAAACATAAAAAGAGTTAACCTCGGTGATGTAAACCTGATCTTCCCTCTAACTTGCCCAGATTTGATCACATCATGTTTTTTCCACATTTTAGAGTCAGTTAAAGTCCACAAAACCAAATCCCTCCACTTAATTGTGCTGCTTTAAGTTTCTAAAGCAGATAATGTGTTAACACACATCTGTTTCAGTAAAACCGGCTTCATATTTAGATGGTTCATTACTAAAAAGTGAGATATTGTCCGACCAGATAGCATTTCAATCTGGCCTCAAACTAGAAAAAAGCTAGTTTGAGGCCTAGAAAAACTAGAAAAAGACACTTTGTGGCAAAAAGCCACAAAGTGTGTTTAAAGAGCCACAGAAAATGCCAGGAAACAACGCCGGAGACATGATCTCCTGATCATAAAGACATTTTCTATCCAGACGTTTCTGTTCTTAACAACCTGGCAACACTTCCTTGTTGCGATTTGGTCCAAAAAACCAGAAAGCAGAGTCGTCTTCCTTCCATTCAGTCCGGATGAACAACAGGTGGGACATGTCTCTGTATGTGTCTCTGCTCAACATCACTGACCCATAAATAAAGCGCTCTGCCTGTCTTTCATCGCACTCGTTCACACGCTGCTCTGAAGCACATAAACATCCAGAATCCGGTGAAAGTGAAACCAGGAGAATCAGGAAGGCTGTGCTGAGCTCAGTGTTCCAGCTTTCCAGTCCTGCTATGAAAGCTGCACGACATATCGTTTATGTGCAGAAGTCACAGCGCAGTGTAGGAAGCAAATCAACTTTCAGCTGTCCATCTACGACCTGCAGACGTGGAGACGGTTTATTTATGCTTATGATGACTGCAGTCGGGCAGCCGATAGAATGAAACATTTACACACACACACTAAACACAAGCAGACACTGAAGCTTGTTCCATCCTCCAGGAGAAGCAGGTCTGTGGAGGGGTCACTGCGGGGGCGATGTCTGCTTTATGTGCCATGAACCCGGTTGTTACCTCCACCAGGTTATGTTTTTCCCGCCGTCTTTGTGCTCAAGATAACTCAAAATGTTCCAGACGGATTTTTATAAAAACTTCAAGAGTTGTTGGATATGTGAAAATGAAGAACTAATTAAATTCTGGTGGTGATCCGGGTCACCGTTTGGATCGAGGAATTGTTTAAAAGGATTCTTTAACATTGTGCTTGGCGGAGGTTTCCGCTCTCTGCCTGCTTTTCTAGTTTCATATTTAAAGGGGTGCTATTCTGGTATTTGGAGTTTTCTGAGCTTTCTACAGTGTTACAGTGTTAAATCCTCATCAGACATGTGAACAGCACTGTGTTTTTTATCACCTAAACGCATGTTTGAGTTTGAGTTCCAGCACTCTCTCCGTTCGGTTTCCATGGCGACGAAAAACGCATCGTTTTAGAGAGATTTTTCTATATTGGAAATCCTTGTGACGTCCCGGGGGATAAGGTTCGGTGATTGGTTACCTTCTACTGGTTAACAAGGGCATGTACAAATACATCAGGCGGGTGGAAAACGTGGGATAAAGTTATTTCCAACGATGGCTGGTGAGTTTACCAAAGAGAGACATCCTGCTGCATTCGTTGCTGTGGGTTGCTGTTTTCCACTTCGTTTTCAGGCTCTGATTCAGGTTCCAACATGTAGGGCTGTATGCTATGTGTTGACATTGTAGTTTGTTTTTTTATTGAGTTCATATTAGCCTAATCCTTCTGTTTATGAGATGTTACAATGACGGTGAAAGCAGTTGCGATGCGCGCTCCCGATGTAGTGCAGTGGCGGGAGGCGGGGCTTAATGCGGAAGAGTCTCAATCCACTCGTTTTGCCCACAGGCTGATCTGACAGCCTACGGAGAGGGTCGGTCTGAAGTACATAAAGCCATTTGTGACGATAACTCGATCAATCCCAGCCGTTCTGGTCTCAGAAATAAAAATAAATTAGTCTGAAATGCACATAATAGTTCCACTTTAATGAGCAACTTTGTCCGCGGCAGGCGGGTCGTCCACGCGGGTCGTGCATGCGGCTGGGTCCGAGTGTTTTAATGCCGCATGTAAAATTGTCGATCTTGATCAGCTGTTTTATCAAAACAATAGGCGCGGGAAAATCGAAAAATCAAAAATCTGGATTTTTTTGCTTCACAATTTTAAAATCGATATTTAAACACAAAATCTTTTTTTTTTCCTCAAATAAATAAATATAGTCCATTATAAAATTTATGTAATTTTTATTGTTTTTATTGATCTTTTTCCTTGTCTTCTTGGGCATCATAGCAGCAGAATGATGGTCTGGCTTATTGTGTTGTTTTTTCCTCATTGAATTGAAGAAAAACGATGTGCGATACATTTTGTTTTTAATCTACAAATATCAGCAATATCAAAGAAATGTGAAAATCGCAATTTAAATCGTATCGGCACCCAAAAAATCAGAATCGAATCAGGACAAAAGCATATTGTTACAGCATTACAAGACAATCCGTTTTACCTGCAACAGTAAAAACGCGGAAGCAGCAACTCTGCTTCATGCTTTCTCCGTGTTAACCACGCCCACCTCACATGTCCGACCAATCACACGATACTTCTCGCAGCCCCGCAAGAAAAAAGTTCTGCCAGCCCAATGTGTCGAGAACTGTCTTCAAACATGTCCGTGAGAACAAAATGACGTCATTTTCTTCTCGGAGCCTCGAGAACAAGAACTGCGTCTTGTACGTAAACTGTACAAGACGCAGTGATCAGAGCAGGTTAACGACAACGTAACGGCAGCAGTGCAGCGTTACATTGCTATTTTCAGAGGTGGAAATTCCTGCATCTTTTCATAAGGTAACAAACATGGCAGAGTTTGTCCGACCTGCTTTCATCCTTTCAAGCTTCAACCCTACCATGTCCTCTACTGTTTGATTTCCTGCTTGTGTTGTTCTCACTCATATGTAAGTAGCTTTGGATAAAAGTATCTGCTAAATGACTGTAGAATAGAATAGAATAATCCTTCAGTACAACGTCATCATCACTGGCTTCGGATTCCACAATCAGCTGTGGTAATAAACAACGCATTTAGTCAACCAGAAAGATCCGTCAGTATCGTTCCGTTCCAGAAAGAATTACGTCTGAAAATAATGAGTATCACAAGTCAGATTTATTTCCAGCTTTAACGTTTAAAATTCTCCTCACATATAAAGGTCTGTAAGTTCCTAACAGACTTGTGTGGTTCACAGAGCCGATTCAGCCACCAGGCTCCTCTCTGATGGAACTGGATCTGGAACTGGATCCCAGTCTGGGTTCGGGAAGCAAGCTTCAGACCTTCTTTGTGATAAACCTTTTAGTTCAGGGGGTTTGGTCTTCACTTAGCTGAGCTGCCATAAACTTAGACCGCTGAGGGACGTCCCATGATGCACTGAGCTCTTCATCTCTCTGCTCCTCATCTTCCGTGTGGGAACATGCGACGGTGTCGACATCATTAACATGTTTCTCCTCCTTCTGCAGGTCTTCCTGGATAAAAACTGCACTGCATGCTGGTCCCTCCCTCCTGTCCTCCCTGAGCCGGGTTCAGCTGGAGGTTTTTCCTTTCCACCATCGCCTCGTGCAGCTCAGGATGGGGGACTCGATCCGAGTCCAGATTCCACATAATCTGCTGCTTTTCCTTTACCAGACTGTTTACTATGAACCGGCTGAGACGGATGTGTCTGAGAGGACGTTGTTGTAAAGTGGCGCTGTATAAATAAAGCTGTAATGAATTAAAAATGTTTTTATTGAAGTTACGTGACAGAACTGTGGATCAGCACTGACCTCAGCATCCATCCTGCATCCTAACTGTACTCTGAGCTCTCTCCAGCCAACAAACGACAATCTTATCATTCCGTCTGTCTCTCTTCATCTCTTCCTTCACATCTTCTGGCATTTTGTTGCTGAATCCGTCATTCCAAACGTGTTCATGAGCTTTGCTAGCGTGTAAAGCGAAACTCAGCCGCAACGTAGCTGGAGGGCAGCGATGGCTCCAGAAATGAGCATGACAGATGTCACTGTGTCAACAAACGACTCCTGATCGGGGAGTTTTTAGATTGAAAAGTTACAGAATATGTTTTAAAAATGTTCTTATTTGCAAATATCTATTATCGGCCATAAAGGCAGTATTTTTATTGGATATCGGGCATAATTATATCGATAAACACTGAGGGATGAACAGGAAAAGAAAATAATACTGCAGTGTTCTAAAAGAGCAAATATAAAAATATTAAAGAGGTTCATTTTTAGAAATATAATAATGAAAAATATACTTAATTAACTAAATTAAAGTCAAATTAGATTTTTTTAAAAATGAAGAAAATCATCTGTAGATGTCTGTAGAGGAAAAACAATGTGAGAAAATGTGGCACTGTGTTGTAATAATAATCAGTCATCAGAAAGTTCATTAAACTTATCCAGATATAATGTTTATCAAATGTATTGTTTACAATCTTATAACGACTCCAGGTGGTTTACAGCTCAATGCAACGAGTTAACGGTTGTTTTTCATTCATTTATTTGCGTAGAGGGTTCGGGTTATTATTCCGGGAAATAGCAGGGGAGGCCAGGAACATCCTGAATCAGTCGCCATCCCGGAGACATGGACAGGTTGAACCTCCGCCAGCCGAGGCTCGAACCTACGACCTTGCTGTGAGGTTGCAGCGCCAACACCGCCTTGCAGCTCTACATTATACAGACAAACAAAAGCTAATTGTTTTATGTACTGTTTCTATTCAAACTTGACCGACTTGACATAAAGTTTGTCTTTTTTGTCTGTCGAAGAGCCTACATTTAATTCCAGATGTGTTTTAGTAACATCAATCAGCTTATTAATTAGTTTCTCAGACATTAAGCTGTGACAATACGACAATATTTATCTGTACAGCAAATGTCAAGCGTTTGGATGCTGGGTTTAGATGATCCATAAATTAAAAAAAATAAAAATAATTTATGAGTGAAAACACAACAACGCTTGTTCCCTTCCATCCTCATTTTCTTATGAACATCGTCATGAGACGTTTCTCTGCTCTACGACTAACCTCGATAGTTTGACAGAGACTTCCAAATCTGCCATCAGAAACTACGAGAAACTCCAGCCTTCAACACGTTTACACTCCAAACACAGCTTATCATCTCCGACTGCCCAGCCAGAGCTTTTACAGAGAAATATCTCATCTGCAGGCGAGCATGCTGTCAGACTGAAGGTTTTACTGATAACAATACTGGATTTCTTGTTTCTGCTCCCGACTCTGTAAATAAA
>NC_136625.1:36519843-36874843 GCF_933228915.1 Telmatherina bonti
CTTTCCAAAGGGAAATTGTAAAATGTGTGAGATTCTGTTTGTATAAAGTGTATATTCCATTCATGAGTGTTTTTTATATTTATATATATTATATTTTGTAGTTTTATTTTCCTGTTGTGTGGACTCAAGTGTCCTTTACTGTTTGGCAGGTAGGTGTGGTTGTGGGTCAGGGAGACTTTAGGATTGAACCTGGTCTTGAATGGCTCCGATATCGACTGAACTAAACACTGCATACACAGGGAGCATTCAGCAACAACAAAACCAGTTATTTTTCCTCATTTTTCCATCTGGTCTTTTTGCTCCTGCAGCAATATTTTTGTCGGGGTTTTGTGACTGCACTGCTTTGGTTGGGTGCTTCCATGATGGGTAAAAATGGCAACAAAGACAGCTGTTAAATTTTCCCGTTTCCACCTCCAAGCCGGAGTTAGGCTTGTAACAAAGCGTTCACAGCTAACTTCTTTAGCTATGATTCCGACCCTGCCTGTGGGTCTCTGTCTCATTCTGTAGCTTGAAAGTAAAAGGGTCAGGCTGTTTCCTTAATAGAGTTCCATAAACAGCATCATATCTCTGCATAATGACATATTTCTCCGCTTTTGGCTGTCAACCAGTTACTTTGACAGTTAGCACATGACAGGAGCATAAGTGGAAACCTGTGGCGGTTAAAAGTGAATGTCAAAGTGCCAAAAGCTGCAGTTCCCCCTTGATCCACCTGGGGCTCCAAAACAGAGCAAATCCCCATAGACTCCCATGTTAAAAAGACCAACTTCACAGCAGAAATTAACATGTTTACAGCCTGGTACAAAAAACATTTTAGGTGTAATAGGTTCACAACAACTGTGGGGGGAGTGAGGTGTTTTGTTTTTTTTTATAACCGTTTGGAAGTAATTTCTCAAAATCTGGCATATTTGTGTCGTGTCCTTTTGATTGACTGGTACCCGATATCCCTCTTCAAGAATGCAGTGTAGCACAACCACGGTTTTTATCTGGTTAACAACGTGACTTAGCATTAGCTCGCATACCTCTGTTAGCTGGTTAGCTCCCATTAGCTCCAGGTGAGCTTGATTAGCTCAGCTACAGAGAGCTCGGAGTTCGCTCGATGTCAATCATCCACCATGACGCTCACAGCCCCCCCTCTCAGCTCCACCTCTTTGACCATTTAAGTATTTTCTGGGAGAGACGCTGCCAACATGGTGACGGTGGGAATGCCCAATGAGCTTCAATTCAGCTCTTCAGAAACCCACAGGTGCCGTCACAGAGGCTCCGCCCATCTTTTCTATACAGTCTATGGCTGCTCCACACCCTGATATTTACACAAGTTAAAAAGCAGACTTTGACCTGTTACGATTGCAAAGCCTCTGAGCTCATTTCTCTCATTAGTCATGTTTTATCTAATTTGGGAGAAGAGAGATCTCAGACATCAAGGCTGCCACAAAACAGAGGACACTACAGCTAAATAAGGAAATCACCAAACTCAGATTTCCACTCAGAGAGAGTAGAAAAACTATTTCTGGAAACACTTAAGCCTTAGGGTTTCTCTCCACTCCCTGTTGGAGGCCGTTTGGGTCTGTTTGACCTTGTTTCTGACTATCTGGTGGATACACAACTTGTTTAATGTTTCTGCTGCACACAATGGAGTTGCTCACATTGAAGTATAGTATTATCATATAGTAAAAGCTACGGTGAATGTGACGGTTCTAATATACAGGAGGGGGGAAGAGTTGTAATGACGTTGCCTGGTATCTATTGTCTAAATTTTCTTTGACAGTGGGATCAAATGTCGCTGCAGGACAGCCCAGGTGCACAGCTGTTGTGTCAACAGCTCTAAAAATAGTGCAGTGAAACTGAAAAAAGCCAAAGCACAGGATGTTCTCATACTCATTCAATGCATGACGGTCACTGCAGGCGGCTGCAGCACGCTGCCACTGAGCCATGTATCCTGCTGTGGAAATCTTCCCTTGCAGTTGCAGTGTCACTGTGTTGGAATGTGCTGATGTGTGGGAGAGAAGGGAGAGGGTGAGGATGTGGGTTACAGCTACGCCAATGTCTCTCTTTCAGGCCTGGGTGCATGTTTACCACTGTTCTTGCAACCATTCCACCTTGCTAGTCTGATTTGGGCCCCTTTTTCCTCTAATTTTGGGTGTGATAGATTCAACAGTGTGTCTGAAACATTCTCAGAGATTTTTGTCCATGTTGACATAAATCATTGCAGAGTGGCTGCGCATTATAATGAGAATCTACCTTTCCACCACATTACCATGAGAATCTTCAGTTCCACCACATCACCATGAGAATCTCCAGTTCCACCTCATCACCATGAGAATCTCCAGTTCCACCTCATCACCATGAGAACCTCCAGTTCCACCTCATCACCATGAGAATCTCCAGTTCCACCTCATCACCATGAGAATCTCCAGTTCCACCACATCACCATGAGAATCTCCAGTTCCACCTCATCACCATGAGAATCTCCAGTTCCACCTCATCACCATGAGAACCTCCAGTTCCACCTCATCACCATGAGAATCTCCAGTTCCACCACATCACCATGAGAATCTCCAGTTCCACATCATCACCATGAGAATATCCAGTTCCACCTCATCATGATGAGAATCTCCAGTTCCACCTCATCACCATGAGAATCTCCCGTTCCACCTCATCACCATGAGAATCTTCAGTTCCACCACATCACCATGAGAATCTCCAGTTCCACCTCATCACCATGAGAATCTCCAGTTCCACATCATCACCATGAGAATCTCCCGTTCCACCTCATCACCATGAGAATCTACCATTCCACCTCATCACCATGAGAATCTCCCGTTCCACCTCATCACCATGAGAATCTCCAGTTCCACCTCATCACCATGAGAATCTCCAGTTCCACCTCATCATGATGAGAATCTCCAGTTCCACCTCATCACCATGAGAATCTCCCGTTCCACCTCATCACCATGAGAATCTCCCGTTCCACCTCATCACCATGAGAATCTCCAGTTCCACCTCATCACCATGAGAATCTCCCGTTCCACCTCATCATGATGAGAATCTCCAGTTCCACCTCATCACCATGAGAATCTCCAGTTCCACCTCATCACCATGAGAATCTCCCGTTCCACCTCATCATGATGAGAATCTCCCGTTCCACCTCATCACCATGAGAATCTCCCGTTCTACCTCATCACCATGATAATCTCCCGTTCCACCTCATCACCATGAGAATCTCCCGTTCCACCTCATCACCATGAGAATCTCCAGTTCCACCACATCATGATGAGAATCTCCCGTTCCACCTCATCATGATGAGAATCTCCCGTTCCACCTCATCATGATGAGAATCTCCCGTTCCACCTCATCACCATGAGAATCTCCCGTTCCACCTCATCACCATGAGAATCTCCCGTTCCACCTCATCACCATGAGAATCTCCCATTCCACCTCATCACCATGAGAATCTCCCGTTCCACCTCATCACCATGAGAATCTCCCGTTCCACCTCATCATGATGAGAATCTCCAGTTCCACCTCATCACCATGAGAATCTCCAGTTCCACCTCATCACCATGAGAATCTCCCGTTCCACCTCATCATGATGAGAATCTCCCGTTCCACCTCATCACCATGATAATCTCCCGTTCCACCTCATCACCATGAGAATCTCCCGTTCCACCTCATCACCATGAGAATCTCCAGTTCCACCACATCATGATGAGAATCTCCCGTTCCACCTCATCATGATGAGAATCTCCCGTTCCACCACATCACGATGAGAATCTCCCGTTCCACCTCATCACGATGAGAATCTCCCGTTCCACCTCATCATGATGAGAATCTCCCGTTCCACCTCATCATGATGAGAATCTCCCGTTCCACCTCATCACCATGAGAATCTCCCGTTCCACCTCATCATGATGAGAATCTCCCGTTCCACCTCATCATGATGAGAATCTCCCGTTCCACCTCATCACCATGAGAATCTCCCATTCCACCACATCATGATGAGAATCTCCCGTTCCACCTCATCACCATGAGAATCTCCAGTTCCACCTCATCACCATGAGAATCTCCAGTTCCACCTCATCACCATGAGAATCTCCCGTTCCACCTCATCATGATGAGAATCTCCCGTTCCACCTCATCACCATGAGAATCTCCCGTTCTACCTCATCACCATGATAATCTCCCGTTCCACCTCATCACCATGAGAATCTCCCGTTCCACCTCATCACCATGAGAATCTCCAGTTCCACCACATCATGATGAGAATCTCCCGTTCCACCTCATCATGATGAGAATCTCCCGTTCCACCTCATCATGATGAGAATCTCCCGTTCCACCTCATCACCATGAGAATCTCCCGTTCTACCTCATCACCATGATAATCTCCCGTTCCACCTCATCACCATGAGAATCTCCCGTTCCACCTCATCACCATGAGAATCTCCCGTTCCACCTCATCATGATGAGAATCTCCCGTTCCACCTCATCATGATGAGAATCTCCCGTTCCACCTCATCACCATGAGAATCTCCCGTTCCACCTCATCACCATGAGAATCTCCCGTTCCACCTCATCACCATGAGAATCTCCCGTTCCACCTCATCACCATGAGAATCTCCAGTTCCACCTCATCATGATGAGAATCTCCAGTTCCACCTCATCACCATGAGAATCTCCAGTTCCACCTCATCACCATGAGAATCTCCCGTTCCACCTCATCATGATGAGAATCTCCCGTTCCACCTCATCACCATGATAATCTCCCGTTCCACCTCATCACCATGAGAATCTCCCGTTCCACCTCATCACCATGAGAATCTCCAGTTCCACCACATCATGATGAGAATCTCCCGTTCCACATCATCATGATGAGAATCTCCAGTTCCACCACATCACGATGAGAATCTCCCGTTCCACCTCATCACGATGAGAATCTCCCGTTCCACCTCATCACGATGAGAATCTCCCGTTCCACCTCATCATGATGAGAATCTCCCGTTCCACCTCATCACCATGAGAATCTCCCGTTCCACCTCATCATGATGAGAATCTCCCGTTCCACCTCATCATGATGAGAATCTCCCGTTCCACCTCATCATGATGAGAATCTCCCGTTCCACCTCATCACCATGAGAATCTCCCGTTCCACCTCATCACCATGAGAATCTCCCATTCCACCACATCATGATGAGAATCTCCCGTTCCACCTCATCACTATGAGAATCTCCAGTTCCACCTCATCATGATGAGAATCTCCCGTTCCACCTCATCCCAAAGCTGCTCTGCTGGATGTAGATCTGGTGACTGTGGAGCCGTTGGAGGACAGTGAACTCATCGTCATGGTGGAGATGATGTGAGCTTTGTGACATGGTGCATCATCCTGCTGGAAGTTTCCATCAGAAGACCCTACACTGTGCTCAGAAAGGGATGGACATGGTCAGCAGCAGGACTCAGGATGGATCCATGTTCTCATGATGTTTCTACCAGTTCTGGTGAGTCTGTGTGAATTGTAGCCTCAGTTTCCTGTTCTTACTGACAGGAGGGAACCCGCTGTGGTCTTCTGCTGCTGCTTCCAGGCTGGACGTGTTGTGTGTTCAGACATGATGTTCTGCAGATCATGGTTGGAATCAGTGCCTACTGGACTTCCTGTTGTCTTTCCCTCATCTGCCAATCTGTCCAGTCTCCTCTGACATCAAGACGTTCTGGTCCAGGAAACTCCTTCTCGCTGGATATTTTCTCTTCTTCAGACCTTCTCTGGAAGCACTGGAGATGCTCAGACTGATTGGTGCTGGAAGCATTATGTACGTGCTGTTAGAGGGAAAGGTGATGTAAGACAGTGTGAACATGCCCCTTTCATGCCATTTTTTCTATGTGGTTCAGACATAAAATAAAATATCAAAGAATATTTGCAAAAAAACAATGAAGTTTTTCCATTTTAACATTTGATATCTTTTCTTTGTAGTGTATTCAACTGAATGTTGGTTTAAAAAGGACTTGCAAATCATTGATTTCTTTTTTATTTACATTTCATACAAGTCCCAGCTTCATTAAAACAACAACACCTGTATTGGTAAAAATGGAAATGCATTTTGGGGGGCAGCTGAGAGGGTTTATGCCTGGTCAGCATCGCAAAGCAGGTACCTAAATGGCTAGCAGCAGCCCTGTCCACAAATCTAATAAACATCTCTCCAAAACAGATTCAATCAGAATGTGAGCTGCAGATGAAATACTTGCTGCTCACAAATACGACTGATTTTTCTCTGTTTTGCAATATTTTGTAAAATATTGACCTTTTCCTTTTAATCTGAACGGCTCACTGATTTCTGGATACTTTTTTTTCTCTTTGGTACACTGAATGAGCACGATTCAATAACTAGTTACTCAATAAGCTCTGGGTTGCACTATATATAACGAGCCAAAGCAGAGCGTGTCCTATCAGATAATAAAATACAGCTCTATATTAGAAACTTGTGCAGCACATGAACGTTAGCCTACTCTCTCTGCAGATCTACAGACATGAACCATAGCCTACTCTCTCTGCAGACCTACAGACATGAACTTTAGCCTACTCTCTCTGCAGATCTACAGACATGAACCATAGCCTACACTCTCTGCAGATCTACAGACATGAACCATAGCCTACTCTCTCTGCAGACCTATAGACATGAACCATAGCCTACTCTCTCTGCAGATCTACAGACATGAACCATAGCCTACTCTCTCTGCAGACCTATAGACATGAACCATAGCCTACTCTCTCTGTAGACCTATAGACATGAACCTTAGCCTACTCTCTCTGCAGACCTACAGACATGAACCTTAGCCGACTCTCTCTGCAGACCTACAGACATGAACCTTAGCCTACTCTCTCTGCAGACCTACAGACATGAACCTTAGCCTACTCTCTCTGTAGATCTACAGACATGAACCATAGCCTACTCTCTCTGCAGTTCTACAGACATGAACCATAGCCTACTCTCTCTGTAGATCTACAGACATGAACCATAGCCTACTCTCTCTGCAGATCTACAGACATGAACCTTAGCCTACTCTCTCTGCAGTCCTACAGACATGAACCTTAGCCTACTCTCTCTGTAGATCTACAGACATGAACCATAGTCTACTCTCTCTGCAGACCTACAGACATGAACCTTAGCCTACTCTCTCTGCAGTCCTACAGACATGAACCATAGCCTACTCTCTCTGCAGATCTACAGACATGAACCTTAGCCTACTCTCTCTGCAGATCTACAGACATGAACCTTAGCCTACTCTCTCTGCAGATCTACAGACATGAACCTTAGCCTACTCTCTCTGCAGACCTACAGACATGAACCTTAGCCTACTCTCTCTGTAGATCTACAGACATGAACCATAGTCTACTCTCTCTGCAGTTCTACAGACATGAACCATAGCCTACTCTCTCTGCAGACCTACAGACATGAACCATAGCCTACTCTCTCTGCAGACCTACAGACATGAACCTTAGCCTACTCTCTCTGTAGACCTATAGACATGAACCATAGTCTACTCTCTCTGCAGACCTACAGACATGAACCATAGTCTACTCTCTCTGCAGATCTACAGACATGAACCATAGCCTACTCTCTCTGCAGACCTATAGACATGAACCATAGTCTACTCTCTCTGCAGACCTATAGACATGAACCATAGTCTACTCTCTCTGCAGACCTACAGACATGAACCATAGCCTACTCTCTCTGCAGACCTACAGACATGAACCATAGTCTACTCTCTCTGCAGACCTACAGACATGAACCATAGCCTACTCTCTCTGTAGACCTACAGACATGAACCATAGCCTACTCTCTCTGCAGACCTACAGACATGAACCATAGCCTACTCTCTCTGCAAACCTACAGACATGAACCATAGTCTACTCTCTCTGCAGATCTACAGACATGAACCTTATTCTACTCTCTCTGCAGACCTATAGACATGAACCATAGCCTACTCTCTCTGCAGACCTATAGACATGAACCATAGCCTACTCTCTCTGCAGACCTATAGACATGAACCATAGCCTACTCTCTCTGCAGACCTACAGACATGAACCATAGCCTACTCTCTCTGTAGATCTACAGACATGAACCTTAGCCTACTCTCTCTGCAGACCTACAGACATGAACCATAGCCTACTCTCTCTGTAGACCTACAGACATGAACCTTAGCCTACTCTCTCTGCAGACCTACAGACATGAACCATAGCCTACTCTCTCTGTAGACCTACAGACATGAACCATAGTCTACTCTCTCTGCAGACCTACAGACATGAACCATAGCCTACTCTCTCTGCAGACCTACAGACATGAACCATAGCCTACTCTCTCTGCAGACCTACAGACATGAACCTTAGCCTACTCTCTCTGTAGACCTATAGACATGAACCATAGTCTACTCTCTCTGCAGACCTACAGACATGAACCATAGCCTACTCTCTCTGCAGACCTACAGACATGAACCATAGCCTACTCTCTCTGCAGACCTACAGACATGAACCTTAGCCTACTCTCTCTGCAG
This sequence comes from Telmatherina bonti, assembly GCF_933228915.1. Lineage (NCBI taxonomy): Eukaryota > Metazoa > Chordata > Actinopteri > Atheriniformes > Telmatherinidae > Telmatherina > Telmatherina bonti. Next base: position 36,528,382 of record NC_136625.1, read on the forward strand.
ACCTACAGACATGAACCATAGTCTACTCTCTCTGCAGATCTACAGACATGAACCTTATTCTACTCTCTCTGCAGACCTACAGACATGAACCATAGTCTACTCTCTCTGCAGATCTACAGACGTGAACCTTATTCTACTCTCTCTGCAGACCTACAGACATGAACCATAGTCTACTCTCTCTGCAGATCTACAGACATGAACCTTATTCTACTCTCTCTGCAGTCCTACAGACATGAACCTTAGCCTACTCTCTCTGCAGATCTACAGACGTGAACCTTATTCTACTCTCTCTGCAGACCTACAGACATGAACCATAGTCTACTCTCTCTGCAGATCTACAGACATGAACCTTATTCTACTCTCTCTGCAGTCCTACAGACATGAACCTTAGCCTACTCTCTCTGCAGATCTACAGACATGAACCTTATTCTACTCTCTCTGCAGTCCTACAGACATGAACCTTAGCCTACTCTCTCTGCAGATCTACAAACTTGAACCAAAGCCAACTCTCTGCAGATTTGCAGACGTCTCCCTTTTTCTTTTGTAAGAAACCTCACAGGAAAGCAGAGGTGGCTTTCCAACACTTGCATCAGTCCTTTCTGTTCTCTGGTCTTAAAATAACAACAATGCCACATTACATAGGTCAGCATCACACCCTGCAGTCACATGACACGCAGCCTTTCACACAGTGCCAATGGAAACTGCAGGGCTCTGAACAGACACTCTGGGGCAAGCAACACCACTGAAAAGCTCTTTTAAGTGTATTCAAATAATTTTAGCATGCCAGAACAGATCCGGCTGTTTGTCTTCTGCTGTGTGCGTATGTGATGTTTTGTCATTAGAGGCTTCTTAAGTCCCAGCTGTGTTCAAAGCAAGCGTGCATGTTGACCTTCAGTCCTGTTCGGAATGCTGCAGAGACTAATGCAGGAATTTATGCAGTTTAAGCCTTCAGTTGTGACGTGTCGCTTGTGAACAACCTGACTTCCAGAAGGGAAAAAAAGAGTTGAAGAGTTGGAATGTCAGAAGAAGTTTAGAGATTATTTTAATCTCCCACACAAAACTCATAGAGAAGTGCAGTTGTAAAGACCAAGTACACGTTAACTTTTTCATGAGCAAATATTTCCTGCATCTGATTTACGTCAGTCTGATCAGAGATTCAAACGGACAAGTTTACACTTATGCTGGATAAAGCGATTCATCAGTTATGTGTTTACGTCACAGAAACGCTGAATACGATTGTTACAGTTGTAACGTGTGCAACGTTTCAGAATAAGACGATTTTCTCTGAACAGCTAGTTGGTTTTAGCTTCTCTACCAGTAAGTTCCTCAGTAATCCTTAACTCTTTCAGTTTCCAAAAACAATGCACCTTCCAGAGTCCAGGTCTGTTTTCCAGGTCTTCCTGCCCCCCCAACCCCCACATGGTTCAGCCCTGCATACAGAAGCGTTGCTCATTCTTCCTGTTTATAAGAATGTAGAAACAGACCACTGTTGATCAGACGAGTGGAAGTGTTTACATGTCAAATCTTCATTTCAACTGGATCTAATGACAGAGAGAAATCATGAGATGGATAAAAATACAAGTGTGTCTACAAAAAGTGGAGAAATGACCCAAAATGTTACAATTTTCCCTCGAAGATGAAGTATTTTTCATGTAGACTTTGGCTTTCATCTTTTTGTTGTGCTTCTATGTTTGTTTTTTATTAAGTTTTTTTTTTTTTTTTTTAAATTTATGGGTTTGTATAAATACTGAATAAAAATAAAACACATGAAATGAAGCTGTTATGTAAACATTACATATAAAAATTTTATGTCTGGTGCTGATAGACTGGACAAGGTTCTGGTTCTGGGTCTATCAGAGCAGTCAGAAAAATCTACCTTTCTCTTTAGTTTACATTTTCCAATACAGAATAAGTTTGGTTACAGGATGTTTTCCTCCACATTTTCATGCTGTAACTACTTTGAAAGGAAATAGCAGCCTTGCTAGCCTCCTGTTTAAATGGACCAAGTGGCGCTAGCTTAGTCAGCGCTAACGTGGATACTGAGCAACTTTACAGTTTATTTCCAGCTCCAATGTGGAATCTTGCTTAATGGAGTTAATGTGTATCCCATCAATACACTCTGAAAAATAAACTTGACGTGGTTTCCTCACATTATCTGAAAAAGTAATCTAGTATGACTATATAACTAGATTAGCACTGCTGCGCGGCTTCATGCTAGCATCAGGCTAATAGCCTTACATAATATTAGTAGTTGGACTGCAGGGACAAAATCTCCTTTAGAAATGTGCAGAAACTAATTTAGAATTTACTCCAGACTGGTGTGGTGATACTGGTGATCCCTGCAGGTCTGGAAAGATGTTTCTGACCCCCTCCAGTAACCTGTCAATCACCTGAGGTAGCATCTGGGGGAAACAATCAGATTTCAGGCTTTTGCCACCCGAGTCCCCTCTCTAGCTCTACCTCTTGTTTTTATTTACCTTTAACTGTGTTCATCGTGATACTATACTGTATTTGCAAGGAAGACTTGTGGGTAATCTAGTAAAAAGGGAGATCATCTTTAGTGGTAAAGAGTGAGGCTGAATCAGGTCTTCAGGTGATGCTCTGCAGTCATCCATGCAGCATCCTGCTTGCTTTATTTCAGTTTCTATTGATAAAACAGCATCAAATAGCAACAGGAATGGTTAGAATAAAAAATGCAGTTGCTGAATTCTCTTTTTCCACCCACCACATGTCATAAACACCACCTGTCAAACATTAACACGATTCCTGTCACTGTAGGAATGAAAAGGATTGTGCAACTGGAAGACATCTGTCCGCCTCCTCTTCTTGTGATCATGACTCTGCAGTTTCAGAGGGGGTTGCCTGAATTACATCAACCGAGTGACATCACCCGCATTCAGCACTTGGAAAATCACCTGCTTGTGAGACCATGTGACCTAGCTGGAAGGGAGCAGAGGAGTGGCATGAGCAGCTTACAGCAGCTTACACAACCCACTGAATGCCAAACACACCTCCTGAATGCTCCACTTATCCGCCGTTTGGTAAGCTTTGACAAATAAAAACACCCCAAGTGGCATAAAACTTCATTGCACCAGGTGATTCATCCCTATTGTCATAAATTTTGCAGTTTTTTTCACAAAGCAGGTGCAAATGCAAACTCTAAAAGGGCTGTAACAAACGGCAGAGTATTGGTGAAAAGCTGTTTGGATGGATGCACACGGTCCTGCTGACTACAGCAAAAAGCCTGTGCGGGGAGAGCGGTTGGAGGTTATTGTTCTCTTTGGGCTCGTAGATGGCACTGAGGCCACAAAATGACCCCTGTGATCTGCACGTGACGCCTCTTATTCTATTTTTTTCCAACAACCTACACATCAGCATTCAGATCAAGTTTTACTAAATGCAAAAAGATACAAAACACAAAGTTTTTGTTTTCAAAAAATATTTTATTCATAGCAATACATGTGTCTTGTTTTCAGAAATTACAAATAGTCTGGTAATAATAAAAATTAACATAAATACACTTAAATAACTTAATGTTGTAACAAAAGAACTATTTTGTTTGTTGCAAAAACCAGCTGGTGTATGAAACACTAAACACACACAGTGTCTTCACTGGATGCGCAGCCCTTCCCTTTTTAAATTACAACAACAGGAACATTTTGTGAATCAAATAAGTGAAATTGCAACAGGTCCAGTGTTTCAACAAGTGCTTTTTTTCTGCAGAGAGAGAGAGGCCAAGGCCTTGGTCCGCTCACCAGCTCCACGTTCTGGCTTCTCCCATCTGTCCCCCGGCTTGCTGCTGAGGCTTTACCCAACAAATACATGATATTATCCTTTTTTGTTGTTTTGTTTTCATCTCCAAACCATGACGGTACAAGCCTCTCTCCATCTCATCACGGCTGCAAAAGCTGACAGACGCAACTCCAAACGGCCCCATCCACAGTGGAAATTCCAACCCTCTGCCTTTTTTTTCTTTTAAATACATCCAATGCTGACAGCGGGGTTTTCCTTCCTGCTTTTTTTTCTTTTTCTCCCCCCACAATCAGCAGTGCTTCAGAATTTGATGTCTGGGAGGTAATATGTGTCCATCAGGGTTCATACCACTCGTCCTGTGCAGAATAAATTCCTTTCTGGACAGGTTTACGCAGCTGGAAGTTCATCGCTCCGGTAGATTGATGATTGGGACCCACTGGTCCATACAGCGGCTCTCCCTGCAGAATCGGCTGAGTTTGCTTAAAGCAGAGTCCTTCCAGGATGTGGAATGTGGGCTCTGAAAACAGAAAAAAACAATGAATAAATAAAATAAATGCCATGAGTTAAGATGCATTGCAGTCAGACTGTGTGTGTGTGTGCAGATACAATTCTAGTGAAATTCCTCAGAAGTCATGTGAGGGAGGAGTCGTGCATGATTACCAAATACACAAGAACAAGTACGGACAAGTTGTCCTCAGAGGAACAGTTTCAGTCATGTGCACACCAAAACACGAGGAGGAAAGAATCCCAACATGCAGAAAAATGAAGGATTACTTACAGTGACAAGGACACAGTGTAGATCCATAGATTCATTCCCAGTCTGCTTCCCTCCGCCTCCTGCGGCCAGGATCTCTGCCAGGCGCCTGGTGTTGTTCACCCTCAGGATGTTGATGTCGTTCTCACAACAGAAAGCCTGAATGAGCGTGAAGTGGATCTGCAGGGCCACGTCTTTAACATCCTCATCGTCAGTAGCCAGGATACACAAAACCACGTTGTCAGGGTCTCTGTTGGAACGAAGAGGAAGAATGAGACGGCATGTCCAGTAGACATGTAGGAGCTGCTGTAACACAAACTTACATGTTGAGAGATTTAGCGGCCTCGTAAACTCCGACTGTGATGCAGCCTTGTGGCAAAGCAGAGGTTAAAACTTCCTCCAAAGCTTTGGCGACTGTATCCATTCTGCAAGAGAGACAAAGTTCACGTCAGCTCGTCATGCTTCAACCCGGCGTCGTTTCAGCAAAGCCGGATTATCCAATGGGCATCCAGGGGCCCTCATCCACTTGTATAGAAATGTCGTTTCACATTGGCTACGGTTACATGGTGTTTTTTAAATTGGAATTAAATAATTCGGAATTAACTTATTCTCTTACGAGTTTACAAGAAGATAATAATTCCGAATAAATGTTAACATGAAACACGTCCTCACTTAATTCCTCTTTAGAGTGGCGGGTTGGGAAGGGTTCTGATTGGACAGAGGGTGCACGTGACGTATGACGTATACTGGAAATAAACAAAGTTGGCTCCCTGCTTCTTGTCTTTTCAGTTGTAACTTGTAAAAACTACATAATAAGTACCAGTTTCACTGATATTTTTATTATAAATGTGAAGTAGCAGCTCAACACGAGCATACTACTTCACTTGCAGCAACTGAGAAGGAGAAGAAAGATAGAGCACCGAACACGGGAGGTAAAACAACGCGCGTCATCGGGACAGGACAAGGTAACGAGCATGCTCAGAACGACATGAATTAACTTAGAGCAGAATGAAGGTTTACATGACAGGAATTAAATAGTTCGGAATTAAAATGCGAATAAACCAGCCGCTTACATCGGAATTAAGTTTAATTCCGAACAGAAATTAGCATTAGAAATTAAGTGTTTACATGGACGTTTTTCATCAGTTTAAAGCGGAATTAACTTTTATTCGGAATTAAACAGGAATTAAAACTCCCATGTAAACACACGAAGTGTATTATTCACAATTTTCACGGCGTTGCGGTGGGGAAGGGGGCCCCTGGAACACTCTGGGCCCAGGGGCCTCTGCACTTTTAATCCGGCCCTGCGTTTCAGTCAGCTGACAGATTCGCTACGAGGAAGTTTCTCCTCATAAAAACTTCATTCTGCTCCTACAGCGTCTGAAACGGCGTAAAACCGTCAGGAAAAACGGTGAAACTTGAGATTTTTTGCGTAAATTTAGAAATAAAAGTTAAAATCTGCAGCGCGACAAGCAGCTGAAATCCTCCAAAATGCACCGAATCTCCACGTATCGTTTACCTTTCCTGGGAATAATCTCCACTGAGCTCCTCAAAAGTCATGTTGTACATTAAATTCCACTCCACGCTGTGCAAAGAGAAGAAAAAACCCACAGCCGAGTTTTCCTCGTGTCTTCTGGACGTGACACAGTTTTCTAATCTGCACCCGGCAGAGCTGCAACTGGGAGATAAATCTGGCAACTCTACATTAAAACAGTCCGGGACAAAGCGAGAGGAAGGGGGGGGGGGGGGGGGGGGGGGGTTAACATAGCCGCGGTCATTGGTCGCGTGGAGGCGCGCGTGGGCAGGGATTGGACCGGCTCGCGCCAGGGGGCGGGTCCGTCTCCAGCAGCGTTGCTACGTCGGCTGCAGATGTCTGCTGGTACCGCTGACAAATGGACCAAAGTTCTGCTTCTGTTCGGCTCTGTTTGCTTACTGCAGAACCGGACCGGTTCTGATGACCGACCCGGTTCGGTTGCGTTTAAAGTCCCCGGAAGTAGAAACAAGAGATAAAAGTGATGACGCAAAGGCGTCAAACTGTTTAAAACAAACAAAAACAAACACACATCTGCTGGAGAGGTGGTTTAATGGCAGCAGAACTCACCCTCCGCTGCAGGACCAGGACCAGAAGCAGGACGAGGACCAGTACTTGGACCGGTACCAGTGCCGTTTTCTTTGGGGCTGTCGCATAGCAACGGGGCGCTTCCTGTGGAAACCTGCCCTGTGATTGGTGGATCGCAGAGCGTGCAGAACCTGTGAAAGCTGCGCGCGAGATCAGAGGCGACTGGCGCGAGACTCCTGAGCGAGGTGGAAAAGTGGGTCAGAACCAGAACCGGTTCTGATACCAGACATTCATCTGGTTTCACTGTAAAGGGTTAAATATCAGTTAAATGAAGCTTTATAGAGTTCTGACATATTTTATTTACAGACGTCATCCTGGTTATTTTAGAAACTTAAACACAGTTTTGTCTTAAACCAAACTGTCTGGTCCTAAAATAATTTAATTTAAAAAATACATTTTTCTTTTTTTTCTTCTTCTTTGTTGAAAATTTGATTTTTAAATTTTTTTAAAAAAAATTGTAATTAATAACAAAACTCTAATGTTATCACAGAACTTTGACAACAAGACAATCATTTTCCTCACTTTGTGTGAAAATTATCAGGAACTTGCTGATGAGGATGCCAGCAGTGTCCCAGTTCCTCTCACAGCCTCCCAGTTCCTCTTCCAGTTCCCTTCCCAGCATCCCAGTTCCTCTCACAGCCTCCCAGTTCTCTTCCCACCATCCCAGTTCCTCTAACAGCATCCCAGTTCCTCTCACAGCCTCCCAGTTCCTCTTCCAGTTCCCTTCCCAGCATCCCAGTTCCTCTCACAGCCTCCCAGTTCCTTTCCCACCATCCCAGTTCCTCTCATAGCATCCCAGTTCCTTTCCCACCATCCCAGTTCCTCTAACAGCATCCCAGTTCCTCTCACAGCCTCCCAGTTCCCTTCCCAGCCTCCCAGTTCCCTTCCCAGCATCCCAGTTCCTCTCCCAACCTCCCAGTTCCCTTCCCAGCATCCCAGTTCCTCTCACAGCCTCCCAGTTCCTTTCCCACCATCCCAGTTCCTCTCATAGCATCCCAGTTCCTTTCCCACCATCCCAGTTCCTCTAACAGCATCCCAGTTCCTCTCACAGCCTCCCAGTTCCCTTCCCAGCCTCCCAGTTCCCTTCCCAGCATCCCAGTTCCTCTCCCAACCTCCCAGTTCCCTTCTCAGCATCCCAGTTCCTCTCCCAGCATCCCAGTTCTGTGTTCTGAGCCTATGGTTCTGAGACAGGAAGTGACGAGGAAGAGGAAGATGTTAGATGGAAGGTGCTGCTGCCCCCCAGTGGCAGATTGAGTGAACTACTGATTTTTTTTATTCTGAAAGTGAAACTTTTCCAGATTTTTCTCTTTTAAACAGATAACAGAAAAACATCCAAACAGCCTCGTCTCTTTCTGTAAGACTCGACGGGTCCCTTCTCTCCAAGCCGTGACACCCAGACTGGAACTACCTGCCTGTCTTTAGTCTGGACAGATGAAGACGTTTTATTCCAACAAGCTTTCAGGTTGACTTGAGATCTTTTGTGTGGAAAGTGGAGTCACAGCTCGGTGTGTTAGCACCACCATCACACAGTCTGAGGAAGTGATGGAAGAAGATGGAACAGAGGTTTAAAAGCCTGAAGAGGTCGACAGGATGGAGGAATATCTGCGAAGATGATCACATTAATCAGCTTAAACAGCTGGAAATGGACGGTACCGGTACTTATAGACCTCTCATAGCACTTTCACACTGCATGTCACACTCACACAGCATTTCTACATACTTTATGCTCCGTCACACACACTCATACCCTGATATATGCATCGGGAAGCGATGTGGGGTTCAGTGCCTTGCCCATGGACACTTTGGCATGTAGTCAGGGGAATCAAACCACAGACAGGTTGGCAGACGACGTCCTCCTGAGCTGCAGCAGCTTCAGAGTTCATTCAGAAATATTTCCATGAAGCGCACACGTCTGGAGACTTCCTCCACACCTTGTTCCACATCATTCACATCTGAGATCTTCTACATGATCAGTTTTCCAGCCAGAGTCAGAAAGCGAGGGATGAAGCTCTGCATGAGATGTCCTGACGGGTAGAAACCTGGTCTGAGACAGAAGAAACACCCAGATCCGGCCCACACAGGGTCTGAAAACTCATCTTCATTCCTTCTGTTTGGTTAAATAAAGTTAAATGAAAAAAATAAAGTGAAAAGTTTTCATGCGTATCAGAAATGGGATAATGTGAATCAGAAGAACGTTCATGTTTGTGTCCACAGCTTAGTAGTGGTAAATCACAGAAATTACACTTTTTTTTACAAAAAGAAATGAAACAAAGGTGAAAAATGCAGTTTGGTGATGAGGAGTATCTCTTAAATGAATTTATCTAAAGATGATAATTCATTTCAAATTGTATTTCCACTGAGTAATCAATCCCAACATTTACTGTAAGTTCTATGTCTAAACTTTGTTCTGCTTTCAGAACAGAACCCAAAGACGTGAACACAGACGGAGGGGAGAATTCTTCAGCCTGGATGTAACGAGATGTTCAGGAATGTCCTGACTGCATAATCCCATGTTTTTCTGTTTTTAATCCATTATTTATTTTATTTTTATTCATGTATGTGCTATGTATGCTTTAATGGTTTATGGTTGCTTCCTTTTCTTCAAAATTTCCATAGGAATGAGCTTCCACAGGTTCCTTTTGGAAATAAATAAATATTTCCAAATATTTGGGCAGCTACATCTGTGATTTTGGCATCTTACTGTGTTCATGGCCTTGGATGGCACTTCGGTAGGTGGAGGAAATGTAATCGCTGGCTCAGACCTCTGAGTCACGCCAGGATCAGCTGCTGAGGTTGGATTTTGTGTTTTGCTGCTGATTTTGTGGAAGAATCTTGTGAGGTTAATTTATTCTGCAGGTCAGCCATCACAGCATCCAGGTCATTAAGAGACTCTGTGAGGAGATGAGGAGGGAGTCAGAGAAAGTTCAGGAATTTAACCCTTCATCTGGAAACAAAACGAGCTCCAAGGAAAGAGCAGCTCTTACTAAACCACTGCCAGAGCTGTTAGAGTACAGGTTACTTGCCATTAATCTTCTGCTTTCCACAGATGATGTGATAAAGGTTCACCTGATAAAAGTTGCAGTTTAATAACATTTCAAACAAAATACTAAAAGCATCGCTGGTTCAGCAGCTGATGTTAGTCCCAATGTTATAAACACATATATACATGTTTGGTCTTCATCCAACCAAATGTAAGGATATTTCTTGTATATACATGTACAAAAAAAACCCCGTATAACAACTTAAACTATGAGCAAAAAGTTTGTCTAATTCAGTCTAATTCGGGTCGTGTTGCTAACATAAAGCACTAAAAGACAACACCAACCTCAGTCACACATATAACACAGAACTTCCCCAGGATAAATATATACCGCAGCTTCTTTCTTTCCTTGTGGACACATTTCAGATCATAAAGAAAAACGTTATATATTTCTTTGAGGTCATCTTTTTGTAGTTTTTAACATGACGTTTTCAAGAGGAACACTAAATGTGTCAAGCTGGGATAGGTAATGTTCCTCAGAGACATGTTCCTCTGGGTGAAGCGGTTCCTCGTCCTGATAGTAGTCTATACATTCTGTAATCATGAACAATAAGAAATATAGTTAGACCCCTCAGTTTACTGTAAATCTGTAAAAACTCTGACCAATCCAAACTTTCAGACCCAAATGGAGTTGTTCATTTTTTCTATTTCGTAGCTTCTTCTCCCGGCTCCCCTCCTCTCCCTCCAGCAGAACATACCTGATAGCCACACCCTGCATATAAACAGCGTGTTAGGATGAAAATACAAAGTAGTGAAGAAGAAACTCAGAAGGCAAACATGGCTGAGAAAATGCAGGAAGGATTTCCCGACCCGGCTCGGTTTATTTCCCTCCTCCTGCTAAACAGCCGAGAAAGAGAAAATCGTTGGTGGAAAAAGCTGCGAATAAAAAAATCTTGGATCACGCAAGGAGCAGAACCAGAGGGGGAGGGGCCAAGACAGGAGGAGGAGCCAAGACAGGGCACCACTTTTACACCTTGCTAGTTCCCCAACATTACCCAGCCCAGCTTTAAGTAGAAAAAAGTTTATATCATACATCCTTGTAAAAGTAAAGCAAAGTGCCGGATCCAAAGGCAAATAGTGACAAACAGAAAAGTAGGTCCGCACACTACAAGTAGCTCCATGGTGTATTTCAATTAGTACATATTGTGTGTCATTGCTCTTTTTATGTATATATGTATATACACATGGTCGTTATTGTTTTATCTTTCACTACCTCACGTTACTAAACATAACAATGAGACCTCAGAGCATGACTAAATGTAAAATGCTTATAAATGCTGCACATAACTTCCTGCTGTACAGCTAGCGGCTAACATAGCGACATGGGAGGATGATCTATAAGGCAACAGGCGGTGACTGCATTACAGGCCATAATGCTCATTAAGCCTACCCTAGTGTACGCTGGCCATGAGCGTACACTAGGGTAGGCTCATGGCCTACCCTAGTGTACCAAGTTAAAAATCAGCTTTTTAACTTGGTGTTAAAAAGCTGATTTCATTTTGTGGCTATAAGAAACTATAATAACTTTGGCTGCATGTGGGCAGGGGCTGAGTTTTAGCCGTTGCTAGGCAACATCCAACAGGTCTAATTTTTGGATAGAATCATCTGAAGGGTGGAGACCATTTTGGTGTTGCCTAGCAACAGTTATAGAATGCATTCAGCTTAGGGGCGGAGCCAAGTTTCCGTTAATGCTTTGACATCGTTTGTGACATCATCGTTCCTATAAAAGCCCCCCGCTTTGTTACCAAGTCAGTACACTTTGAGAACGCATCTCGGTACGAATCTCAGTACGCATCCCGATTCTAGTTTTTGGCGAAAGGAAAAAGATCAGTTTGTTTTAACAATGGAGATCAATAGAAAAGCTCAAGTCCACAGTGGACGACCTAAGACGGTCACAACACCCACGTCTCTGGAGTCTGTCTGGAACGTTAAACGTCTCCAGGAGTCTCCTAGCTCACAGCATGTTGGAGAAAATACATCAAATCTCCAACAAAAACGTGAGAGCAACTCTGGCATGGCGTTCAGCGTTGAAAATTTTCCCTCACTGGAAAAAATGACGCCTAAAGACAAGAAACACCAAAGCAAGAAAGAAAACACTGAGGCTAAAACTTGCAAAGTTTCTAAGAAACGCAAGAATGTCCAGAAAATTACATTTGGACTTATTCTTGGAAACAGTTCTGGGACTGTTTCATCTGCACAGCCTTCCATTGAAGAAGCTGAAGAAGACGTAGCTGAGGTGGAAACGGAAAGTGTTATCCAAACACCGGTTGCAAACCAGGTTCCCCAACCTGGACGAACCTTTACTGAGCAAACAACTGAACCCAACATGTTTGCTCCCATCCCAGCAGAACCTTTTGTGCAGACCTCCACCGAACCACCACTGGAGAATCAAACACCGGATGTACAAGATATCAAGTTCGTCATTGATTTTGAATCAAATGCAAGCGGATTCGAACAGCAAAAGAAACGACGCAAGAAAAAGAAGCGTGCATCTTCTGAGCCTGTCTGGGATCTGCATCTAGACTCGATGGACAAAACCTACGATGACTATCTCGAGGAATTTCCTCAGCTACCAAAGTTGAGTAAAGGTCGATCAACTCTCCAGGAAAATGGTGAGTCTAACTCTGGTTTTTTGCTAAACAGCGAAGAATTCCCTGTGCTGCCGTTAAAAACATCTGTAGCTCACCAGCCCCAGACAAACAACGCCAAGACTGATGTTTGCAAGGACTCTGAAAACGTGGACAATCCCCAGAAAACCACATTTGGGGGACAAGAATCAGAAATTCCTTTAAATTTTGTTGCAAACACCAACCAGTCCCTGGAAGAGGAACATTGTAAGACCAAAGAACGTGATATTTCCACCGTGCAGAAGAGCATAAAGGCAGATCAAAGGAAAGTCCAAAAGTGCAATGAAGTCAAGAGACACACACCGTTGGTACCAGTCTGTGAGGTGCCGCTTACAGCCGCAGAGGAGTCTCATCTGGGATCAAACTTGACGGAGAATCCTTCAAAGGCTGAAAATATAAAGAACCACCCAGTAACATTTGGAGGCCCAGAAGCCAAACTCCCTGCAGAACCTTTTGCGACTGCCAACAAGCCCCTTCATCAGGGTGTAAAACAAACATCCAAACATCCTAAAGGAGAGGTTCAGGGAGACGACAGGGAGGCTTGCAACAAATCTGAATACCTGGAGAATCCTCAGAAAATAATGTTTGGAGGACCAGGCTCAGAAATCCCCATTGAACTCCTTACAAACGCAAACCAGCCAAGGAACGCGAAGGAACATCATAAGATCAAAGGACAAGTTGAAGGAGATCAGAATAAAACCAAACAACGTAAGAAAGTTAGGAGACATAAACCTCTGGTACCAATCTTTGAGTTTCCATCTCAGACACCAAACTTTACGGAAACTTCATCAGTAAACTCTGGAAACCTGAACCCGCCAATAACATTCGGAGGCCTAGGATACGAAATTCCGGTCGAACTCATGGCAGAACCTTTGGTTCTCAGAAAACCAACACAAGTTCAACTTCAGGAGACTTCTAGTCCTCCATCATCAGAGACGGAAATAGCTGATTCTCTGCCTGCTCAAGAAAACCCAAATGAGTCCCGTCATCAGGCAGAGAGTCCAACATCTCAACATCCAATGGACGGGCGGCAAAACAACACAAAGGCTGAACTGGAAAGTCCTGGGACTGTTTCATCTGGACAGCCTGGAGATGAAGAACCTGACCAAGATACATCTGTGACTGCAGCTGACAGTATTGTGAATACGTCTGTTGCAGACCAGATTGCCCAACCTGCAGCAACACTTTGTGAACAAGCAGCTGCAGAGCAGTCTGTACAGACTGCCACCCAACCCGCATCAGAGGGTAACACATCTGTTTCACAAGAAGTTGAGGTAATCAAAGAGCCAAGTGGAACAGAACAACAGAGTATTAAAAAACGGCGCAAGAAATGCAAGAAAAGTAGACCGCCGATTGTCTGGGATGTGCAAATGGAATCCGTGGACAACCTTGGAGAACTTCCTCAGTTACCGGAGTTGGTTAAAGAGCCATCAGATGTGCCGGACAAAGGCGAGTCATGCTCTGGTGCATTGTTGAACACTCTGCCAGCAACACCATCTGAGGATCAGAGCAATGAAACCATCACTGATGTTTGCAAGGAACCGGAAAACCCAGAGACTTCTCCAGGAACATATGGATCAGTTATACCAGTGGGAGTCCTTACAGAACCTTTGGTTCTAAGTAAAGATGAAGAATCCAGTCATCCATCATCAGAGACGGAAATAGCTGCTTCTCTGCCTGCTAAAGAAAACCAGAATGAGTCCCGTCATCAGGCAGAAAGTCCGACGTATGAACATCACATAGACGGGACTCAGAAAGACCTCCGCAAAATGTCAGAAAACCTGGAAAATCCCACAATAAGATCTGGAAGCCCAGGATCAGACACCGTTTGTAGGGTCCCTTCAGAATCTGTGGTTCTAAAAGCAACAGAACCACAGCTTGAATTGATCCCATCATTGCCAACACCACCAGCTGCAGAGCCACATCCAATCCTGAAGCTTCTGCAGTCCAACAACCCAACAAGTCAGCAGTCTATCACCATGAACCATGTTGGTGAACAGAACATCCCTGGTCTACTGATGATACCTGAACATCAGCTTCATCAAACTTTGGCTGCCAAAGACGAGAAAATCTCAGCACTGCAGAAACAACACGAGGACTTGCAGAATCAGCTGAAGGACCTGCAATATCAGGTCCACAAAACCAACATCGTGCAGTCATTAGCGTTTAAGCAGGTGCAGCAAATGGAGACAGAACTCAGCGAGGAAAGACTGAAAAGAGAATCAGCTGAGACTTTTTTAACACAACTGCAACGTGAAACCCACAAAGCCAAGGCAGATCTGAGGCAGATTCAGCTCCGGGAACAACAACCGAAATGCACCGAGGAGACACTGCCGTTCATGGCTGAGGTGGAGAAGTTAAAACAACAGATGGAATCTCAGAAATCTGTGTCTGAGAAGGAGAGAGCCATTCTGTATTCAGAACTGAGGAAGAAACAAGGCCTCCATGCAGACGTCTCCAACAGAGTCATCCAGCTGGAAGCAGCGCTCACTGCAGAGAGGACGAGGGCATCAGAAACTGAGAGCCGCTTAGCCCAGGAGGTGGAGAAAACCTCCAGAATAAAGTCTGCTCTGGAGGAAACCCAGGAGGAACTTCACAAGCAGAAACAGCAATGGGAGCGGTACAGAAACAGCCTCCTGGCTGAGCAGGAAGAAACTGTAGCTGCCGTGGAAAGACATGTGATGGAGTCTGAGAGAGAACTGGAAGACCAGGAGAAGCAATGGCAAGATGAAAAGTCAGCTTTTCTACAACAATTAGCCAAGCTGAAGAAGGCTCATGAAGAGAAAGAAGAAGAGAGGAAACGCTCAAGAGAAGCCCTGCTGAGAAAACTTCAGCATCTAGAAGCTGTGATGTTTGCAGAGGAACAAGAAGACAATAGATCTGTGAGGCCGAAATCCCACCGCATCAGAAGGCGAGAATAACTCCTCCATATCTTCTTCTTTTTTACATACACTCCCTCTTTCTTCTTTTTAATCTTCATTTTTATCAATAATTGAACAAGTAACACCCAGTGTAACAAAAAACAAAACAAACGACAACAACAACAACAACATATATACATATGGATGAATAAGTTATTATACATACTTACAAAAGTATGTATAAGTAAACAAAACAAACAACAACAACAACAACAACATATATACATATGCATAAACAAAACAAACAACAACAACAACAACATATATACATATGCATAAACAAAACAAACAACAACAACAACAACAACAACAACATATATACAAATGTATAAACAAAACAAACAACAACAACATATATACATGTGTATGTATAAGTTATTATACATACTTACACAAGTAAGTATGTATAAGTAAACAAAACAAACAACAACATATATACATATGTATGTAGAAGTAGCACAGTTACTTCTACATACATATGAACATCATTTTCTGTTTTGTACTTCTCCATCTTACATTCAGATATTAAGCATTGAACTCTTGACTAAGTTCATTCAGATATGCCCACAATTATTTTCTGTACTTAAATTTAAGTTTTCCTCCCTGGTTTTATGGTTCAGAAAAGGGACCCATTTCTTCTGAAATGTCTCTTGTTTATGATGCAGTTTTAGGGTTAGCTGCTCGTAATTAGCCATTTTAATTATTCCCACCATTCGTTATAAGAAATATCGGTTTTATTTCTCCAGTGTCTCAGAACGATCCTGCAGCCGATGTCTAAAGCGAGTCTACACCACTGCATCTGTTCAATTAAGAACTTCATCTTTTCTAGGCCTCTACCTAATACACACACAAAGCTGAGCATTGGAGCATTTTATTCTAAACATGTCATTTATACACTCCACTATACTTGTCTAATAGCTCTCAACTGTTTGACATTCATAAAACATGTGTATTAGTGCACCTCTGGCTCTTTCACACCTCCAGCATTTTACAGTCTCACACTTTTAGTTTTACCATCTTGTCAGGAGTCCAGTAGCTTCTATGGATCATTCTGTACATAATTAATCACATCTGCACCTCTCTTGATGTCTTTTACCAGGATTTAACAACATCGTCCCATGTAGTATCTTGTATTTCCTGTTTTAGGTCTTTTTCCCAAGCTCTCTTAAGACCATTATGTTTTGGTTGGTTAGCAGTTCTTCATAGAATTTAGACGCTACACCTTTAGATACTTGTGTATTTTCACAGATTCCCTGTATAGTAGTAGCATCAGCAGAAAAGTTTGCAGCCACACAGTGAGGACAGAGACCATTGTAGCTGCACAGATTATGTCAGATGGACTGTTGTCATAGAAACGGTGACAATCCTTTGCTAACATTCAGACTGCAAATTAATTCATTTTCAACTAAAAATTAATTTCTAGTGATCAGTAGGTCTTTCACCCTCTTCCTTTACCCTCATCTATTTTCTCTCTTTCCTATCCCCTCTCAAAAAAACAAAACAAAAAAACAATGTAAAATTTAAAGCCGCAAGCGCCATCCATCGGGTCCGAGCCTCATGCCGAAATCCCCCCTGCCCCTCCTCACAATGCAACATGTTAAGGACGTAACAAACATGAATGCTGTTAACCTTGGTGCAGATCCAATGTATTGCAACAGAGATGTACGATGCGTATAAAGTGAAAAAATGGGCGTAAACACCAAGATGGCGGACACACTGTTGCTTAATTGAGCTTTTTGCTTGTCTTTAGTTGTTACACATGTGTGCTGAATTTAGTTTTCTTTCCTACATCATAGTCGACGATCAGGACCCTCATAATCCCCCCCCCCCCCCCCCCCCCCCCCCCCCAACACACACAATACATGTTTCAATGTGTTGAGGATCTAACAAATATAAATGCTAACAGTTTTGGTGCAGATCCCATGTATTTCTGCAAGTTATGAGTAAACCGTGTTATATTGGCGAGAAGGCTTTTTTCCATGGGTTGCCACGGCAACACGCCTTTTGGAAAGATTTGAATAATATTTGGTCCCTATCTTATCACAAAGCTTTCTGCTGAATTTGGAGCCAATCGCATGAATCCGCTCAGACTTAGTTTGTTCAGACACGATGCGCCTAAACTGAAAAAATGGGGTAAAAAATGGGTCATAAACGCCAAGATGGCGAACACCCCCTTGCCATGGCAAAAGGTGTTTCATTGACTTTTTTGCTCGTCTTGAGGTGTTAGACATGTGTGCCTAACTTCGTTTTCCTAGGTCAAAGTAGAATTTTAAGACCGTATTCTATGAGGGATTTTTTTTTCTAGGGGGCGCTGTAGAGCCATTTTTGCATTGAAATGTGCGTGAACTAAAGAATATCGTTATTTTCGCTGGACTTGTGATGTGTGCCAAGTTTCACAGCATTTTTAAAAGTTCGTATGGTTGGTCATATGTCAGATGTCTGTTGTCAATAGGTCATATGTATTAGCAATATGTTAGCATCTTTGTTAGCAGTAGGTCATATGATTCGTTGCTATGCGCCGGGCCACTGGCAGCAAGTTCCCGCAGCGCCTAATCTGTTATTCGTTTTTTAGATACCAGACGGGCTGGGATTGATTGAGTTATTGTCACAAATCGCTTTATGTACTTCAGACCGACCCTCTCCGTAGGCTGTCAGATCAGCCTGTGGGTAAAACGAGTGGATTGAGACTCTTCCGCATTAAGCCCCGCCTCCCGCCACTGCACTACATCGGGATCGCGCACCGCAACTGCTTTCGCCGTCATTGTAACATCTCATAAACAGAAGGATTAGGCTAATATAAACTAAATAAAAAAACAAAATACAATGTCAGCACATAGCATACAGCCCTACATGTTGGAACCTGAATCAGAGCCTGAAAACGAAGTGGAAAACAGCAACCCACAGCAACGAATGCAGCAGGATGTCTCTCTTTGGTAAACTCACCAGCCATCGTTGGAAATAACTTTATCCCACGTTTTCCACCCTCCTGATGTATTTGTACATGTCCTTGTTAACCAGTAGAAGGTAACCAATCACCGAACCTTATCCCCCGGGACGTCACAAGGATTTCCAAGTAGAAAAAACTCTCTAAAACGACGCGTTTTTCGTCGCCATGGAAACCGAACGGAGAGCGTGCTGGAACTCAAACTCAAACATGCGTTTAGGTGATAAAAAACCGTGCCGTTCACATGTCTGATGAGGATTTAACACATTAACACTGTAGAAAGCTCAGAAAACTCCAAATACCATAATGGCACCCCTTTAATGAAAGATGGGTTAATCCCCGTGATGTGACAGTCAGAGAGAACGTTTGCTGTCCGGACATTGAACTTCTTTCCGTTGGTTTCCGAGCGTACTACAGGACAAGGGAGATTCCAAATGTCGTTGTTGTTTTGGGTTATATTCCCCCCAGAGCAGCGCCAACATTGGCATGTGACGTCATACATGACACGGTTGCTCGGATACAAAATCAACACCTGGTGGGGCTCATTGTTATTATGGGAGATTTTAACCGTCTCTCTGACATCCTGCCTGACTGGTTTTGTACAGTATGTGGACTGTCCAACTCATGGAGATAAGACTCTAGATCTGCTGTATGCCAAGCAGAAGGAAGTATACAGGGCTGTATCCCTTCCACCACCGAGGCGAGTGGTCGCTAGAGACAATGGATGCACTGAGGGACTGTTTTGGTTGCACTGACTGGGATGTATTGCTGGAGGAGCAGGACATGGACAGGAGTGTTGATACCATCACAGAATACATAAGTTTCTGTAGAAACACTGTGATTCCCGTCAGGACTGTTAGGTGCTGTCCTAACAATAAACCATGGATAACCAGTGCCATGAAAGGTCTCCTGAACCAAAAAAAAGAGGGAATTCCAGTCAGAGGACCTGGTTCGTCCACCTCTGTTGCTGGTTCCTCCACCTCTGCAGCTGGTTCCTCCACCTCTGTGGCTGGTTCCTCCACCTCTATGGCTGGTTCCTCCACCTCTATGGCTGGTTCCATCACCTCTGCAGCTGGTTCCTCCACCTCTGTGGCTGGTTGCTCCACCTCTATGGCTGGTTGCTCCACCTCTGCAGCTGGTTCCATCACCTCTGTGGCTGGTTCCTCCACCTCCGTGGCTGGTTCCATCACCTCTGTGGCTGGTTACTCCACCTCGGCAGCTGGTTCCTCCACCTCTGTGGCTGGTTACTCCACCTCTGTGACTGGTTCCTCCACCTCTACGGCTGGTTCCATCACCTCTGTGGCTGGTTCCTCCACCTCTACGGCTGGTTCCATCACCTCTGTGGCTGGTTCCTCCACCTCTGTGGCTGGTTCCATCACCTCTGTGGCTGGTTCCTCCACCTCTACGGCTGGTTCCTCCACCTCTACGGCTGGTTCCTCCACCTCTGTGACTGGTTCCTCCACCTCTGTGGCTGGTTCCTCCACCTCTACGGCTGGTTCCTCCACCTCTGTGACTGGTTCCTCCACCTCTACGGCTGGTTCCTCCACCACTGTGGCTGGTTCCTCCACCTCGGCGGCTGGTTCCTCCACCTCTACGGCTGGTTCCTCCACCTCTACGGCTGGTTCCTCCACCACTGTGGCTGGTTCCTCCACCTCGGCAGCTGGTTCCTCCACCTCGGCAGCTGGTTCCTCCACCTCTACGGCTGGTTCCTCCACCACTGTGGCTGGTTCCTCCACCTCGGCGGCTGGTTCCTCCACCTCTACGGCTGGTTCCTCCACCTCTACGGCTGGTTCCTCCACCACTGTGGCTGGTTCCTCCACCTCTACGGCTGGTTCCTCCACCTCTGTGGCTGGTTCAGGTGGGGGAATCTGTCCACAGGACAACTACTGGGCATGCACTCCACAAATCTGGCCTTTATGGAAGAGTGGCGAGAAGAAAGCCGTTGTTAAAACCAGAAGAAGTCCCGTTTGCAGTTTGCCAGAAGCCATGTGGGGGACACAGCCAACATGTGGAAGAAGGTGTTCTGGTCAGATGAGACCAAAACTGAACTTTTTGGCCCAAACACCCTGAACACACCATCCCCACCGTCAAACATGGTGGTGGGAGCATTATGCTCTGGGGGTGCTTCTCTTCAGCAGGGACAGGGACGTTGGTCAGAGTTGATGGGAAGATGGATGGAGCCCAATACAGCGCCATCTTGGAAGAAAATCTGCTTGAGTCAGCAAAAGTCTTGTGACTGGGATGGAGGTTCACCTTCCAACAGGACAACGACCCTCAACATAAAGCAGGGCGACAACGGAAAGCTTTAAAACAAAAACTATTCATGTGTTAGAACGGCCCAGTCAGAGTCCAGACCTAAACCCCATGGAGAATCTGTGGGAAGATCTGAAAACCACCGTTCACAAAAGCTCTCCATCTAATCTTACTGAGCTTGAGCTGTTTTGTAAAGAGGAAATATATTTCAGTCTGTATGTGCAAAGCTGGTAGAAAGTCATTCCACAAAAGTCTTGCAGCTTTAATTGCAGCAAAACGTGATTCTACAAAGTATTGACTCAGGGGGGCTGAATACTTTTAAACACTGCACTTTTTTTTTTATTTGTGAAAAAAAATTGTGTAATTTCCATAGTACTTAACTACAGAAGAGTACTGGGGTCACTGAATAGAAAGATAATATTTCTGTGAATTCTGACTTTAATCTCAGAATTCTGAGATTAAAGTCGCAAAATAACGCTGCATGGCTGCCTTACATCAGCAGAAACTCTGACAATTCTGAACTGAGGCTTACACACTATACACAGCTCAATGGAAACA
Source organism: Telmatherina bonti (assembly GCF_933228915.1). Lineage (NCBI taxonomy): Eukaryota > Metazoa > Chordata > Actinopteri > Atheriniformes > Telmatherinidae > Telmatherina > Telmatherina bonti. Next base: position 36,549,351 of record NC_136625.1, read on the forward strand.
CCTGCAAATCACAATTGTTTCTGTCAAAACTGACAAATGTTGCTTTCATTTTGTGAAAGAATGAAATGGGAACACAGCTACTGAAAACCCAGACGTTAAACTTGTAGTTTTAACTTGTAGTTAAACTTCTGAGATTCAAGTCAGAATTAATTTTCACAGAATTAATTTTACTTTTATTCAGTGGCCCTAAAACTCTTCCGTACTTCACAACTGAGCGACACTTTGTGGTTTTCTTTCCATAAGATTCCTTTAAAATATGTTTATGTTTGTGGCATATGGGTATGAATACACTGTATTATAACCTCCGCCAAGGAGCTGATGGTTTTGTAGGCGTTTCTCTGTCTGTTTGTGACTTTACATAAAACCTGCTGGAGGGATCTTCATGATGTGTTTCTGAGAACGGGTCCTGGTCTCACTTAGACCCCATTAGATGGTGGGAATGATCCTGATCAGCATCTGGATGCAGGAATGTTGTGAAGGATTCTTCCTCATTGTGAGCAGAGTTGGATAAAGTAGAAGTCCTGCCATGTTTCTGGGTCTACCTGTGCATGTAGAACAGGTGTTTTCACTAACAGGCTCGTCTACCTTTAGGTTTAGTTACTGGTGGGAGAGATACGGTGGCCCTGAAGTGTCACAGCAAAACAAAAGTCACAACACAACACAATTAGCTCAAAAAGATGCTGCAGTGGAGATGGTGATTAAATCAAGCGGTGAGAAACTATAGATAGCCTTCTTAATTTTTATGAATTGTTTTATTGAATAGATGCAACACAGAAATAATAAAATGCAATACAGAGAAATAAAACATTATCAGGGATTAATGTACACATCACAGTTGAGAGAATAATGATAAGTGATTCTAAAATTAATAAGCTTTTTTAATCAGTTTATTCATTTCTTTTTATTCATTTTCTAATTTATTTACTTCTCAGACTTTTTGAAACGATCTCCTGCTTTTCATCTATAAGGACTGAAAACTTCCTGTGATGTTACCTACGTCGCTGATCACTTCAGGTGATGGAAACTCCATTGCGGTGGTCCTGAGAAATAAAAAATAATAAAAATCACTTCTGTTGTGACTTTTGTTTTGCAGGAACAACTTTTCATCACTGCAACAGAACAAACAAGCAACAAACAGCACAATGTAGCCGAGACACTGAGGATTCATTATCAGTGGATCAGAATCTGATTATGGATCCATATAAGATGAATGAAGGACCAAAACATGACCTGGAATCACTTTGATTGATCTGCAGTGGGTGGAAATGAGCTGCTTGTGGACGTGTGTGTTATCCAAATGCTTTCTATAGTTATCTAGTGTATATTCAGTATGTTGTGAACATTGGTATGATACTTTTCTAACATGTCTAATTGTATTAAATCCTAGAAGCACTCAGAGAGCCGATGTCTGCAAAGCTATTGTGACTTTTCTGACTTTGGAGTCAGAAGCTGTAATGGCAGAATGATCCCTATCTCCCCAAGCTGAAGAACTCTGCCTGGATCCAGGCTCTGATCCAGATCACCTCCGGTGTTCACACTACGTCACCACTCACTGGAGAGGTCATATTTAATTTTATGGGTATCTCACTTGTTTCTTATTCCATGAGATTTCCTGTAAAAATTCATTAAAAAAATTCATCCATAACTTTGTAAATGATGTTGCGAACATGTTGCTGAATATGTAACCTACACTTTATATATCTATATAATAAATATATTGCCCCATATAATTACTTCTAGATGAATAAATTTAATGTATTTAAAGCTGCTTTTATATCAGTATTCATAGTTTATATATATGATTTAATTTGTATGATTTGTATCATTGATATAATTTATATAAAGATATTATATAAACATATTATTCCTTCAGTCATTCAGTTCCTTTCTCTAACTCTTCAGCTCCACTTGGAGAGTGTTGAAGGTGTTTGTTTTCAGAAAACTGAACTTGATGTAGTTCAGCAGTTTGTCCATCAGAGGGGGGCAAATATCTGATGTTGTCGCCGTGGTAACTGTCCCATCCTGGCTGCTGGATGCGGAGGGCAGCAGCACCACTACCGGGAGTCTGCTTGGGATTTATTTGTGAGTAAATTCTCTGCAAACGTTCAGCCTTTACCGGCAGGGCAGCAAGGGGTTTATTCCAGGTGCTTTACATGAAAACATGACAAAATAAGAAGCTTCAGTTAATATTAAAACAAGAAGGAAGGAAAAAGAAACATCTGATTAAAAAAAAACCTGTAAAATAGTGATAAATTCCAGCTGAAAAGAAACATGCAGACCTGGACTTAAAGATAACTTCAGATAGAAACTAATGAAGTGCAGCTGAGAGCAGCAGAAGCAGGAAGATGCTGAAAGCTGTGAGGTTGTTCACCACCTTTTATCTGCAATGTTTTACAGAAATGATGAGAACTTCAGCTGATTTTTCTCCTCTATCCTCACCAGGTCATCGCCACAGTATTGATCCCGTCATGAGATACTAGTAAACTGACCACCTCAGAGGATATCACGGAGCCATCCAGTACATCATTCATCCATTTTATTCACCACTTAGTCCACTTCATGGTGGCAGGAAGCTGGAGTCTATCCCAGCCATCATCAGGCAGACGCAGCTGGACAGGTCGCCAGTCCATCACAGGACACTACGACTCACTGAAGACTAAAGAAATGTCTCGTTTTATGGGTTTATTTCATTGCAATTAATTACAATTAATCTCAGTTATTTTGCCATTAATCACATTTTTATCAGCTTTTAAATGAACCAAACCAGGATCATGTAGCTGCTTGTAGAATCATCCATAAGGGACAGTCTGCAGAGGAGGAGGAGGAGAAGGAGGAGGAGGAGGAGGAGGAGGAGGTGTTTCCCAGGTCTTTTCCAGGTGTTTCACCAGGTATTTTCCAGGTGTTTACCAGGTGTTTACCAGGTATTTTCCAGGTGTTTTTTTCCCGGTATTTTCCAGGTGTTTACCAGGTCTTTTCCAGGTGTTTTTTTTCAGGTATTTTCCAGGTGTTTACCAGGTGTTTACCAGGTATTTTCCAGGTGTTTACCAGGTGTTTCCCAGGTCTTTTCCAGGTGTTTTTTTTCAGGTATTTTCCAGGTGTTTACCAGGTGTTTTCTAGGTCTTTTCCAGGTCTTTCCAGGTGTTTACCAGGTCTTTTCCAGGTCTTTCCAGGTGTTTACCAGGTGTTTTCTAGGTCTTTTCCAGGTCTTTCCAGGTCTTTTCCTAGGTATTTTCCAGGTGATTTTGAGGTCTTTTCCAGGTCTTTCCCAGGTGTTTCCTAGGTATTTTCCAGGTGTTTTCCAGGTGTTTCCCAGGTCTTTTCCAGGTGTTTACCAGGTATTTTCCAGGTGTTTTTGAGGTATTTTCCAGGTCTTTCCAGGTGTTTTCCAGGTGTTTCCCAGGTGTTTTCCAGGTGTTTCCCAGGTGTTTTTTCCCAGGTATTTTCCAGGTGTTTCCCAGGTCTTTTCCAGGTGTTTCCTAGGTATTTTCCAGGTGTTTTTGAGGTATTTTCCAGGTCTTTCCAGGTGTTTCCCAGGTGTTTTCCAGGTGTTTCCCAGGTGTTTCCCAGGTGTTTTCCAGGTGTTTCCTAGGTCTTTCCCAGGTGTTTACCAGGTGTTTTCCAGGTCTTTCCCAGGTGTTTTCCAGGTGTTTTTTCCAGGTGTTTTCCAGGTGTTTTCAGGTCTTTTCCAGGTCTTTCCCAGGTCTTTTCCAGGTCTTTCTCAGGTCTTTTCCAGGTCTTTCTCAGGTGTTTTCCAGGTGTTTCCCAGGTGTCTTCCAGGTGTTTTTCTCCAGGTGTTTTCCAGGTGTTTCCTAGGTATTTTCCAGGTGTTTTTGAGGTCTTTTCCAGGTCTTTCCCAGGTGTTTTCCAGGTCTTTCCCAGGTGTTTTCCAGGTGTTTTCCAGGTATTTCCCAGGTGTTTTCCAGGTCTTTCCCAGGTGTTTTCCAGGTGTTTTTTCCAGGTGATTTTTCCAGGTGTTTTCCAGGTCTTTTCAGGTCTTTTCCAGGTCTTTCCCAGGTGTTTTCCAGGTCTTTCTCAGGTCTTTTCCAGGTGTTTACCAGTTATTTTCCAGGTCTTTCTCAGGTGTTCCCCAGGTGTTTCCAGGTGTTTTCCAGGTGTTTTTTCCAGGTCTTTTCCAGGTGTTTTCCAGACGTTTTGTTGCACAGACCGGCCTCTGCTGCCATCTGCTGTCCTACAGTTCTCTTTTCCGTCTCCTCCAGCTTTAACTCTCCACATCTGCACTCAGTCCTGCAACTAAAGACTCTTTTGTTCATGGTGTCTAGTTTTCCTTTGGCAGTGGGAGGTTTAAGATGTAAAACGTAAAGACACTTGTCTGTGTTTTCTAATTCATCCTCTTTTCTCTTTGTGTCTTTTATCTTCTGGTTTTAAGTCCTTTGGTTTCACTGGGAGTCCAGCTGTTGTCAGTAAACTGGTTTATGCTCAGCAGCTCTGTGGAAGATCCCAGCTGCAGACAGATTCAGACGGTGATGTGGGTCTGTTGATACGATGACGTTTCCTCCATGTGGGACTTCCTGCTCTGCTCTGTTCTTCATGTTAATCATTAAAACAAAACTACAAAGGAGAAAATGACATCCTGATTGGATGATGTTACATCCCATAAGTAACGGTTCATAAAGGTGAGTTTTCCTTTCTAAAGCTGTCATGGTTTGTCTCATCTTGTCTTCTAGGTTCCTGTTTTATTTTATACCGTTGTGTCTTTGTTTCCTGTTCTGCTTCCTGTTCATCAGTTCACCTGGCTTCATTTAGATCATTCCCTTCAGCTGCGTCTGGTTTTGTTCCTGTGTATTTACACCCCTTGGTTTCAGTTCCCATTGCTGGTTCACTGTGGTAGGTTCAGGTGTCTTTTGACATGCCTGCAGTTTTTTGGTTTGTGGAAATAAACGTCCTGACTCTGCATCTCTGGCTCCTGGATCTGCTTTTGGATCCTCACCTCCACCTCCACATCTTGACAAAAGCATCTATAACAGTCCTGTGATGGATGGGCGACCGGTCCAGGTGCACCCGCCTCTCGCCTGCTGCTTGTTGGGATAAGATCCAGCTTCCCCGCAACCCTGAACTGGATGAAATGATTTAGAAAGTGACTGAATGAATGAAGCATCTTTTAATTTGAAATCACAAAGCAAGAAAACATAAAACATGAACTAAATCTAAGCATAAAGATGGTTTTCAGCTGCAGGATGTCCATGGATGTCATGCTCTGTGGAGTTCCTGAGATGGATCTGACACCTCCAGTCTTTTAACACACCAGCAGACCCTGATCACATCACAGTCTCATTGAAATAAGATGGAACTGTAGTGTTTAAAGCTCCATGATGTTTTATCAGAACTCAGAAATCATAAAAGCATAAAGCCAGTATGGTTTCAGGATGGATCAGGTGGGGGTCTACAGGTTGAAGGGAGACCTGGGAGTCACTGCAACTTTGGGATGTGATGGAACGGGAGATTCTCATGGTGATGAGGTGGAACGGGAGATTCTCATGGTGATGAGGTGGAACGGGAGATTCTCATGGTGATGAGGTGGAACGGGAGATTCTCATGGTGATGAGGTGGAACGGGAGATTCTCATGGTGATGAGGTGGAACGGGAGATTCTCATGGTGATGAGATGGAACGGGAGATTCTCATGGTGATGAGGTGGAACGGGAGATTCTCATGGTGATGAGGTGGAACGCGAGATTCTCATGGTGATGAGGTGGAACGGGAGATTCTCATGGTGATGAGGTGGAACGGGAGACTCTCATGGTGATGAGGTGGAACGGGAGACTCTCATGGTGATGAGGTGGAATGGGAGATTCTCATGGTGATGAGATGGAACGGGAGATTCTCATCATGATGAGGTGGAACGGGAGATTCTCATGGTGATGAGGTGGAATGGGAGATTCTCATGGTGATGAGATGGAACGGGAGATTCTCATCATGATGAGGTGGAACGGGAGATTCTCATCATGATGAGGTGGAACGGGAGATTCTCATGGTGATGAGGTGGAATGGGAGATTCTCATGGTGATGAGATGGAACGGGAGATTCTCATCATGATGAGGTGGAACGGGAGATTCTCATCATGATGAGGTGGAACGGGAGATTCTCATGGTGATGAGGTGGAATGGGAGATTCTCATGGTGATGAGGTGGAACGGGAGATTCTCATGGTGATGAGGTGGAACGGGAGATTCTCATGGTGATGAGGTGGAACGGGAGATTCTCATGGTGATGAGGTGGAACGGGAGATTCTCATCATGATGAGGTGGAACGGGAGATTCTCATGGTGATGAGGTGGAACGGGAGACTCTCATGGTGATGAGGTGGATTGGGAGATTCTCATGGTGATGAGATGGAACGGGAGATTCTCATCATGATGAGGTGGAATGGGAGATTCTCATCATAATGAGATTGAACGGGAGATTCTCATAGTGATGAGGTGGAACGGGAGATTCTCATGGTGATGAGATGGAACAGGAGATTCTCATCATGATGAGGTGGAACGGGAGATTCTCATGGTGATGAGGTGGAACGGGAGATTCTCATAGTGATGAGGTGGAACGGGAGATTCTCATGGTGATGAGATGGAACGGGAGATTCTCATGGTGATGAGATGGAACGGGAGATTCTCATGGTGATGAGATGGAACGGGAGATTCTCATGGTGATGAGGTGGAACGGGAGATTCTCATCATGATGAGGTGGAACGGGAGATTCTCATGGTGATGAGGTGGAACGGGAGATTCTCATGGTGATGAGATGGAACGGGAGATTCTCATGGTGATGAGGTGGAACGGGAGATTCTCATAGTGATGAGGTGGATTGGGAGATTCTCATGGTGATGAGATGGAACGGGAGATTCTCATGGTGATGAGGTGGAACGGGAGATTCTCATGGTGATGAGGTGGAACGGGAGATTATCATCATGATGAGGTGGAACGGGAGATTCTCATAGTGATGAGGTGGAACGGGAGATTCTCATGGTGATGAGGTGGAACGGGAGATTCTCATCATGATGAGGTGGAACGGGAGATTCTCATAGTGATGAGGTGGAACGGGAGATTCTCATGGTGATGAGATGGAACGGGAGATTCTCATCATGATGAGGTGGAACGGGAGATTCTCATCATGATGAGGTGGAACGGGAGATTGTCATCATGATGAGGTGGAACGGGAGATTCTCATCATGATGAGGTGGAACGGGAGATTCTCATGGTGATGAGATGGAACGGGAGATTCTCATCATGATGAGGTGGAACGGGAGATTCTCATCGTGATGAGGTGGAACGGGAGATTCTCATCATGATGAGGTGGAACGGGAGATTCTCATGGTGATGAGGTGGAACGGGAGATTCTCATGGTGATGAGGTGGAACGGGAGATTCTCATGGTGATGAGGTGGAACGGGAGATTCTCATGATGATGAGGTGGAACGGGAGATTCTCATGGTGATGAGATGGAACGGGAGATTCTCATGGTGATGAGGTGGAACGGGAGATTCTCATGGTGATGAGATGGAACTGGAGATTCTCATCATGATGAGGTGGAACTGGAGATTCTCATCATGATGAGGTGGAACGGGAGATTCTCATCATGATGAGATTGAACGGGAGATTCTCATAGTGATGAGGTGGAACGGGAGATTCTCATGGTGATGAGATGGAACAGGAGATTCTCATCATGATGAGGTGGAACGGGAGATTCTCATGGTGATGAGGTGGAACGGGAGATTCTCATAGTGATGAGGTGGAACGGGAGATTCTCATGGTGATGAGATGGAACGGGAGATTCTCATGGTGATGAGATGGAACGGGAGATTCTCATGGTGATGAGATGGAACGGGAGATTCTCATGGTGATGAGGTGGAACGGGAGATTGTCATCATGATGAGGTGGAACGGGAGATTCTCATGGTGATGAGGTGGAACGGGAGATTCTCATGGTGATGAGATGGAACGGGAGATTCTCATGGTGATGAGGTGGAACGGGAGATTCTCATGGTGATGAGATGGAACGGGAGATTCTCATGGTGATGAGGTGGAACGGGAGATTCTCATGGTGATGAGGTGGAACGGGAGATTATCATCATGATGAGGTGGAACGGGAGATTCTCATCATGATGTGGTGGAACGGGAGATTCTCATGGTGATGAGGTGGAACGGGAGATTCTCATCATGATGAGGTGGAACGGGAGATTCTCATAGTGATGAGGTGGAACGGGAGATTCTCATGGTGATGAGATGGAACGGGAGATTCTCATGGTGATGAGATGGAACGGGAGATTCTCATCATGATGAGGTGGAACGGGAGATTCTCATGGTGATGAGATGGAACGGGAGATTCTCATGGTGATGAGATGGAATGGGAGATTCTCATCATAACATCCAGCAACTGTTTTATGCTTCATGTCAAGATGGAGCGAAACCTCTGAGGAATGTTTCCAACACCTTGATGAATCCATGACACCAAGAATGAATGTGGCTCTGAAGGTAAAAGTGGGTCCAACCCAGCGAGTGGGTTCATACGGTGAGCCGGCTGGGAGTATAACTGCTTCAGAAAATTATTAATATCTTGTACATAATTCAACCTGGTTTCAATACAAGAGACAAGTGATTTTCCTCCACAAGACCACTTACGGAAGGGAAATTGCCGGTGTTGGACAGGAGGCCTTTCTAAATCCCAAACTCATCCATCATAAGTGGCACACGTGCACTCTGAAGGCCTGACAGTCGCCTTTTGCATTTTCACGCTGCGCTCTGCCTCCTGGCTTTGATCGGGGAGAGGGAGGATGGTGGAGTGGGAAGGTGAGGAGGGTAAGAACACACATACGTTGGTATTTATCCTCTCTTTTTCTTCCTCGCCCTCATCATCCCACATTCGCTCCTTCAAGGCTGCTTCTCTTCTCTTTTTTCCTCCACGTTTTAGGAAAATCACTCTCTGAATTGGAAAAGGGACCCCGGGGCCACAGGCAGAGAATCCATGTTTCCTCTCTCTTTCTAGATAATTGACTCCCGTTGCCTGGTAATTCATCGCTTGCATATGCCAGCTAATTCATCAGGAGAAGGGGATGCTGCCGACCTCAAACCCCCTCTCATGCTCCTCCAGCCCTCAACCCCCTGGAAGCACACACACACACACACACACACACACACACACACACACACACACACACACACACACACACACACACACACACACCTTAACACCTCTCATATTACAGCTCCGCCAATTTTTCTAAATCAAATATATGCATGCACAAAAGCACACCTACACAAGTCAGGGTCGAGTTTGTCCCCACTTACCTCCACCCACCATCCACCCAGAAGGGCCAGGAGCCTGGAATGAGAGGAGGGAGCAAGTGGCGAGTTAGCGGATGGAAAGCCGGAGATGATAGATGGGGCGTATTGTGGCATTATGAATGAATTATACCTCCCAAATACCTTGAGCAGTGTCGACTGTCAGGCTGTATCTAAGATAATCTGGGAGAAAATATCACAGTTTCCTTGTTAACGGAACACGGCCCAGAATTAATTGAGCAATCAGGCCATTAGAGAGAAACATCATACCGAGCCCCGTTTCTGTTGTCCCGGCATTTATCACTGCTGACCAAGATCTGTTTCCTCTTCGGGATGTTGTTTCTTCCTCTCTCCTCTCCTGTTCTCTCTAATGCCCCCCCCCTCATTTTAGAGCAGATTAGGATTATTGTGACAAGAAAAAAGGCATCTTTTGTTTCTTCCCATAACTGAGTCAGTGCCTGCTGCATTTATCACAGCTGTCACACAGTCTTAAGGCTTTCAGTTTGTACACCTTGTCCCATTTTTCTCCTGGTGGTGGGTCCATGTTAAATTTGCAAAGGAAAGTACATTACTGGAAATGTCCCCTGATCGATGGTGGGCTGGACTGTCGGATACACCTGCATTTGTTTGCATTGTTTCCCTTCTTGACTTGTGGTTTGTGTTTATCTGATGAACTCTGGTTCTGGCTCACATTATTCCAGGACTGTGGGGGGTGTAATGGTCTTTAACATCTCAAAAGGCCATCACCAAAACAACAGACAAACAAACCGACAGCTCATCTCCAGTACGAGCAGATAAACATGTTCTGTTTGGCAGATTTGTTGATGATATGAGCAACAGAAAGCTTTAAATCCAGAGCAAATGTTCGGGATTTGTGTCCACACGCTGATCATTTAATCCAGCAGAATTCCCACATTTCTTCACCACACGCCGTCGTTTGCTATTTAACCTCTTACTATGGTTGTTTTAGAGCAGGTAAACCACATGTAAGGCTTCAAATGTTTATTCAGAAAATGTATTTTTTCTATTTAAACATGTTTTCAGAAAACACAATCAGCTAAAAAGCTTGAAGACGGTAACATGACTATAGGTTATTGAGGAAGTGGACATAAAAACCTTTTAATAAAACATTCCACTGGAATATGGTTAGATTAAGTGTAAAAATAAATATCAACAAAAAAAAAACCCCATTATAAAACCAGTAACAATGAACTATTCATTAAAACAGGGTGCTAAAACAGAGTTACTGAATAAACTGGGACCACTCCAGAGTAGAGAGGAGGCTTCCGGTTAGCTCCCTGAACTCGTCTTCATCTATGAGCTTCACTGGATGCAGCCCCCATAAGGGATGAGTGAATGTTTGAACTGGACATGTAAAAAGAAGGACATATGTGGAAACCAGGACATGGGAAATGTCAGATAAAATAGTGGTTTGTACCGACAGATGTTGGGGAATTAAAGGTGCTGCTGTACAGATGTTTTTCCACACTGTTTCAGTCTCAGTATCTGAGCTTTTCATTTCACCATTAACACAGGTAGAAGAATGACTGTTTGGCCCAGATTTGGTCCTGATTTACGGTGTTGACTAAATGTAAGTGTGGCTGCCAAAACTCATCCAGATGATCGCCCCATGTGGACCATAAGGAAACAGCTGTAATCTCTGTCCAGACAGGCTGCTTCTGGCCCACATACGGGACAAACTCTTATGGAACCAGCTCCCAGTGTGGGTTCTGGAGGCAGACTCCCTCTATGCCTGTAAGATAAGGCAGAAGACCTTCCTTTTTAATAAATTTTATAGTCGGGAGGGGTCCAGCCATCCATTAGTCATGTAGCCATGGGGACATCCCATGATGCACCGAGCTCTTCCTCTTCATCACTTTGCTCCTTTTCCCTCGTGGTTCTGGACAGTATTGATATCAACATATTTCTCTTCTTTTTGGATAAAAGCTGTATGTTAATCAGTCTCTCCTGTCCTCTCCACCCCAACCAGTCCAGGCAGATGGCTGCCGAGCTGGGTTTTGTTGGAGGTTTTTCCTTCCCACTGTCACCTCATGCAGCTCAGGATGGAGTCAAGAGTTGATGCTATTGGTTGCTTTTCCTTCACCAGGCTGTTTATCATGAATTAGCTGGAACTGATGTATCTGTAAAGTGTCCTGAGATGATGTTGTTGTAAAGTGGTGCTTTACTAATAAAGCTGAACTGAAATGAATTGAACTCTTATCGTGACCCACGTCTGGGCCAACAACTGACTTCTGGGCTACATGTGGCCCAGAAGTCTCATGGTGATGTGGTGCCGTACAGCAGGGTGCAGGAAGGGTTAAAAAGAGAACATTTGAAAGAAATTAAAGAAAAGAGAAAAAGTTAAGTCAACAAATGCTTAAAACCAAAGCTCCAGAGTGAGGAATTAACATGACAGGCGACAAATGAAAAGATTTTTAACCTGATTTAAAGCAGCAGATTTTCAGCAGCTTTAACTGATCTGAAAATAAAATCTTTATCTTGTTTTGATTTTTTTAGACATAAACTGTGAATAAAATCAGCATCAAGGGAAGAAAAGGAACCAAAAGGAGAAGAACTGGAGCGGATTCTGCTTCTTTAGCAGAGCAAGTCCTCCAGTGTTCCAGGAAGATGTTTAGTATCTTCTGTAAGGAACCTGAACAAACTGATTTGGCAGTTCTGGTTCTAGTATGGGGACTGATCTGGAGTCCTGGATCTGATGGCTCAGAGAAAACTGCTGAGGATGAAGGACATTTACACACATCTTCTATACCTGCCTTCCCCAAATCATCTTAGGGAGGGGGCACGTCATTGTAAAAAACAGGCGCATTCATGAAGTAAATTTGTCTTTGTTGGGCTATCTAAATAAACATGTTAACACAAACAGACATGTTCATCCATCTTCCTATTAACATGTTAACAATGAAGTTTTCTAAACATCTAGAGGAGATGATTTTCAGGGTCCCAAATTTTGATGTGACTTGGGGGTCGTGGTTCAAAATGTTTGGGAACCACTGCTCTACATAACACAGTGGGGAAACAACAGCATGCTCACAAGTAAAGACGTCATTGGTATTTATAAGGTCATTCATTTAAAAGCATGTCGGTCCGGCTGTCAGCTTCTGGAACAAGATGCAAGGTGATTTGTTTTGGATGGGGACGTACAAAAACAACTGATCTGAATGGAGCTTAATGGACCACTGACAATCACTGAGGTTTGACCAGAGATGTATAAAGTAGAAGGTGAAAGTGGAAGTCCTGTCCAGCGGCAGCTCTTTCCAACCAGTCCAAACCAGCTCAGCTCCACTGCAGGTAGACAAGCCTGTTTAGAAAAAGTGAAAACACCTGTTCTACATGCATCAGTAGATCCAAAAACATGGCAGGACATCTACTTTATTTTTACTTCTACTTTATACACCTCTAGGTGTGACCAATCATTTCATTATCATAAAAAAAAATTATTAAACTTTATTGACCATAGAGACAAGAATGTAAAGGGAAATAAAGATAAGGGGCAATAACAATAACTGCATCGTTATGATAATTACCACCTTACATGTAACAGAAAAATGATCTTCCCACCCAAACTGGACCAGAAGTAGAGCAGTAAGTTATTATATCTGTTGACTGGAGGGATAGATTTATTGATGGGTGGATGGATGAATGAATGGATGGATGGATGAATAGATGAACAGGTAAATAGATGGATGGATGGATGGATGGATGGATGGATGGATGAATGGATGGATGAATGGATGGAAAGATGGATGGACGGACAGATGGATGGACAGATAGATGGATGGATAAATGGATGGATGGATGGATAAACAGATGAATGGATGGATGAATGGATGGAAAGATGGATGGATGGACAGATGGATGGACAGATGGATAAATGGATGGATGGATGGATGGATGGATAGATGAATGGGTAAATGGATGGATGGATGGATTGACAGATGGATGGATGGATGGATAAACAGATGGATGGACGGATGGATGGATAAACAGATGAATGGATGGATGAATGGATGGAAAGATGGATGGACGGACAGATGGATGGACAGATAGATGGATGGATAAATGGATGGATGGATGGATGGATGGATAGATGAATGGGTAAATGGATGAATGGGTAAATGGATGGATGGATGGATAAACAGATGGATGGACGGATGAACATTAACAATTCATATTAAACCAAATAAACAACAACTGATAATTTGGTGATTATTTGTTATGAAATTTTATGAAATCTGTAACAGTAACTGAAGCTGTAATTTAACATACAGATTACATATTTCTGGAGTTTGGCCACTAGACAATCCTTCCCTAAAGAGGTTGTCAATAATTAGATCTGAGTTTTTCTGATCTCTGTCCCTGAAACGATGGGAAGTGGTTCAGGGTGTGTATTCCATGTCTCCTTCTGCTTCTTCCTCTTGTCACACAGATTTCTGGGAAGACGTCCAAACTGCAAAGTGTTACATCTCTGCTACTCTCCGCAGTCGCAGTTTTCCTCTGGGACAGGCAGCCCCGTCACTTCCTCTATTACCACCTCACACACCCTCACATCCTCCCACACACACACACACACACACACACACACACATCATCTCCTCCCGCCCTGCGGCGACATGCGCTCCACAATGGAGAACAGAGTGGTTTGGGAAATGATGGCCATTTATAACTGCCTGACGCCATATCACACACACACACACACACACACACACACACACACACACACACACACACACACACACTCCTGTGTGGAGAGTTTGGTGAATTGGTGGAAAGGGAGGGATGGGAGACAAAGCGGGAGCTGGATAATGTCACCGACACATTACCGTGTAAATGCACTGACAAACACTGAGCAAATATGTCACTTGTGAGATAACTGAGCCAGATGTGTGTGTGTGTGTGTGTGTGTGTGTGTGTGTGTGTGTGTGTGTGTGTGTGTGTGAATAGAATATTTAGATACACACAATATAAATAGATAAATAGATTTACTTGTCTTTCACAGACACACATCAGGCTGACAAAGTTTAGGACGTGCTTTGAATTAAAACTCAGAATAACGTCATATTTTGGTGACATTTTGGGCATTTGAGAAATTAAAACTTATAGTTTGTTATTATACTTATATTTAAATATCGAGTTTAAATTCAAATATCAAATAATATCAAGTTTTTAAGTCAGTTCTAATACACTGATGATCCAATCAGATTAAATCAGTCATATAGTTTAATTTCATAATATGATTTTGAACTCAAATCAATTTTATAATCTAGATAATCCAGTTTATGAAAAATAATTACAAACAAATGACGACTAATCCTCTGTTCTGAGCTGCAGGAGGAGTTGGAGAGAGGGGAGCCTCCATCAGAACTAACACCCAGAAGAAAACCTCTATCTGAACCAGAACCAGGGAGGAAAACCTCCATCAGAACCAGAACCAGGGAGGAAAACCTCCATCAGAACCAGAACCAGGGAGGAAAACCTGCATCAGAACCAGAACCAGGAAGGAAAACCTCCATCAGAACCAGAACCAGGAAGGAAAACCTGCATCAGAACCAGAACCAGGGAGGAAAACCTGCATCAGAACCAGAACCAGGGAGGAAAACCTGCATCAGAACCAGAACCAGGAAGGAAAACCTCCATCAGAACCAGAACCAGAACCAGGGAGGAAAACCTGCATCAGAACCAAAACCAGGGAGGAAAACCTCCATCAGAACCAGAACCAGGGAGGAAAACCTCCATCAGAACCAGAACCAGGAAGGAAAACCTCCATCAGAACCAGAACCAGGGAGGAAAACCTGCATCAGAACCAGAACCAGGAAGGAAAACCTCCATCAGAACCAGAACCAGGGAGGAAAACCTCCATCAGAACCAGAACCAGGGAGGAAAACCTGCATCAGAACCAGAACCAGGAAGGAAAACCTCCATCAGAACCAGAACCAGGAAGGAAAACCTGCATCAGAACCAGAACCAGGGAGGAAAACCTGCATCAGAACCAGAACCAGGGAGGAAAACCTGCATCAGAACCAGAACCAGGAAGGAAAACCTCCATCAGAACCAGAACCAGAACCAGGGAGGAAAACCTGCATCAGAACCAAAACCAGGGAGGAAAACCTCCATCAGAACCAGAACCAGGAGGAAAACCTCCATCAGAACCAGAACCAGGAAGGAAAACCTGCATCAGAACCAGAACCAGGGAGGAAAACCTGCATCAGAACCAGAACCAGGAAGGAAAACCTGCATCTGGACCAGAACCAGGAAGGAAATCTTGCATCTGGACCAGAACCAGGAGGGAAACTCTCCATCAGGACCAGAACCAGGAAGGAAACCTCCATCTGGACCAGAACCAGGAAGGAAAACCTCCATCTGAACCAGAACTGCAAAGGAAAACCTGCATCAGAACCAGAACCAGGAAGGAAAACCTCCATCAGAACCAGAACCAGGGAGGAAAACCTCCATCAGAACCAGAACCAGGGAGGAAAACCTGCATCAGACCCAGAACCAGGGAGGAAAACCTCCATCTGAACCAGAACCAGGAAGGAAAACCTGCATCAGAACCAGAACCAGGAAGGAAAACCTGCATCAGAACCAGAACCAGGAAGGAAAACCTGCATCTGGACCAGAACCAGGAAGGAAATCTTGCATCTGGACCAGAACCAGGAGGGAAAATCTCCATCAGGACCAGAACCAGGAAGGAAACCTCCATCTGGACCAGAACCAGGAAGGAAAACCTCCCTCTGAACCAGAACTGCAAAGGAAAACCTGCATCAGAACCAGAACCAGGAAGGAAAACCGCCATCAGAACCAGAACCAGGGAGGAAAACCTCCATCAGAACCAGAACCAGGGAGGAAAACCTCCATCAGAACCAGAACCAGGGAGGAAAACCTCCATCCTCTGCACAGGCAGTTTCAGCCATTGCGCTCAGGCAGGAGATATTGCGTGCCTAAGTTTAAAACCAATAGAGTCAGAAACTCCTTCATCCCAAGAGCCATTGGATTTTTAAATGAATCATAGTTGTTAATTTGCTACCCTTGGCGTCGCTTCATGTGCTGTGATGTTCTCATCTTACCGTGTTTCCACTGTTATTTAACTTGCCTTTTATTATTTTATTATTTTTATTGTTTGTTGTTGTTGACTGATTGCACTTTTATGCTACTGGCTGCACATAAATTGCCCTACGGGGACCTAATAAAGTTAAGAAGAAAGAACCAGAACCAGGGAGAGGGAAGAGGGATCAAGCAGCATAAATCTCAGCCTGGGTGAGCTGATGATATAGGTGGCTCCAGACTGTACTGGGTCAGTGGGGATGTTACCCCACCCCAGTGAGGCCGCCTGGTCCTTGAAGTCTGGCATAGTGTCCACTGATCTAGACGGGATGAGAACGGATCTTTTTCTCTGTGAAGTTAAACATCAGCTTCATGTGGTTTTTAGATGTTTGTTTTGTGAGCATAATGTCAGAACCACCTGTTTCATGCAGCTGGCAGTAAAATAAGTTTATACGTATATTTCTTCTGTTTTTTTTCAACCTCCCTGCATTTAATCAGGTCCTTACGCATTTTTCCACATGCACCCTTAGACAGGAGGGTCGAATCAAAGACGCAACTTAGTGCAATCTGTTGACTTCATGTGGACCATTGTTGGTTTCAAGTTGGCCATCATTGGTTTTACATTGACCATCATTGGCATTTTTACATGGCCATTATTGGCTTTATGTGGGCCGTCGTTGGCTTTATGTTGACAGTTGTTGGCTTAACATTGAACATCTTTGGATTTATATGAGCCATCGTTGGCTTTAGTTGACCATCATTGGCTTTATGTGCGCCATCATTGGCTTTATGTGGGCCGTCGTTGGTTTTATTAGGGCCATCGTTGGCTTTGTGTGGACCATTGTTGGCTTTGTGTGGACCATCATTGGCTTTATATGGGCCACTGTTGGCTTGATGTGGACCATCATTAGCTTTATGTGGACCATCGTTGGCTTTGTGTGGACCATCATTTAGTTTTATGTGGACCGTTGTTGGCTTTATGTTGACAGTTGTTGGCTTAACATGGAATATCTTTGGATTTATGTGAGCCATCGTTGGCTTTAGTTGACCATCATTGGCTTTACGTGCGCCATCATTGGCTTTATATGGGCCATCGTTGGTTTTATTAGGGCCATCATTGGCTTTGTGTGGACCATCATTGTTTTTACATTAACCATCATTGGCTTTGCATGGGCCATTGTTGGCTTGATGTGGACCATCATTAGCTTTATGTGGACCATCGTTGGCTTTGTGTGGACCATCGTTGGCTTAATGTGGACCATTGTTGGCTTTATGTGGACCATCGTTGGCTTAATGTGGACCATTGTTGGCTTTATGTGGACCATCATTAGCTTTATGTGGACCATCGTTGGCTTTGTGTGGACCATCGTTGGCTTAATGTGGACCATTGTTGGCTTTGTGTGGACCATCGTTGGCTTTATATGGGCCATCGTTGGTTTTATTAGGGCCATCATTGGCTTTATGTGGACCATTGTTGGCTTTATGTGGACCATCGTTGGCTTTATATGGGCCATCGTTGGTTTTATTAGGGCCATCATTGGCTTTATGTGGACCATTGTTGGCTTTATGTGGACCATCGTTGGCTTAATGTGGACCATTGTTGGCTTTGTGTGGACCATCGTTGGCTTAATGTGGACCATCGTTGGCTTTATGTGGACCATCATTAGCTTTATGTGGACCATCGTTGGCTTTGTGTGGACCATCGTTGGCTTAATGTGGACCATCGTTGGCTTAATGTGGACCATTGTTGGCTTTGTGTGGACCATCGTTGGCTTAATGTGGACCATCGTTGGCTTTATGTGGACCATCATTAGCTTTATGTGGACCATCATTAGCTTTATGTGGACCATTGTTGGCTTTATGTGGACCATCGTTGGCTTAATGTGGACCATTGTTGGCTTTGTGTGGACCATCGTTGGCTTAATGTGGACCATTGTTGGCTTTATGTGGACCATCATTAGCTTTATGTGGACCATTGTTGGCTTTATGTGGACCATCGTTGGCTTAATGTGGACCATTGTTGGCTTTGTGTGGACCATCGTTGGCTTAATGTGGACCATTGTTGGCTTTATGTGGACCATCATTAGCTTTATGTGGACCATCGTTGGCTTTATGTGGACCATCGTTGGCTTTATGTGGACCATCGTTGGCTTAATGTGGACCATCGTTGGCTTAATGTGGACCATCGTTGGCTTTATGTGGACCATCGTTGGCTTTATGTGGACCATCGTTGGCTTTACGTTGACCATTGTCTGTTGTAAACTGGCTTAAACACATGATTAAATGTTAAATAAAGCTGCAAATAAAGCTGAACTGAATTGTATTATTGTCACTTAAACTGAAATCCTCAATGCTTTTCTGGACTGAGAATAGGTGCATTTCCATTATGCTTAGAATTGCGCAAAAACTAAATATTGCAATAAAAATGCAAATGGAAACACCTACATTTTTAAAAATATTGCTTAAAGTTTTTTATGCTCTCATGATGTGGTTTTTCAGACCTTTAATGTAAAAACATATTGCAAAAGTGAAATGGAATCACTTTTTTGGTATTTATGTGTCCCCGAACATGACATAAAGATGGCGTGGTGTGGAACAAACAGCAAATTTCAGTGTTTTAGAAAAGAAAATGAGGGAGAAAAGCTTCAAAAAGCAGTAGTAGATTTTCCACAGCAAGTAGAAAACCCCAAAATAATGCTGCATGGCTAGCTTGTGTTAGTCGCAATTCACGTAAAATCTCATCAACCGGAAGAGGCTTATCCGCTAAACACTGTTCAATGGAAACACCTAAAAAGCTGTCTTACAAACGTCAGTTTTTTATTTTGCACAAAAAAGTGATGGAAACACAGTTAATGTTAAATAAAGAAAGTTTCTGATGCAGTTGTCCTTGAAGGAACTGCAGTTAGTGTTAATGTTACAACAGTGTGCAGCAAGACTGAGAAACACCCTGCTCTCCTTATACATCCACAGTGGGCCCCATTTTCCACTGATCTGCAGATGGTGGCATTGCATCAAAATATGTAGAAATGTTGGCTATAAAGAGAGAGAGAAAGGTTTAAGTTGTTAGTCAGAACTCCACAGGGAACTTCAGAGGAATGGTTTCACTTGCAAAGGTCTTTACTCCACGTGTTTGCGTCGAGGAATAATCCGCAACATTCCAGCAGCATGTTGAGTTTAGATGTTTACTGTTCCACATCTACAAATCCAGCAGTGTGTCTGCCTTACTGTTCGACCATGCCGCTATAGCTGTGCTGTTTGGTTTTTGGACTTTTTGCAACTTTTTCTCCTTCAGTATCTCAGTTCAATAACGTGCCTGATGATGTTGCATCCAGCCAAATCTGCTGTAAAAGCTGTGTTGGTCCTGAACTAATGTTTCATCATCTTCGATCATTTTACAGAAAACAAGGCGCATTTGGAAATGTAAGCATGTTATTTTATGGTAAATTCCCACTTTTTCAAAGTCTCTTAGAAGAACTTTGACTCATCAATCAGGGTGCAAATGGATTTATCATTATTTATGATAATTTATTCAGAAACCTTTTTCCTGATTTACAAACAATAAGAAAAAATAAAATATTGTCATTGTCCCTGCTGGTAGAGACCTGAATGGGCTGAAAAGTGGACTTTGATGTGAGATAGAGGTGATTGCGGACGGCGGATATCCAGTGCCTTTATGCTAATCAGGCTGATTGTGGATGACAGGGATACGGCGCTGCAGAGTGCACACGTCTGTACATCTGAGGACGTCTGCGCACGAGGCCTCGGCCCGTCGCTGTGCTGGATGGGCTGTCACTTTCTTAATTGCCTGAGCACGACCTCGCCCTGCTCTGCGCAACTGGTTAATTACTGTGTCTTTCCAGCCACGAGAATGAAATGAGTTTGCCTCCATTCAAGCTTCACTGGCGTGAAAAGTGAGGCTACTGACTTTGTCTTTGCACAGGCGGTTTCGTCCTTCTAGCTGTATTTCATACCCCGACAGTTTCACTGTGCTCCAACAGAGATGCTGAGAACAGAAGACACATCGTGTGAAAATGATAAACTGCAACTGTTTAATGACTCAGATGTATTAAATATTTACATCTGCAGAAAAACTATATTCCCTTCTCAGTCACACGTTTCCTAAACACAAGTTTTAGATAAAAAGTAACAAGAAAAAGAGTGAATTTAAACCGTGATTGAAGTTATGCAAATTTTCCTCTAATGTGATGTTAATGAGCAAAGGGAAAGAGGGAATGATGATGTAGAGTGTGTGTGTGTGTGTGTGTCTCAGGTAGGCGGTAAAGTTTGGTTAGAGAGCGAGCTGGCGAGACAGCAGGCAAATGGGCAACGCTTGGTTGAGCAGTGAGCAGGTACACATGATGCCTCAATGAGGAAAGGACCATTAACGGACTGAAAGACGACGAGACGGAGGGAAAGACTGGAGGAAAGGCCCTGTGGGCGAACTAGTTCTGATTACCTTCCAAATGACATCACACAACTTTATTGGCTCTTTGTTATTCTCTGATTCACATTCCTCATCAGAAACCATCTCTCGCTCTTTAAATCACTGTTTATGAATGTAGTCCTGCTTGTTTTGACCCATTAAACTCCAGTTTAATGCCACCTGAAGCCAAAGTTCTGCACGTAGTCCAGCAGATTTTCAGCGGAGATAATCTACTGTTTACAAGTCCTCTCTGTCCAGGGAGCTAAGACAGGTTGAGGTCTCTCATGGGCCTTGATGTGCTGTACTTTAGAGCCCAGCAAAGGCTGTAAAAACATGGTTATAACTATAATTAGAAATGCCAAAAACAGCATATATGATATTGTCTTATCAAGCATTCATTTAATATTTATAGTCGTCATGAGTAACTTAAGCTTTTCTTTGCTCATCATACATCAACATCAGAGTTTTAGGAGCCTACGTCCTGTCCTCTCCACCCATCGGTGAAGGCAGATGGCTGCCCTACATGAGCCAGGTCTGTAAGAGGTTTTTCCTTCTACTGTCGCCTCATGCAGTTCAGGATGGAGGACTGGATCTCAGATTCGATGCAGTCTGTTGGTTTCTCTCAACGTGGCTGTTTATTAGGAATTGGCTGGAACTGATGTGTCTGTAAAGTGTCCAGAGATGATGTTGCTGATGTTGAAGCGCCGCGATACAAATAAAGCTGAATTGAATAGTGGTCACAGAGATGGGCTTGGGGCTGGAGAACCACGGTTTCCCAAAACACGGCAGGCTGCTGCTCTCTGGTATCTAGAGATGATCAAACAAGCTCCTGACTGGGATTAACACAGTAAAAATTACCCAAAGGAAGACTGATAATATATAATTCTAGATTAATCTTGGGAACATTTTTAGTCTCCATCCAACCATTTTCTTAACTGCTTAGTCCAATTCAGGGTCACAGGAAGCTGGAGTCTATCCCAGTAATCACTGGGAGAGAGGCAGGCACACCTGGACTGGTCACCAGTCCATCACAGGACCAACACAGAGAGACAAACATCTATTTACACTCATTCTTAGGGACAAATTAGAGTAACTAATTAACCTAACATCATGTCTTATCTTATCTTATCTTATCTTAACTTAACTTAACTTAACTTAACTTAACTTAACTTAACTTAACTTAACTTATCTTATCTTATCTTATCTTATCTTATCTTAACTTAACTTAACTTAACTTAACTTAACTTATCTTATCTTATCTTAACTTAACTTAACTTAACTTAACTTAACTTAACTTATCTTATCTTATCTTATCTTATCTTATCTTATCTTATCTTAATATATTTAAAAGGACATATATAAAAAATAGTATTAATAATAAAAATAGTAATATTTAATTTGTATTAAAAAAAAATAAATAAATAAATATACTTAAAAGGAATATATTTAGTTAAAAGGAATGACTTATTTAATTTTGGTGGTGATCCGGATCACCGTTTGAATCCAGGAATTTTTTAAAGGATTCTTTAAAATTGTGCTTGGTGGAGGTGTGCGCTCTCCGAGTGCTTTTCTAGTCACATTGATGACTGTTAAAGCAGCATCCATCCTGCTTTGTGTCCGCGGCAGAAAGATGACAGATGCATCAGGTAAAAACTGTTCAAAGTCTACAAACAGTATCTGTCTCTTCAGCAGATGTTTCCTCAGCCAGGCTCAACTAAAGATTTCATTATTTTTTCAACACAATGATGCAGGCAGATCCTGAATTATTGGACTCTCTTATGAAGAGACAAATCATCTTCAACATGTTGACAAATACACATATAAATGAAAGATCTTTGATGTTGTCTGTAAACACCTACAGAAGCTGGCTTTCATACATTTTAACCCAAAACCTCCAACTATCAGCCCACAACCAATAAGAGACAAGCTAATAAGGAAAATCAGAGACTTTGGATGAAGAGAGGAGAAAGAGAGGTCCAGCAGAGCAGAGGGTGAGATCAGATGAATATTACCTTCACTGACCTTTGGTGGGCAGAGTCACATTGCATTAAGTTCCTTATTCAGGTCAACCAGGATGTCTTTTCCCAGCTCATCCAATTAGCTCTTCTGGGATTTGGCAGACACACCATGATGTCCCCTTTGCCAGAGGACAAGGACCCTACAAGGCCTGCTGAGGTGCTGCCCACAAGCTCTGGCTGGATGCTGACATTCATAAAGACCATCACAGACCACATCTGTGATGCCACTGCCACCTGCTGAACCTAGGAAGCACTCTGTTAGCTTCATCAGAGCTGGAGAGAAGCCCGCAGCAACATCTGGAGAAACTCTCAGGACTTTTCCACACTGCACAGGACTGGCAGATAATGGCCAGTGGCCTGTAACTCATGTTCCCCTAGCAAGTTGCCTCCCTGGGAGCATCCTCGCATTGGAGTCATGGGCAGTAAAAATGCTAGAGGCTAGAGAGGGTGGAGGACTATAGGCTGAAGGGCTAGAGGTTGGAAGGCTAGAGTATGGAAGGCTAGAGGCTGAAGGGCTAGAGGTTGGAAGGCTAGAGTATGGAAGGCTAGAGGCTGAAGGGCTAGAGGTTGGAAGGCTAGAGGCTGTAGGGCTAGAGGTTGGAAAGCTAGAGTATGGAAGGCTAGAGGCTGAAGGGCTAGAGGTTGGAGGGATAGAGGCTGTAGGGCTAGAGGTTGGAAGGCTAGAGTATGGAAGGCTAGAGGCTGGAGGGCTAGAGGTTGGAAGGCTAGAGTATGGGAGGCTAGAGGCTGGAGGGCTAGAGGTTGGAAGGCTAGAGTATGGAAGGCTATAGGCTGGAAGGCTAGAGGTTGGAAGGCTAGCGTATGGGAGGCTAGAGGCTGGAGGGCTAGAGGGTGGAGGGCTAGAGGGTGAAGGGCTGGAGATTGGAGGGTTAGAGGCCTGAGGGCTCGAGTATGGAGGGATAGAAGCTGGAGGGCTAGAGGCTGGAGGGCTTGAGGTTGGATTACTAGAGGCTGAAGGGCTAGAGGTTGGAAGGCTAGAGGCTGAAGTGCTAGAGGTTGGAAGGCTAGAATATGGAAGGCTAGAGGCTGAAGGGCTAGAGGTTGGAAGGCTAGAGGCTGAAGTGCTAGAGGTTGGAAGGCTAGAATATGGAAGGCTAGAGGCTGAAGGGCTAGAGGTTGGAAGGCTAGAGTATGGAAGGCTAGAGGCTGAAGGGCTAGAGGTTGGAAGGCTAGAGTATGGAAGGCTTGAGGCTGAAAGGTTGTAGGGCTAGAGGTTGGAAGGCTAGAGTATGGAAGGCTAGAGGCTGGAGGGCTAGAGGGTGGAGGGCTAGAGGTTGAAGGGCTAGAGGCTGAAGGGCTAGAGGTTGGAAGGCTTGAGGCTGAAGGGCTAGAGGTTGGAAGGTTAGAGTATGGAAGGCTAGAGGCTGAAGGGCTAGAGGTTGGAAGGCTAGAGTATGGGAGGCTAGAGGCTGGAGGGCTAGAAGGTGGAGGGCTAGAGTATGGAAGGCTAGAGGCTGGAAGGCTAGAGGGTGGAGGGCTAGAGGTTGAAGGGCTAGAGGCTGGAGGGCAAGAGGTTGAAGGGCTGGAGATTGGAGGGTTAGAGGCCTGAGGGCTCGAGTATGGAGGGATAGAAGCTGGAGGGCTAGAGGCTGGAGGGCTTGAGGTTGGATTACTAGAAGCTGGAGGGATAGAGGCTGGAGGGATAGACACTGGATTGCCGGAGCCTGGTGGGATATAGGCTGGATTGCAGGAGGCTAGAGGGCTAGAGGCTGGAGGATAGAGGCTGGAGGGCCAGAGGTTTGCCCGTGGAAGTTTTGCAGGGTCCCTCTGCAGGGTCTGAGCATCGCAGGTGAAAGGTGGGAGGAGCCATCTCTAATATCACAGGGGCATATCAATTGTTTTTCTGTTATATGTAAAAATTTCTGTCTTTGTCAGATTAACTGAAATTACTCTAAAATTTGCTAAACACAAATATTTTTCATGATAATTTCATTTTATTTTGTTTGCAGACACAGTTCTTCATAATATGTCAATGCAAAGACATTTAATTCAGACAACATAACTTTTCTGAACATAACTGACTGTAAAACTCTGTGGTTTTGTTGCATAAGAGAGCAGACGATGGAGTCAAAGTCCACCCTGTTACCTTCAGTCACAACCTCCAGCAGCTATTCTGTCCTTTTTTTGCGCTTTCCTCTGTGATAAAGACTCTCCTAATGGCACCTCTCCATCTTCCCTCATACTGCAGCCATCACAGCTGCTTTGTTTGCAGCTGTCAGTGTCTCCAAGTTAAAGACCCTCCAAGACAAAGAGCAGATACAGTTTTTTTTTTTTTTGTTCCTGCCTCGTTCTCCAGAGCTTGTACACACATATGCAATCATCAGCCAGTGGAGAGGGTGCAGTAAGAGAGGAAAAAGTGATCATCTGCATCACCCTGATGTGTTGGCACTGAGGAGGGGCGTCTCCACAGCAGAGTTGGGGAAAGCAAATGACAATATTTAAAATAGGAGACACAACTCCATTTCTTTTTGAGCAAAATATTAATGATCTTTCATTTGGATCTCATCACAGATGCAGCCGGGTGAAAATTGCATTCTGTGTAGAGGAGAAGTCGAGGGAAGACATGAGATAGGATAATAGCCAATAGGTGTTTTGGAGAGAGGGAGTCAGAATGAATGAGAGAGAAACAGAATTGACAAATTCCCATGATGGGTGTGCCATGAAAGGAGGGGAGGAGGGGGGTGAAGAGCAGGAGAGAAAGAGCAGAAAGATTGGAAATTGAAATTTATGACATTGAAAATGAGTATGACGGAGACAGAGCCAGGTCCCTCTTTGCTCTCCTCTCTTTGCCAGCAGTCAACCTTGCAATGAGGGCAGATCAAACAAAAATAGGTTGTTAGGGGGGCAGAGGGGGCGGCAGGCGTTTGAGCACTGCGGATGGGATGAAAGGGGGGAATGAAGCAGTGGCCAAGGTGGCGGGACAAGGGGAGGATAGAGGGATGGGAGGGAGGAGGACATTAGAGGAGGAAATGAAGACACTGTCAGTGAGCGATGTAAATGGTGGCAGCTACATAGTCAACAGATACAGTCGGCTGGCTGTGCCGGCGCGGCCCGGCCCGGCCCGGCACGGCCCTGTCTCAGCTGCACTGGCACTGACAAATGGAATATTTTCCGAGGACTTAATCAGAGGAAAATGGGCTTTCATGTGCTCGCCTAGCCGCTCTGCCGCTCGCACGGAGAAATGATTGCCTGTCGCTCTTCCTCTCGCTGTCTCTCTCTCACAGTCACTGAATGTGTCTGCTGAACCCTGCAGAGGTTACAGGAAGGGAATCCATCAGTCAGGCGGGAAACCGAGACAAGCAGTCACATTCCTCCATAACCGGCTCTGACTGGACGATGCTGATGAATCATTTGCATTCTTAGCATTTAAACTCAAACTTCTGGGTCTGGTTTTAAACTCTAAAATCTTCAGCATTAAAACGGGTCCAAGTGGGACATGATGCGTTCAGTGATGAAATGCGAAGTGCATTTGCACCGTATGCCTCGTCATCCACTCAGTAAAACCTATTACATGTCGCCAAGGCCTCATTTCGTACAGTTGTGTGTGATGTAGCACTGGTCTGCAGGCCCACAGGAGCAGCAGATAGGCTTCCACACAACCGACAGCGCTGACATGATCTATTTCTCCCGTGATGAATGTACCAATCTCCTGCCCTGTTGCCCTGTCCGCCTAATTTGTTATGATGTGACACCCTGTAGACTCTTTTCTATGATGATGAAGTTGCTGTTGGTGTGGCAGCAGGTAAGTGGGATGAAAATGTCTGCAATGCCACTTTTATAGACTGACAGTTTTTGCTGTTCCAGTACGAAACGATTGATCAGCTGAATAAACACGGATGTAGATCAGCTCACTGTAATACCTGGAAAATATCTTATTTACACATATTTACACTGATATTCCGCCTGTTACTGGAATATCAGGAGGAAAACCAGGTGATTTAATGACTCGTTTTCTCTGCTGTGAACCTGAAAGCTAACCTGTCACAGACTCTGACGTTATCCACCTGCTCTGTATAAAGGCTGGCATGCAGCATCCTATAGAAACATGATGAAAACTCCTCTTTTCTCTGCTTCATAATCTCTACAGACTCTTCAGTCTTCTCTCTTGGGAACGTTTAAGAAGTCCTGTAAGGGGGATGATTGATAGTAATGGTGTTTTATAGGAAGGGGTGATGTTTGCTTGCCAGACAGGACGTATTTCCACACTAACACCTCTGTTCTGCGCTGCCCTGCCCAGGCAGCGGCGCAGTATTGGCTTGTTGGGCTTCTATCAGGCTGGACCTCGGGGCCGGTCACGGGCACATCTCACACAGTATCGATCAGCTCAGAGCTAAGTGTGGCCCAGAGCCTTTCATCCCTTCTCCATCTCCTTTTCATCTCCCTCTTTCCCTGTTCTTGATCCTGTAAAGTTATAGCTGTACTCGTGTCAGCCAGGTAATTATCATTGATCTGAGGCAGGAGACAGTGACAAATTCTGCTGCTGCTGCTGCACCTCATCTGGAATCTATCTGGAGCTGCTGCCTGGACTTCCCCAGGATGCAGGAGGACACACTTTATTACATGGACAAGTGTCATTATTTATTTGGAACATGGATACAGATTAAACAGGACTGCCAGACTAATGTCAGGTTACAGGCAACATTAACAGCAGAATAATCATGTTTAAGGAATAAAAAATATTAATGTACGAGCTCATTGTCATCACATCAACATTTCATCTTATTAGGGAACATATGATAAACAATCTGAAAAAAGAAATGATTCGTTAATATTTTGTCACAGTTCTACATTTATTTGTTTTTATATTTATTTATTTTGTCTGTTCTTATTTTAATTTAACATTTCTATAATAAGCATTTTACATAAAAATATATATGTACATATATGAGACATATATGTAATAAAAATATTTAAAAAATATTTAAAAAATATATAAATATATTAAATACGTTTAGAAAGGAACTGAATGATTTTTTAAACTTAAAATATTCAAATAATAAAATGGTTTTTATTCATTTAATTTATTTTTTATTTGTAAATTAGTTAATTGATACTTAAAAATAAACTGAATTAACTTCACATATGACAACATCTTATTATTTTAGTTCGTAGTTACTGATATAGGAGCAAGAAGGAAAACCTGCATCTAGACCAGAACCAGAAGGAAAACCTGCATCTAGACCAGAACCAGGAAGGAAAACCTGCATCGAGACCAGAACCAGGAAGGAAAACCTGCTTCTGGACCAGAACCAGGAAGGAAAACCTGCATCTAGACCAGAACCAGAAGGAAAACCTGCATCTGGACCAGAACCAGAAGGAAAACCTGCATCTGGACCAGAACCAGGAAGGAAAACCTGCATCCGGACCAGAACCAGGAAGGAAAACCTGCATCTAGACCAGAACCAGAAGGAAAACCTGCATCTGGACCAGAACCAGGAAGGAAAACCTGCATCCGGACCAGAACCAGGAAGGAAAACCTGCATCTAGACCAGAACCAGGAAGGAAAACCTGCATCTGGACCAGAACCAGGAAGGAAAACCTGCATCTAGACCAGAACCAGGAAGGAAAACCTGCATCTAGACCAGAACCAGGAAGGAAAACCTGCATCTGGACCAGAACCAGGAAGGAAAACCTGCATCCGGACCAGAACCAGGAAGGAAAACCTGCATCTAGACCAGAACCAGAAGGAAAACCTGCATCTAGACCAGAACCAGGAAGGAAAACCTGCATCTGGACCAGAACCAGGAAGGAAAACCTGCATCTAGACCAGAACCAGGAAGGAAAACCTGCATCTAGACCAGAACCAGGAAGGAAAACCTGCATCTCGACCAGAACCAGAAGGAAAACCTGCATCTAGACCAGAACCAGGAAGGAAAACCTGCATCTAGACCAGAACCAGAAGGAAAACCTGCATCTGGACCAGAACCAGAAAGGAAAACCTGCATCCGGACCAGAACCAGGAAGGAAAACCTGCATCTAGACCAGAACCAGGAAGGAAAACCTGCATCAGAACCAGAACCAGGAAGGAAAACCTGCATCTAGACCAGAACCAGGAAGGAAAACCTGCATCAGAACCAGAACCAGGAAGGAAAACCTGCATCTAGACCAAAACCAGGAAGGAAAACCTGCATCTGGACCAGAACCAGGAAGGAAAACCTGCATCTAGACCAGAACCAGGAAGGAAAACCTGCATCTAGACCAGAACCAGGAAGGAAAACCTGCATCTAGACCAGAACCAGAAGGAAAACCTGCATCTAGACCAGAACCAGGAAGGAAAACCTGCATCTAGACCAGAACCAGAAGGAAAACCTGCATCTGGACCAGAACCAGGAAGGAAAACCTGCATCCGGACCAGAACCAGGAAGGAAAACCTGCATCTAGACCAGAACCAGGAAGGAAAACCTGCATCAGAACCAGAACCAGGAAGGAAAACCTGCATCTGGACCAGAACCAGGAAGGAAAACCTGCATCTAGACCAGAACCAGGAAGGAAAACCTGCATCTGGACCAGAACCAGGAAGGAAAACCTGCATCTAGACCACAACCAGAAGGAAAACCTGCATCAGAACCAGAACCAGGAAGGAAAACCTGCATCTAGACCAGAACCAAGAAGGAAAACCTGCATCTGGACCAGAACCAGGAAGGAAAACCTGCATCTGGACCAGAACCAGGAAGGAAAACCTGCATCTAGACCAGAACCAGGAAGGAAAACCTGCATCTAGACCAGAACCAGAAGGAAAACCTGCATCAGAACCAGAACCAGGAAGGAAAACCTGCATCAGAACCAGAACCAGGAAGGAAAACCTCCATCAGAACCAGAACCAGAAGGAAAACCTGCATCTGAACCAGAACCAAGAAGGAAAACCTGCATCTAGACCAGAACCAGAAGGAAAACCTGCATCGGAACCAGAACCAGGAAGGAAAACCTGCATCGGAACCAGAACCAGGAAGGAAAACCTGCACCAGAACCAGGAAGGAAAACCTCCATCAGAACCAGAACCAGGAAGGAAATCTTGCATCTGGACCAGAACCAGGAAGGAAAACCTGCATCTAGACCAGAACCAGGAAGGAAAACCTCCATCAGAACCAGAACCAGGAAGGAAAACCTGCATCTAGACCAGAACCAGAAGGAAAACCTGCATCAGAACCAGAACCAGGAAGGAAAACCTGCACCAGAACCAGGAAGGAAAACCTCCATCTGAACCAGAACCAGGAAGGAAAACCTGCATCTAGACCAGAACCAAGAAGAAAAACCTCCATCAGAACCAGGATTGATGAAGACTGAAATAAAAAATTGTGTGAGTTTGGGTCAGGAATAAAATGTCTTGACGTTTCCTGCCGGATCCGTTCTCCCGTGTCGCTCACAGCGCCAACAGGTTAGCAGAAGAAGAGGTCTCTGAAGAGGTCTCTGTTCCGGACTCTCCTGGCCAGGATTTGCATTGTTCAGTCTGAATGTGAATCCACACACACACACACACACACACCCACACACACACACACACACACACACCGTCAGCTGCTGCCGTGGGCCTTCGCTCTGCAGGGAGAGGTTCTGCTGATGACCCAGTTCAGCTCTCTGAAACCGTCTGAATGAGACACACAGAGACATAATTAACATCCGGCTCATAAAAACCAGTCTAACACACTGAGACTGGTCATTACCCTGCATGTTTGTGAGGGGATACGTGCAAAGGTTGAAACAAGCTGGTCGTGTTGAGGAAAATTAGACTTAATTCAGTCACGTCTGTTAAATTAATCCCAACAGAACAATAAATACCAAATAAAGCACAAGGGGCCCCTAAAACATCCAAAGTTTTTCTGTTAGAATCATGGTTAACTATTCCTAAAAACCTCTCGGTTTAACTTCAACAGTGTGACTTGGACCAGATTTACACACACACACACACACACACTCTCTCTGCCCACTAATCTATAGCAGACAAATGAGCCGGGGCTGACAGAGAGGGGGCAAAAACAGGATAGATAGAGAGAGGGGGGTCTAATTAGCAGAGACTCATTAGGAGTCTTTAAGAGGCTGTGATTAGGGATGTTTGTTCACACAGCGTGCTGCTGCTGGGCTTAATGACTGGGACTGATCGCTTGCTGGTTTAGCCTACAGCGTGACGGCCAGTTGGAGGAGGGTGCAGCGTGAAGGATGCAATCAGAGGTGTGGCTGTGCTACCAGCAAGACATTTGTCTGCAGTTAACTGATGTTAAACACAGGATGAGAAACATCTTTAAGTATTTTTGTATCTCATCTGATCCGTAGAGTGATACAATCCCATCAGACCAAATAAAGAACGGGGATTAGAAGCCGGAATGTTTATGGATGGGTTGGGAATTCTGGGTGGAGGTTTGGGAAGGTGTAGGCAGATGATGGAGCCAGCCAGCCTGTCCTCTATGGATGCAGGATCCATCTCTTATCATTGCTACTCAGTGCAATCCAAACTTTATGACCAAAGTTGATGAATTAACCCTTTTAATTGATCTTTAAATAAATAAGAAGCTGTTTTTGTTCTTTTTGTGTCAGAACTTAGAGAAACTGATCCATAATCATGCGACTCCTGCTGTTTTTATAAGCAGTGTGCAGAGTCTAGTTTACTTCAGTTAGCTGAGAGCTAATCAGGCTGCTGAAGAAGTGATGTGTCTCTGTGTTTCCAGACTGTTTGGGAAACTTTGCAGCGTCTCTTCAATAATCCGTCCTTTCCTCGCCAACACTTTCTAAAGTTAACCACTGAGCCCGAGCTCTTTGTAAACCTCCAACCCCTCCACTTAAATCTGATAAGAGCCACAGCGCTATTGTGATACGATTTCCCCCCCAGGAAGTCTGTCCATGATCCGGCATTTTTCTGAGTCCCTCTCGTTCCACTTCCAGACCTGAGATGGATTGTCTGGAATAAACTCCAATCCTCCTTAAAATAAGAGAGCAGCAGATGGGGGAGCTGAGAGGATCAAGGATGTGAGGGCCAAAGAGGCTGTAATGGAGCAGCGAGTAGAGTTAGCTGTTCTGAATCCTGGACCAGATTCCCATCCTGGGATTCCTGTCTCTGTCTAAAGCGTCCATCCATCCATCCAGTCATCCATCCACACATCCATCCACACATCCATCCATCCAGTCATCCATCCACACATCCATCCACACATCCATCCATAGATCCATCCATCCAGTCATCCATCCACACATCCATCCACACATCCATCCATAGATCCATCCATCCAGTCATCCATCCACACATCCATCCATCCAGTCATCCATCCACACATCCATCCACACATCCATCCATAGATCCATCCATCCAGTCATCCATCCACACATCCATCCACACATCCATCCATAGATCCATCCATCCAGTCATCCATCCACACATCCATCCATAGATCCATCCATCCAGTCATCCATCCACACATCCATCCACACATCCATCCATAGATCCATCCATCCAGTCATCCATCCACACATCCATCCATAGATCCATCCATCCATCCATCCATCAACACATCCACCCATCCATCTATCATCCATCCATCCATCCATCCATCCATCCATCCATCCATCCATCCATCCATCAAC
This sequence comes from Telmatherina bonti, assembly GCF_933228915.1. Lineage (NCBI taxonomy): Eukaryota > Metazoa > Chordata > Actinopteri > Atheriniformes > Telmatherinidae > Telmatherina > Telmatherina bonti. The sequence goes on from NC_136625.1 coordinate 36,581,730, forward strand.
ACATCCATCCATAGATCCATCCATCCAGTCATCCATCCACACATCCATCCATAGATCCATCCATCCATCCATCCATCAACACATCCACCCATCCATCTATCATCCATCCATCCATCCATCCATCCATCCATCCATCCATCCATCAACACATCCATCCATAGATCCATCCATCCAGTCATCCATCCACACATCCATCCATCAACACATCCACACATCCATCTGTCATTCCATCATCCATCCATCCATCCATCCATCCATCCATCCATCAACACATCCACCCATCCATCTATCATCCATCCATCCATCCATCCATCCATCCATCCATCCATAGATCCATCCATCCAGTCATCCATCCACACATCCATCCATCAACACATCCACACATCCATCTGTCATTCCATCATCCATCCATCCATCCATCCATCCATCAACACATCCACCCATCCATCTATCATCCATCCATCCATCCATCCATCCATCCAGTCATCCATCCATCCATCAACACATCCATCCATAGATCCATCCATCCAGTCATCCATCCACACATCCATCCACACATCCATCCATCCATCCATCCATACACACATCCATCCATCCATCCATCCATCCATCCACACATCCACACATCCATCCATCCATCCATCCATCCATATATCCATCCATATATCCATCCATCCATCCATCTATCAACACATCCACACATCCATCCATCCATCCACACATCCACACATCCATCCATCCATCCATCCATCCACACATCCACACATCCATCCATCCATCCATCCATCCATCCATCCATCCATCCGTCATTCCATCATCCATCCATCCATCTGTCATTCCATCATCCATCTATCCATCCATCCATCCACACATCCATCCATCCATCCATCTATCCATCCATCCATCCATCCATCCACACATCCACACATCCATCCATCCATCCATCCATCCATCCATCCATCCATCATCCATCCATCTGTCATTCCATCATCCATCCTCCATCCATCCATCCATCCACACATCCATCCATCCATCCATCCATCCACACATCCACACATCCACACATCTATCCATCCATCCATCCATCCACACATCCACACATCCATCCATCCCCACATTCACACATCCATCCATCCATCCATCCATCCATCCACACATCCACACATCCATCCATCCATCCATCCACACATCCATCCATCCATCCATCCATCCATCCATCCATCCGTCATTCCATCATCCATCCATCCATCCATCCATCCATCCATCCATCCATCCATCCATTCATCCAACATCCATCCATCTGTTCATCCATCTACACATCCATCCATCCATCCACCCTCCATCTTCCCATTGACTTTTAGCCCCGGCCACTAGGCGGTGCAGCAGCAGTGTTCCTGTGGACTCTCTGGTGACGCATTTGCCGCAAGCTGCTCGCCTGATCCATTTGTTTGTTCTCTGAATCCAGGATTTGCAGTGATAGATTAGACAACAAAAGCATATGGAAAAGATAAAGAACACTTAGGTAATGGATTTTAGCGGACTCTACGGCATTGCAGAGAACTCATCCTCTTTCCAAATTTCATCCCGCCTCTTTTCTCTTTGCTCTAAACATTTTTCCTTTTGTGCGTGTGTGCTGGCAGAATAAATGTGTACGAGGATGCAGGGTTGACTGCCACACAGATATAATGTAGAAAAGCTGGTGTGTATCTGTGCATGTAACTTTACAGCCTCTTTATGCCACTGAATGAAGCCCAGCTTTCTTTTTCTGCCCCCTTTCAGCACAAAAAACACCAAATTCCTATTTTAAAAGGTTTTCCTGTATATTTAACATGCATTATATTCATTCATACATTCATTGACTTTCCGTATCGCTTAGTCTGATTAAGGGTCAAGGGGAGCAGGAGTCTATCCCAGCAGTCTGTGGGCGAGAGGCGGGGTACACCCGTTACAGGTCACCAGTCCATCGCAGATGCTTCATATTTAACCAGCTAAATGAAACACTTTCATATGTCGCACACACACAGAACAAATACACAAATTAGATCAGTCAGATGTAGGTTTGCAGATGAAAAGAAAAACATGATTACACTGAGTAAAAATTATTATTGTCGTATATTTCCACTTGGCTCTCTGTCAGTAGAGATAAACTGGATCGTTTCTTTCTTTTAAACGAGAAGGGAAAACAAGCCTGGATGGGTTAAAGCAGTGGTGGACACATCCAGTCCGCAAAAGTCCTGCAGGTTTTGGATGTTTACTGCTGCAACACACCTGCGTTAGATTAATGGATCAATATACTTGGGGAAAACTTGACAACAAGCTGTTGAGAATGGTAAAATGGTGAATGAACTTGTGCCTTTTAATTCCTTTTTTAATTGAAACAGCCATTTTTCAGCAGGAAAACCTCAAAAACTTGCATAGTTGCCCAAACCTGGATTAAAGGATGGAATGATTAGCATGTAAAAAGCCCAGTTTATGCTGAGGCAATAAAACTGAAAAGCATTGTTCCGTTCTCACCTTTTGTTACCACTGGTACAGAGTTTTGGATGGATAAACCCAGTAAAATTTCACAAGTGAGATTTTCTTGCAATGCAAGGCGAGTCTTGTCTGTGTAAACAGGAATCAAAATCTTTGAGCAACGGTGACGTCTTTCACATCATTGTGTACTTACACTCTCAGACCCTGTTTAAAGCACAACAACAATGGCGGACCTCCATGTCATGTTTGTGCGGCTGCACGGTCTGTTGAGGCAAAACCTGATATAATATTTATGCCATTGACAAAGATGCAGCGGTTACATGTGTCAGATAACCTGCCGATTGCATGCAAAGTGTGTTGTAGGTGTGTTATTAAAGTTTTTTGTGCACACCAGAGGCCCTGTTTGTGCACAGAGTTAGTTGTCATTTTGTTCTCTTTTACAAATACACAAAGGAAAATGTTTTGTGTGGAGACCAAGTGGCAACCTGTGGTGGGTAAAAATGAAGCCAGTGCGGTTACAAAACTTGCAGTTCCCCCCTCAACCACTAGGGGATCCAAAGCAGAGCAATTCCCCAAAAACTCCAATGTTAAAACATAGACTGTATACAAAAAGATGGATGGAGCCTCCATGACGTCACTCATGGGTTTCTGAAGAGCTGAATTAAAGCTCAGTGGGCGGTTCCTACCATCGACATCTTAGCAAGGTTTCTCCAGGAAAATACAAACATGGGCAAAGAGGTAGAGCTGAGAGGGGGGTTGCGAACTACACTATGTTTCATCCTTTAACATTTGCAGTGATGTTCTACCTTGGTCTGAATGGCACTAGTGTTTGATATGAAGACAGTTTGTAACTGAAGAGAAATAATGCATTCTTTGGGTTTTGGTCATTTTTAAACAGAAGACTCCAAAAAGAAACCCTGAGGCTTAATATAAGGACATTTTGTAAGGATGCATTCACATCAGGATAGTCCGCTAGACTTGGTCCGATTGGGAACTCAGCTCAGTTGTAGGAGGGTGTATCCATGCGAACCGAGATCGTGTTCACGCTGCACTTTGGTCAAACCAGCCAAACCATTAGAATAATATCTCCCCATTCTCACCAGAGGTGGCGCTGCACTAGTATTTAGACAATAGAGGGCAACACCCACATGAAGAAGAAAACTCCACCTTTCCTCCACCTGCCAGTTAAACATGGAGATGAAACTATGTCTGTTTTGGGTTTTTATTGTGTCTTATGCAACTATACTGCAGAAATCCACTGCAACAATGGACGCAGTATGAACACCAGACGAGGCAGAGGACCCTTAACGCCATTACTATGCATTTACCCATAATGCAATGCTACGCCACATGCAGGAAAGGACTTGTTTTGTAATCCGCTTCCTGTATTTGGTCCACATGAAGCAGACTGAGACCTGTGTTTGAAGGGTCCCCTTCTAATATCCTAAATAAGTTTGTCAAAGTCATGTAAATAAATTACATCAGGGGACCGAGAACTGAGCCCTGCGGTACGCCACAACCACCGAGGCGGTCAAACGAGTCAATGTTTAATCACATTTAACTGTTCAGTTGAAAGAAAACTCAACAATTTCCTGATAATTACTGAAAAAAGATTAATGTTTATTGACAAACAGTTTCATGTTTCATCTACCTGACAATAAACAACTGGATCTGAACAGACTGGACCCTGGTTTAAACTTCTCATTCAGTTTTTTCTTCCTAAACAAAGAAAAATGTATAAATAAGAAAGGTTCTGTTATACATGAAGAACTTTTGTTTAAAGCAGCTTGATGATAGTTTTAATGATGAAGTCTGGACCCTTTTGCAGAGTTTATGTCATTAGCAGAGAGTCGTTTCCAGAAACACCTCGTGTTTCATTACGTTAATGAACAAACAGAAGCTGCGCGCTTGTTTAGCGTGATTGAGTTTAGATTTTAAACAACGGTTGGAAAAATGATTGTCACTAACAGATCCTAAAGACTTCATTAGTTTATGAGAGGATTGAGTGCATGAGATGTGCACAGACAGGCAAACCCAGCTACACGCCATGGAAACATGCAACGCTGAAACACACGCTCACACTCACAGAGGCGCTGTTAAATAAGAAGAAGAAAACAGCTTGAGCAACCCAACTCCTCTGAATTATCACCTCCTCGCTTGTGGCTGTTTATGAATACAAATTGAATTTCTGCTGCAACCTTGTTGCAGTCATGGCTCATTTGATTTATTCCTTAATGAATATTTCCCCTTTCAACTCAGGAGATGGGAAAACATTTCCACACTAAATGAGACCTGCTTTTTATTGTAACCCATTCTTTCCTACATCTAGAAGTACATTACACTTATGGCCGTGCTGCTGCTATGGATTGAACAGGCTTGTTCCAGTTTGGTGGAAGTTGGGGGGGGGGCAGAAAAAGTGCCTTAGTTTGTTGTGGATGTTCTCCTCTAATAGCTGCACTCTCTTTGTTTACTGAGTTCTAACACTGAAACATTTCAGTGTTTCTCCACCTTACACTGAATTAAGAAAATGTCGTCAACGTTGGAGACGGATAAGGAGATCTGCTTAATGGATTCAGAGACTAAACCCGCCGTATTGACTGTCCAGTGTGACAAAGATGCGAGCAGCCGCATTGCTCAGCAGCTGCATGAACCTGATTACCTGTTAATGTTGTGCAGATAATGTGCCATTGACCGTATGCCTGTTAAATAATGTAGCGGCTTGTTTGGGGCCATAAGGAGAATTTAAATAATATTGACGGCCAAGCTGCCACGGTTCAGGATGTATGCAGCTGAGAAGAAACACAGAAAGGCAGATGATGGGCAGATGTCAGGATATGAGGAGCAGAGATTTGGCTGAAAGTCAGAGCGGTGGAGGCGAAGGTGACTCGGGGTGAGGGATGTGGCCATATCCTGGAAAGAGATGGAGCGAGACTTAGATGTGGAGACGTCTGCGCCGCCTCTCCATCCACTGCATCGCCGGGGGAAACAGGAGGAGTAAAGTTGTTAACGAGTGTGTGGACAGGTGTGTCGGGCAGAGTGGAGGTCCATCAGGGAAATGAGACGGCTGGTTCTGTTATGGCCCCAGGTGCATTATGGGAGAACAAGAGGGAAACTTTGGAGGAAATAGATTGTAGACAATGAAAGGAGCAGAGGAGACTTTGTGTGTTTGGAACGTTTTCTCCCCCTTCATTTTGCTGAAAATAACTCCTTCCTTTTTGTCTTTCCCTGCATCTCGTGGGCATCGTGTGGTTCAGTTTCTTCCCCTGACGCAGAAACGCTTTGCCTCCTGCTGAAAATAACATTATCTATATGAATTGTCTGCTTGCCAGTAAACATGGTAATACACTTCAACTGTTTGATACTTTAATGGCGCTTTCGCTGGCATTCGTCGCCAAATAAATACAGATTAAATGCAGTAAGATTAGTCTCGTCCAGAGGTCAAAGCTTGTATTTATCACCGCCTGACAAGAGAAGCTTTCGGACATTTACAAAGATATGCAAATGCCTCAAATTTAAATTGTTTTTTTTTTTACTGATATTTTCAGCTGTTTTCCATCCCTGCCCAGTTCTTCATTATAAGCTGCTGTTATTATGTTTACTGTATCACCTCTTCTATCCTTCGTCATGGCAACAGACACTCAGAAGTATCTGAACAGTGTTAATTCTTTAAGGAAAAGGCCTTTAAGGTTGCCTTCATGATGTTCTCCAGCATAAAAAACAGTAGACCATCCTTTCATAGAAAAACAGCTCATCATTTCTACAACTCATTTAGGTTTTTTTTGTTTTTTTTAAACTATTTGTCGAAACTTATCTCGGCTGATGGACATGAGAACTATATAATATAGGAGTCTTTCCTGATCACTTAAAGGATTCTCCCACCATCCCTTCTCAAACAATTAAAAACATGCGAGCAGGTAATTAATCTAATAATTTAACATTTTAACCCTTTGTTTGCTCCACATATTTCAGAACAGCTGATTAAAATCTTATAATTTTACATTTTCACTTTCAGAAAATGTTTTACTCCTGGAAACGTTTGATTGGGTTGTCACCATGCAGATGTAAAAGTTCAGGCCAGTCCAGAGGTATACAGAGGCTTTGGACCCTGTGGGTCGTGGCAAGGTGACTTTCTGGGGGGGATTTGATCTGACGTCTGCCATCAGACTGGTCTGCGAGTCTGAAGTCGGACTCAACACCTCAGACTTTTCAAGACGTGTTCAGTCGTGAAATGTTGTGAAATATATAATATGCCAGCTCCCCGCGACCCTGGAACGGATAAAGTGGTTTGGAAAATGAATGAATGAATGAATGATATAATATAATGAACGTTGGACATTGAGTAGTATCATTAAGCAGTAATTCCTTTATCTCAGTGAAAGATGAGAAAGCAACCACACAGTGTCTCTCTAACTTGTCATGTTTGATGAATGCTTGATGTAATTATCTGTAAATGTGAAGAGGATGAGGAAGAGGACAGTTTAGATCCAAACTGTTATTGAACCAGAACATTTACTGGTCCAGTCATGGTTCAGACACACATTTCTCCTGTTATTTCTGGTTAATCACCTTGTAAAAGAACATGTTATGGAACGACTACAAACATCCACTAAGTATAGAGAAAGCTAAATTAATTAAGTTCACCCATAAAAGTTTTCAGTTATCCCAAACTTTCTGTAAAAGCATTTATATTGCTAATTAAAACCCCTGACAGGAGATAAAGCACTGATCTGTGAGTATTCTGGTCCTTCCAGCTGACCGGTGCAGAGCAGCAAACCTCCAGGTGGGTATCTGAGCCGTTAGGATGATGCTTTATGATACATGACGTTAAAAAACACACAAAACTAGAAGCACTCAGAGACTGCAGACCTCCTTCTACACATTTTATCTTTATTTATTTTATTTTTGCAAACAAGTGTTTCCCTGCTTGGAAAACAATCTTCTGAAGGATTCCTGGATCCAGGCGGTGATCCAGATCATCTAATCACTTCCATATTACTCTGATTCTGAGATTTCCTTCATATTCAGTTAAAATTCACGAGTTATGTTGCCAGCAGACAGAAAATCCGCCGATCTCTTCCTGGATGGGGATAAAACATACTGGGCTGGAAAACACAGCAGCAGAAAGTGGAGAACTAACTATTAACTATTTATTTTTTTAAATCAGTTTTTTTTAGACCAGGGACATCCAGTCAGAGTCCCCGAGGGCCGCCGTCGGCAGATTTGAGATGTTTTTCTGTTCCAGATACCAGACTCAGGATCTCCCCAACAGCTTTGTGTCAAGTTCCGACATGCTAGTCAGGTGCGTTGCAGCAGGAAACATCTATCCCCTGCTGGGCGGCAGAACTGGACATCCCCACGTCAGACCAGTTGGACAACTGAATGTAAACGTTTGGTTCAGACAAACTGTGAAACTGAAAGGTCAGAAAAAACATCTTATCTGGATTCTGAGCCAAACGGCGTTTAAACGGAACAGATGAGGCAACATGATCTAAAGGAGCTTATTTACAAAGTCTTAAAGGAAATGTAGAAAATGCAGTAATAAGATGCGAAGATATGATTTCACTGGTTTATCACTGAGTTATTATTCCTCCAACAAAACCCCACGACGGTTTGTTTTGACAACATGATCTGATGAAAATATTTATCATGCCAGATCAATCAGAAAAGCAACAAGGCATCTCCACGGCAGATGTTTTTCTTTTCCATCAAACACCTCTTAACACGGTGTTGTTCTGGATTGTGTGAGGAATTAAGGCGTTAAAAGCCGTCTCCATGACAAGTCTGCAACAAACAACCAACTAAGATGCATCCTTCAGCTTTCACAAAGGAACCTCAGATTTAAGCTGTTATGATCGCTATCAGTGAAGAAGAAAAACATTAGTCAGTGTTCGTACGGTGTGAGCAACAGCCTGGGGCCGTGCACTTAGTGGGGATTGTAATGGGACAGCTTTAGAGAGGGATTAATGCAGTACAGTCAAACGAGAAAAACACTGCTGCAGAAACAAACACATGCTCTGATCAATAGAACAAATACAGTGTAAAGGGTCAGATATACATTATGCATCATGGAGAACGGTGAAAAGCTGTGTTTCATGACTCCCACCTTCAAAATGTTTTTTTCTATGGTTCAAAACTCTTATCTTTACTGTTGGTCTTTAAAGTGTTCGTTTCTCCTTTCATCTTCAAGTACGAGGATCATAAGTTCACATTTAATTTCCAAAATTCGAATATATTCTAATATCTATTCTGATGGCTCAGCCTGTTTTAGCCACCCCCCCTCTTTTAGCCTCTGATGTTCCTCTTTGCATGATAAACAGCTTTTCTGCCCTCAGAATATGTATGCGGCCCACATTTATTCACGTGTGGTATGTGTGTGGGTGAGGGAGAGGAAATAAACATATAAATAAGGAAGTAAATAAACAGTTAAATTAAGCAGACAGAGTAATAAGGTTAGCTGTTTGGGGTTTTTGCAGTTTCTGGGATTGATATTTGCAGGAAGAGCTACAGGAGAGGGGGAGAAATTAATGACAGCAAATATAATACCATTGGGATACTTAGGAGTGTGTCCAATACTTTAAGTAATAGCGTTAATGGCGAATTTGAAGGAATTTAATTTTCAACATCAAACAGTGGCGCTTTTCCAAAGCCACCACCCACAGCCTCCACATGCCGGGGCTTCCAGAGCATCTGAACTCGCTTCCTCACAGAAGGAGGAAGAGGAGGAAATCACGTCTGGGGCGGCAAGCATGCAGGGAGGCAGACGGCTCAAAACTTTCAAGCAGAACAGCCTCACGACTTGCAGGGTGACGCTTGTTAGGCTCAGACCCAGAGGAAGGAGCATGGCCAGTAAGTAAGGTTATTGGGAAATAATTAGCCTAGCCAGGGAATCAGCAGGGATAGCGAAGTCCTCTGGGGTAGAACGCCAGCGCCCCTGGCCTCGTTTCCACAGCTAATTAACTTTGAAGAGAGCCTATTAATAAGGCTGTCTTTGTAGAAAAGGCCTGAAACTATGTGCAGAAGGAAGTTTTTGATGTGGAGACGACTGGAATTCAATTCAAAGTTAAAACACATAAATGCACCGAAAATAATTATAGAAACGACGAGAAAACGAGATGACGTTTCTAAACTTTTCAAGGTGTGTTGTGACAACTTTTCATGCCATCTCAAACCGTATCAACATTAAGAGTCAGATTGTCCAATCGATTCCAACAAAAGATTTCCCCCTGGTTCCTGCTCAGTGGTGATCCTAGGGGTGGTTCTGGGGGGGGCGGGGCCCCTCAGTGTAATAACATGGAGACCAAGATCCACATGTGATTTTCTTTTGTTCTAATCTATATCATCCATCCATCCATTTTCTAAACCGCTTAATCCAATTCAGGGTCGCGGGGAAGCTGGAGCCTATCCCAGCTGGCCATGGGCGACAGGCAGGGTACACCCTGGACAGCTCGCCAGTCCATCGCAGGGCCTAATCTATATCATTGTCTGTTATTTGCAACTAGCTTTAACATTCATAAATTTTCCATTGTTATTGATTTGAAATTGTTTTACCTCAACTGTGTCCGTTCATGTTCTTTTTTTTCACTGCGCAACACTATAGTTGCTATTATAGATTTGATGAAGTATCATTGAAACAAAGCTGACCAAGTAATGTCATGAAATATAAATCTAAACTTTCTGAAATAATGACAAAAGAGAAAAATAATCCAGAGTTTTTCTTTCTTTCATAGAGCCAAGAATAAATGGATAACCAGTGTGTGAAATATGGGGAGACATGGTGCTGGCGTAGTGAGGTATGAAAGTTTGGTGGGTAACTCTCTGTTACCTTTGAAACCAATACCACACTTCAGACATGAACGCCAGCAGCAAAAACAGCTGCATTAGGTGTGTTTGCGCTACAATAAAAGTAATTTTAAAACTGTAGACTGTATATAAACGATGGACGGAGCCTCCGTAACGTCACCCATAGATTTCTGAAAATCTAAATTAAAGCTCATTGAGCGGCTCCCTTCATCGCCATCTTGGCAGCGTCACACGTTTCGTCTCTCCCCAGGAAAATACAAATATGGGCAAAAAGGTGGAGCTGAGAGGGGGGCTGTGAAAGTGGGCGTGAATGATTGACATCTAGCAAACTCTGACCTGCCTGTAGCTAAGAGCTAACCAAGCTAACCTGGAACTCACCAGCTAATGGAGGTAGGCTGGCTAAAGCGATGTCAGACTGTTAGCCGGCTAAAAACCGTGGTTGTTCTACATTCATCTTTCTTGAAGTAGGATATCGGATACCAGTCAATCAAAAGGACACGCCCCTATTCATGCTGAATTACAAGATGAAATTAGTTCTAAAGGCAGGAAATATCTAACAAAAAAAATCACTCCCCCCACAGTTGTCAAGAAGGTAAACTTGACCTGTTAAACCTAAAGTTTTTTTGTACCAGGCTGTAAACATGTTTATTTCTGCTGTAAACATGTTTACTTCTGCTGTGAAGTTGGTCTTTTTAACATGGGAGTCTATGGGGATTTGCTCTGTTTTGGAGCCCCTAGTGGATGAAGGGGGAATTGCAGTTGTTTTAGACTTCACTTTTAACCACCACGTTGTTAAAACCCTTTTTTGTTTCTGAGCTAAATGACTTTCTGTGTTTAAAATACCATTTGTTTCTAGAAATCTTGTATAATAATCTTTCATATTGGTAAAGAGAGTTTTGTTTTTGACATTAGGAAGAGCTTTAAGGTGTTGTTAAATGGTTTCCGGACATCCCTGTAACACACAGACTGATTCTAACCAAAGTAAATCATAACCTTGCTGGATAAGTGTATCTATCAACTGACCTCACCGCATTAAAGTCTCTCTTTTCTTGGGCACCTCAAAATTTTCTGGATACGCCCCTGTTCCCACTCCCACCTCCACAATGGTCCTCAGTCCCATGAGACCACATGTCCCCCCCCGTACCTGTCATCCCAGAAACAGCTAGAATTGCCCCTGCTCAGGTCTGCTAAAAAAAAATCAAGCCTCATAGCCCGAGGCTTTGGAAGGGTGACGCAGGCCTCAGTGCCTAATCACTCCCCTCCCACGACAGCACTCATCAACGCCGTAGCTTCAACAAATCAATCTCCCTCTGACAGTTCATTTAGACTGAATTAATTTGGAATTAGGGGCCATTACTGCAATTGGCAGGCGTGGATATTCCCCTAACGCAGGCTGTTATCCTGCTTTGGGGATAAAGAAAAAGAGCCAGCTTTTCGTTTTCTTTTTTTCCTCCAAGATCGACTGGATAAGGTTTTTCTGTGCTGATCGCAGGGCTGAGGGAGGCAGACATTGGATTTTCAGTTTAACTAAATCATCACTGTTCTCTGTCAGCAGACTCTGCTGATAGTTTGATTTTTTCTGTCTCTGTTGATACCAAATGGAAGTGCAGTAGTGGTTAAAATTAGGTTTGTTGCTCTATTAACTGTCAAATTGCCTTCATGGGTAATTAAAAGTCTTATACTTTGCTGTGATAGTAAACTAAACTATAAACTAGCAAAGTTAGGCTCTCCTAAACACTTTGTAAACACAGTAGAAACTTTCTTCTCTCTGCAAGTTGTGTTGCGGTGGTTTCTCTGGCTGTCCTTCTGCTGAACACGCTGAGAGGATCTCTGTGTCCTGCTGAAAGCCAGCAGCTTGAAGTTTACCCAAAGGTTCACGACCCTTTGACCCAAAGGTTTGACCGCAGCATCTCAGCACCATGGAGACGAAGATTTGAAAACAAAAACACCAACAACACATGCGGTCCTTCACAGAGATGCAGGGAATAGATACAAAGTAAAAACTTGAACACTGTGTTGGGATTTTGTGTGGTTCATATTATAAACTCACTGTCCACTTTGTGAAGTCCACCGTCCATGTTGACATGAATCATCAGATGGTTGCTGAACATCACCATGAGAATCTTCCAGTTCCATCTCATCATGATGAGAGTCTCCCGTTCCACCTCATCATGATGAGAATCTCTCGTTCCACCTCATCACCATGAGAATCTCCCATTCCACCTCATCACCATGAGAATCTCCCGTTCCACCTCATCATGATGAGAATCTCCCGTTCCACCTCATCATGATGAGAATCTCCTGTTCCACCTCATCACCATGAGAATCTCCCGTTCCACCTCATCACCATGAGAATCTCCCGTTCCACCTCATCATGATGAGAATCTCCTGTTCCACCACATCGCCATGAGAATCTCCCATTCCACCTCATCATGATGAGAGTCTCCCGTTCCACCACATCGCCATGAGAATCTCCCGTTCCACCTCATTACCATGAGAATCTCCCGTTCCACGTCATCATGATGAGAATCTCCTGTTCCACCTCATCACCATGAGAATCTCCCGTTCCACCTCATCACCATGAGAATCTCCCGTTCCACGTCATCATGATGAGAATCTCCCGTTCCACCTCATCATGATGAGAATCTCCCGTTCCACCTCATCACCATGAGAATCTCCCGTTCCACCTCATCACCATGAGAATCTCCCGTTCCACCTCATCACCATGAGAATCTCCCGTTCCACCTCATCACCATGAGAATCTCCCGTTCCACCTCATCACCATGAGAATCTCCCGTTCCACCTCATCATGATGAGAATCTCCCGTTCCACCACATCGCCATGAGAATCTCCCGTTCCACCTCATCACCATGAGAATCTCCCGTTCCACGTCATCATGATGAGAATCTCCCGTTCCACCTCATCACCATGAGAATCTCCCGTTCCACCTCATCATGATGAGAATCTCCCGTTCCACCTCATCACCATGAGAATCTCCCATTCCACCTCATCACCATGAGAATCTCCCGTTCCACCTCATCACCATGAGAATCTCCCATTCCACCTCATCACCATGAGAATCTCCCGTTCCACCACATCACCATGAGAATCTCCCGTTCCACCTCATCACCATGAGAATCTCCCGTTCCACCTCATCACCATGAGAATCTCCCGTTCCACCTCATCACCATGAGAATCTCCCGTTCCACCTCATCACCATGAGAATCTCCCGTTCCACCTCATCACCATGAGAATCTCCCGTTCCACCTCATAATGATGAGAATCTCCCGTTTCACCTCATCATGATGAGAATCTCCCGTTCCAAAATAAAACAGGAAACTTGAACTAAAAAGACACAAGAAATCCAAACCATGACAAGTTCTGGTGAGTCTGTGTGAATTGTAGCGTCAGTTTCTTGTTCTTACTGACAGGAGGGAACCTGGTGTGGTCCTCCAACCAGTCTGTTCGGTCTCCTCTGACCTCTGACATCAACCACACAACTGCTGCTCGCTGGATGTTTTCTCTTCTTCAGATGAAATCACATTGTTTAAATCGTGGGTTCTTCCTTCTTAGCCGCACAACTTGTAATGTTTACCATCTTAAATAGAAAGGCTGCCTTGATTGTGCCTGTTTTTAAATAAAACATATTTTCTCTGTTCAGAAATCCAACTAGAAACAGGAAAATCAGAAATGTAAAGTAATCTTGAGTTTCTGTCTGGCACAAGGTATTTCTCCTGTTTTTGAAAGCACTGGAATGAATGTCTGTCTTTATGGATGCTTTTGTAATTATGTGTGTGTATATATAGGCTATGTGTCTATACATGTGTGTGGTTTTTCTTTTTCTTACTAATTGCTGAAATGGACCGATGTGACTGGAATAAAGACTAAATGAAATGTCTCAGCAGACGCTGTTTTCACAGAGCTGGTTTATTTTTTTCAGTGATAAAAACACAGCAGATGAGGTGTGTAAGGTGTATGCAGGGCTGTCCAAACATGAGATCAGAGTAAATATTAACTCTCGCACACTGCTGTGGAAATACTTCAGACTTACAGAGTCTGTGAGGAACAGGGAGGTGAGGATAGGAGGGAGCAGAGGAAAGATGAGTGGAAGCTGGCATTTAGGTGAGCCGAAAGGTAAACTGCAGGGCAGTGTACATGTAAACCTCCTCACACACATCTACACACTGATACCTTCTTTGTCTTCCCCCACATTAAAACTCCAACCCCCAACACCTCCATCCCTCTGATGACAAGTTCACTCCACACCTTCACAGAGCTCAACCAGTCCAGTCCAGCCAGATGCTGTAACGTTAACTCCCACCTGAAGCCGTGAGGCGGTGCAGATGCTCACATCTCTCCAGAGATTCTTCTCCTTCAACTCATGGATGCAGACACTGACGATCATGCTTCTCTAAATGTGCATCTTGCTTTACGTACGGGTGAAACATACAATAACTTCTGGTTTACTCTGTGTGTCCTCTTTAACGACGAAGGGAAGGATGTCGCGATCCGACCCAAGCATCAAAGCACACGAGGAGGCTGCAGGTTTGAGAATGATCACATTACAAAAGCATGCTAAAGCTGAGCGCAGACAGTGTGGCCCTCTATTTATGATGCTTTCAGGCCTGGGCAGAATGTTCCATCCGTCTGAGAAATATGACAGTGATTTCACCAACAAACACTCAGGTTTCAGCACAGCTAGGCAGGGCTGCGTGTGTGTGTGTGTGTGTGTGTGTGTGTGTGTGTGTGTGTTGTGGACATACATGCATCTGGTGTGATGTATGCATAGAGCAAAGAGGAAAGAGAGGAAGAGAGAAGGCATAAAGATGTGGGGAAAGTTGTAGCAGGTGTGTAACATTTCAGCACTAGACTGATAATAGAGTCAACATAGTCTGCACAGATTAGGAGGGAAGAGATGTATATGAGGAATGTGAGAGTGATGAAGAAAAGTACTGTTACTTCACAGACTTGTATACAATTCCCACTGTCAGGTGACAGAAATCCACACTGCTTCTACATTTACTGTCTGCAGATGTGACTAAAAGTAACTAAAGTAAGTAAAACACATCACTGGGTATGATGTCACACACAGAGTGATCTAAAAACACACATCTACAGACGTCCAGATGAGAAGCCGGAGCTTTTAGATATTTTAGGCTGCTACTTTTTTTCTTATAAAACCATACGTTGAATATCTATCCTATTGATTACTGTCTGCATAGACATTTATTTTAGTCAGATTATGAGGCTAAAATCATGTTAGATGAAAAGCAATAGATACAGAGGCATGAGGCCAAACAAAACATTCATTCATTGTCCTAACCGCTTGGTCTGATGAATGGTCGACTGCTGGGTCTATCCCAGCAGTCCTTGCAGGAAAGGCAGGGTATACACTGGACAGTTTGCCAGTCCATCGCAGGTCCACACAGAGATACCCAACCACTCACATTCACATTCACTCCTATGGGCAGTTTAGAGTAACCAACATGCAGGTCTTTGGACGGTGGGTGGAAACTAGGGGAACTCTTTTTTTCAGTTGTTTATGCAACTATTTATGTAGTATTCTCACAAAACCAGCTCAGATGGTGCATCGGAAACATCTTCATGGCTTTATTGCAGCCATAGAGGTCTATTATTTTTTCTTTTCAGACAAACAGGAAGCTTTCAGATCACTCGTTGATCTTCAGGTGCTCCTGATTGGACACTACCAGCGATTTAAGCCCTCTTATTGGTTAAATATTGGACGAAAAGTGGCTTCATCCTAATTTCTGGTTGAAGGTTGAGGTCTCTTAGCAACATAGTGATGATAGTGACTCTTTTTATTCTAAAAAATATTACAAATAATTGTGTTATCATGGATCACTAATGTGCATTTTATATATAGTCTGTGAAAAATGCTGGATTTTGTGGCTGGGTTATAAAACTTCTGAGATTCAATGAATGCTTGGAAAACTTTTGCATCAACTCTTTCTTTTTATAGTCATTGTAAGTAGCCTTAATGTGAGCCACATTGGAAAACATGTTTCTTTTAAAGAAATAGATACTAGAACATGGTACGGTTGTGTCAAGCTTGTCTGGTCAGTCTGACAGTTGTAAGGTTAGCTTAGCATTGCACAATGATTGCAAAGGTTTGCCACAAAACTGCTGGCGGATGGAGCTGGTAAAATCTGGGACCTTTAAACTTTTTATCTTAAGTTTGGGTTTAAAGCAGAATAATATTTGCAAACACCTCGATTCAGAAGGAACAGAACTGAACAAATACAATATAATTACATGGACATGATCTGATGCAACTACATCAACTTCTGAAATGTTATATTTAAAAAAAACCTTGCCCATATTTTCCTTTCCATTGTCAGATTTCTTTTAGAATACGTACGTGTGTACAGATCATGGACTATATAAAAGATGGACGGAGCCTCCGTGACGTCACCCGTAGGTTTCTGAAGAGCTGAATTGAAGCTCGGTGGGCGGTTCCTACCGTCGCCATCTTGGCAGGGGCATGGGTGTCGTCTCGCCCAGAAAATACAAATATGGGCAAAGAGGTGGAGCTGAGAGGGGGGCTGTGAGCGTCATGGTGGAAGATTGATATCTGTCAAACTCCAAGCTGCCTGTAGCTAAGAGCCGTCTGAGCTAACCCAGAGCTAACAGAAGCTAACCAGCTAAGGGAGGTTATCAGGCTAAAGCTAAGTCATGCTGTTAACCCTAAAACCTGCAGTTGTTCTACATTCTGCCTTCTTGCAGCAGGTTATCGGGTACCTGTCAATCAAATGGACACGCCCCTAAACGTGCTGAATTAGGACAAAGGTGTCTGTGTCATATTCTTTCTGTTCCACTCCCCCACAGTTGTCATGACATCTATAACATCCTCAGATGTTGGTCTGGTCAGTTTTAAATACTGTGTATAATCCAGGTTGCATAAAGTCCAGTCTGGCAGCTGTTCCAACCAGTCTGAATGTAATCAGCTCAGCGCCACTGCAGGTCGATGAGCCTGTTAGTGAAAACACCTGTTCTACATGCACAGGTAATATGGCAGGACTTTGACTGTATGGCACCTGGATTACACACTGTAACCGACTGTGAGTCTGCGTTATTATTTTCCATCTGTTCAGGAATTGCCAGTCAGCTTCCTTCTGCAGAATAAATGCAAATATTTTCATGCTTTAAACCAAAACTCAGACAAAAAGTTAAAAGATCCAAGAATTCCCCATAATCAGAGACAAAAACACTCAACTTTATTTTTCTTCATTTAAAAAGCAAAGAAAACAGTGTAAAAGTGATACAGAAGAACTAGCGTTCCTGTTTTAAAATGGGATTTTATCATCCTCCAGCACAAACAAGATTTGAAGATTATGGGCAATAGAGATGTGAACTAATCGCTGGATTTATGGTGGTAAATGCCAGAAAATCCCAGGATTTCCACCTCGGTTTAGTTTTAAATCCAGCTTGAAATGCACAGCAGTTACAACTTTTGCCTTCATGATCCTCCATCCCATTTTCATCCAGAACCACTGGAAAGAGGACGGCATCAACACGGTCAGACTCAGCTGACGAGGAGGGTTGTTGTGCAGGAAACCTGTTTGAGGAGCATTTCTGCGTCCGTTCTTTAATAACTGAAAATGTGTAGGCAGAAAGGGGGAAACATTTTCTGAGCCTGATTAATTCAGTGCATGCCTGGTACACAATACAAACACTCCCAAGCCACTTAACGCTTTATAAGGTCCTCCAATGTTTAACTTTTGGTCTCCCAGAGTGCTCTGCTAACTGCTTCTGAATGGTGACCCCTGGGAGCAAGGGGGGGGGGGGGGGGGGGGGGGGGGGGGGGGGGAGTGTCAACAGGGAATAAATCGGGAGGCGCACCAGGATGGAAGATTAAAGAGATAGATCGGAGAAAAGGGCTGTAGAAAACTGAGAAAAGGCGGGTTGAAAAGGGGGGCGAGGGGAGGGTCAGAGAGGAGAACAAGGGAAGGTTGCAGTTCTCAGAGGAGGCAGCGATCTCTCTGAGGTAGCAGTGTGGAACCACCCAGGGCTTTGTAGTAGTTAAATCATATCAATTAAGCATGGAACATGGAGGGATTAAGGGTTAATCTCTCCCTTGAGAGAGAGAAACAGTAAATTAGAAAGGAGGCAAAGAGGGAGAAAAGGAAGACATCATTAACATGCTTATTAAATGAAAACTGGATGACATTTGAATTAAGATGACATGTCTTTTTTTACATAAATAAAGAAGCTACCAGTGAATGATGTGGAAAATAAATTCCCAGAACACTGCAGAGCTACATTAGAATTTTGCTCCCTGACCAAAGAGACCAGAAGAGGCATTTAGGGATTAAAACAACACAAAACAGCAGATAATCCCAAAGCTAGGCCGCACCCGCATGGGAACTGACTTATTATCATTTTGGATGAGGGCTTGTGAGAAGAAAAAGAGGGTTTGTATAATTTACCACCTTCCCCCTCAAAGTCTCATTGCTCCCTGACCCCCATAAAATCGTCCTCTACATTGAGACACGTCCACATTTGAGTGAAAATAAATCATATTCAGTGAGAGATGGATGGTATATAAGATTTGGGGATCTATATTTAGTGTGGATTGGAGGACGGAGCTTTTGGGGTTTGCGAAAGAGGAGACGAGCCCCCTCTTTCTTTGGTGTAAATGCAAAAATGGCTGAGGTGGGTAATGGGGCCGTGAGGTAAGAGGATTAAGATCAGCATTCGGTCAGGACTGATAGGGAAGTGTGGGGTGATGGGAGAACAAAAGGGTGAGTTGAAGAGAATAGAAACAAAGCAGAAAGAGAGGCAGAGAGAGAGGAAAAAAAGGAATTTGTAGAGTTTAATGGACAGTGATCGGAGATCTGGGGTGAGAAGATATGAAACACAGACTAGAGAGACCGCCTTTCTCGTCCTTCCTGCTCCACTGATCAATGGTTTTACTTAGACTGAGAAAATGTTCATATAACATCTGTGTGTCCTCCTGATATAGAATGACCCGATAATACTCAACAAGACTTGGCTTGTGATTCAGGAAGAGCTAGAAGTCTGCAGGTAGGAGCAGCCTGAGAACCCAGGAATCTGCAGGACCAAGCTTTTTCAAGGGATGAAGATGATGATGATTTCTGAATGCGGAGCAAGAATTCCAGTGACATACGCTCATTAGGTCGACTGCTTGTTAACCCAAATTTTGAATCAGCCATGGCTGATGGCAACAATCACAGGTGTAGCACATTGATCTTGGCTCAGCAGCAGAGGAAGGCCGTAGTGATCCATGTATACATCCCCAATGACGGAAATATCAGGAAAAAGGAGAAACTGGAGAAGTACCAAGGCCTCTAGGAAGAACTGGAGAAGGCCTGGAGGTTGAAAACAACAGTGGTAGCCGTAGTCATTGGATCACTGGGTACCGTCTCCCCCATGGTGGAGAAGTGGCTCCTACAGATACCTGGTGAAACATCAGACATCTGCATCATGAAGAGATCAGACCCAGGAACAGCCATGACACTGCGTAGGATCTCAAGCTCCCAGGACTCTGGTAGAGGACCTGTTAGAGATTTGGGTGATGACAGTAACCTTACAGAGGCAAGGAATCCATAACGATGGTTTGGAAAAAGGTTTCAGAACA
This sequence comes from Telmatherina bonti, assembly GCF_933228915.1. Taxonomy (NCBI): domain Eukaryota; kingdom Metazoa; phylum Chordata; class Actinopteri; order Atheriniformes; family Telmatherinidae; genus Telmatherina; species Telmatherina bonti. The sequence continues at coordinate 36,601,624 of NC_136625.1, forward strand.
AGGATCCAGTGTGATCTGGAAAATGAGCTGAGGCAGTGCAGAGTGACTCCTCCTGCGGTGTACATGCAAGGACAAAAGTGGTGGACAGTGGAAAAACCAAACGGATCACTGAAAAGCTGTGACAAGCACATTTCAGCAATCCCATCTTCTGGTCTAAAGCTGGACCAGAAGATGGGAAGTAGCTGAAGCTCTGGGGAACTTGGGCAGAACAACAAAATGGAAAACTGATCAATGATAGTTAACATCACTTGAGAGTCTGTTAGGCCAGTGACAAACTCCATGTGGAACCATCGACGACTGGGAACAGGAAGAGATCTGAAGAGTCCAGATAATTCATGGGAAGTGTTTACTGTCAGGACAAGCCATCAGAAAGAGTGATGCAGAAAATGGATTGTTAGGCTTATGCCAGGATGACATGCCAGACGGAAAAAATGCCCCATTGCGGAACCCATTGCAAAACCTGGGATTCCATGACCATAAGGACAAATAGTCTGTTAGGGGGACTTCCTCCTGGATCTGGTTCCCCTTGCGGAGCCTAATTTTGGCCTCAGCATCCAACGTTAGTATGGAAAGCCGGTAAAATAGTATCAGGTGCAAACAAGGCATCCAGTCTGATGTTCAGGACTTGGGTTGGTAAGAAACTGTAGAGTCAAATCTGTCAAAAAACAGGAACCAACGTCCCTGCTGGGAGTTGAAGCCTGTTATACCACACGAAAGCCAGAACCTTTTTTTTGTTCAAAAGCCAGTATGAATAAGGTAAAAGAAATATGCAGTTCACAAGCTTTTTTTTCAGTTATTTAGTATTTGTCTTTGGTAATGAAACTGTTTCCATGTTACCCTCCATCTGTGGGGGGTACAGAGCATCATAGACTTTCCTCTGACCAGTAAGTCTTTCCTTTAGCCAGTTAGCTGAGTTAGCTGCCATCTCAGGATGAGACTCAGCTCCTATTTGCCAGCCAAAGCGGCGCAGCTGTTCGAATTCAGCAGAAGCCTGGTGGACCCACAACGCCTCCTTACACCCCTCCCTGCCTCAGTCACCCCATCCCAGGTCTTAATTTACACACTTTGAAGTATCTTGGTCGGTACTGAGGAGCGACTATCAATTACAAATGAAAAAATCTGCTTATGATATTTCAGAGTTTCCTCAAGTAGAAGGTGTGTGTGTGTGTGTGTGTGTGTGTGTGTGGGGGGGGGGGGGGGGGGGGGGGGGGGCAGATTATAGAAGCCAAATCAGTCTGTCAGCTGCGTCTAAAGTGACAGGGGAGAATCGCACGAGCAGATGGTTAGAAATTAAATAAGAAAAAAAAGAGATTATGCACAAGTGTGTCAGTTCCGAACACTGCTGTGAAATCTCCAACCTGATCCACGAGGAGTGGAGGAGCCCCAACGGATTATTGCAAGCTGTGTTTAAAAAAGGAACCATGATTACTTAAAAAGCTTTTTGCTCACGGCTGTGAGAAAGAATTGTGTACGGAACTGTGAGGATGACTTAGAAAAATAAGCAAACACAATAATGGAGTGTCATCTCACAAGAAATCTGAGGAACATGGAGAAAGTCCACATGCAGGTCTTCTCTGAAGCGTGAACGGACGCCAGATGAGCTGACCTACAGAAGAACATCAAGTTAAAACATATTATTTTGTTTTGTACTCTTTCTAGCTCTGCGTAGCTCCACGGAGACCAGACGTGCAGCGGAAATAGTCCCTTGTGATTGGTCAGTTTATGTGTTTCAGAAGAACTGGAAGCTGGACGATAAACTGTCAAAGATGGACAGAGCCTCCATGATGTCACCCGTAGGTTTCTGAAGAGCCGAACAGGAGCTCAGTGGGTGGTTCCTGGTTTATTCGCATTTTAATCCGAACTGATTAATTCCTCTGTCATGTAAACCTTGGTTCCATTCTGAGTTAATTCCGATCATTCAGCGCATGCTCATTACGTTGTCCCGTCCCCATTACACATATTCCACGTGCCGTTTGGCCTCCTGTCTTCGATGGTCTATCTTCCTACTCAGCTGCTGAACAAAGTGAAGTACTATGCCTGTGTTGAGGTGTTGGTTCAAAATCTTGCTCAAAAAAACCGCAAAACTGGTTCTTAATATGTAGTTTCAATCAGAACCCTTCCCAACCTGCTGCTCTAAAGTGGAATTAGGTAAGGACATGTTTCCAAGTAAACATCCATTTGGAATTATTATTTCCATGTAAACTTGTAGGTAAATACTGTTACGTCGTAATTATTTCATTCCAAATTATTAATTCCGAATAAAAAAAAAAACCATTGTGTAATACTACCCAATGCTCAGCTGCATCTGTGTAGATACTTGCTCCAAACACGCAAGCATGATGCAGTCCTAACATTCAATACTGGAGGTCACCACTAGGCGGCAGTAAACAACACCAGGTATCTAAACTTAAAATGTTAATCTGCTGGTAACATTGTATTTCTGCAGCATTTCAGCAAACAACAGTTTTTCAGTCTGTTGCTATTAGAGAAGAGCAGCATTGAGGAAGGATTATAAAAATGCCGGTAGTTGTGAACAAGGTCTGAGAGGCTACCACTGTCTTCACGTCCAATGTCCTGTTTATGCTCTTGTTAGCATGAGCACCTTCAGCATTCAGTTCAATATTGCACCTTGCACATGCAACACATTTTCTTGTTTCAACCAAGTGACAACCTCCGGCGGTTAAAAATGAAGCCTATGCGGAAGTACATAAAACTGCAGTTCCCCTTTCATCCACTAGGGGCTGCAAAACAGAGCAAATCCCCATAGACTCCCATGTTAAAAAGACCAGCTTCACAGCAGAAATAAACATGTTTACAGCAGAAATAAACATGTTTACAGCCCGGTACAAAAATTCATTTTAGGTTTAATAGGTCAGGTTTACCCTCATGACAACTGATCTGAATCAGAATCTGTTTGGCGCGTTCACATTTCCCCAATGAAGCAACTTTCTGGGCGAAAAGACACAGATTCAGATCAGAAAGGCTGATGTGAACGTATCCTTACTGACACTTATTGTCAGTAAGAGTAAGGATTATTGTTCTTTTTTCTGTCAAATGGTAAATTAAAACCGTAAGTTCCTAATCACCTGAAACCTGACATGAAAGTGAAGCTTTTCTCCTCTTCCTCCGGCCTCGCCCCGCTCCGCTCACACATCTCGACTCCAGCCCTTCTCATTCCCTCCATGGCTGGCGGTTGTTTGTGCTGCTGCAAGCTCAGCCATCAGCACATCGATCGCGCCCGTTCATCTTCAGCTTCGCCTTCGTTATACCTGACTGTGGCGACTAATTCTGCCGTTTTCACCCTTCTTCATCCCAGATTGAGAGGGTCGGAGGAAAAATCAATAACGTTGCCAAGTGGGGCGGGGTCAGGGGTCAATGAGGTCTTTGACAAATGTGTTAGGGGAAGGAAGGAAGGGTTGGGGGGTGCTTCACTGTGTGTGTGAGTATATAAATGTGTATTACCTAAGGAGTGGTCAAGGGAAACAGTGACCAAAAGCCTCGTGGGTGGATGTGTCAGACTTGTCAGAGATCAAATTTATGACCATTGATCGAAACTGTGAAAGTGTGTGTGTGTGTGTGTGTGTGTTAGATGGTGATGAATGTGTATTTTTTGTTTGGATCATGGTGGAATCTGACAGGGGTGAAGAGTCATCATATAAAGCTCATTATGGTCAAACAAGCCAAGGAAACCAATGATTCCTAGGACGTGTCACAATAACAGATCTGCCATTCACGTTTCCGTCTATCCAATCATTCTGTTGTCTGACGAGCTGTCAACGTTCAGCGGGAAACAAAAGTGCGTTAAAACCTCAGCAGGCGTATCCCCGCTTCCACCATGGAGTCCGGATTGGACAGGATGGTTTGATAACACCTGACCACTGCTGTATTTCCACATCTAACCGTAGTTTTACCTGGTGGATGGCGTGTCAGCTGTGTTTCCATAGATACGGTACATCAGCAGCCATGTAGCAGCTAGCGGCATGACGCCTTCCTGGAATTAAGAAGCTGACAGAAATAAAAGAGGAGAATGGCGAACATCCAGCAGTTTGTGTTATTTCTGCCTGAAATGTCAATTTAAATAACAATAAATTCCCTGAAACATGGAGTTTTGTTCTTATTGCAGTCAGAGAAGTGACATTCTTTTGACCAATCAGTGCTTTGCTGGTGTCAAGCTCCACCTCTTAAGGTTGAACTGGTATGATTGGGAAATAATGACAAATATATGACCCATATTCTTGCTATACTTTGAATATTTTGGCACCTGTTCTAGTTTTTGCAATGGAAATTCTTAAAAATATGTCTGGCTTTGTTGTTTTTCCTTTTTCAGTTGGGTCCATTGTGACATTGTGCAGGAAGACTCAAGGAAATAAAAGTGTTGCATTTTTAAGGACAGTAATATGCATCTCATTAGAACACAGGTGTGTTCAGCTGAAGTATCTGAAATAAACCTGGTAGAAAGGCACAGATAACGACGCCTTAAGTGCAGTTATTTGTAGGACTTCCATAATTTATCTGTTAAACTTGAAAATAAACATATTTAGTTACCTGTATAAGCTGTTTAAACGTATTCAGTCGGCAGTTTTTACCTTCATTAACGGGAAACTAATGTTTGTGTCAGAAGTGTTTGGAAACCATCATCACAGCTGCATTATGGGATGCCTGGAACCAACATGAAGAAAGCTGCAGAATATTGAGAAAGCTGACAAACTTGACACGTGATGCAAAAAAATACTTCTAAAACATAACATCAGCAGCATTTCTCAACAGGAGCTTGCAGGTAGTTCAGTCACTTTATATGGCAATGCATTGATCAGTTTTGATGATCGATATGTTTATTAAGAGAACAGAGTAAAGTAAAACAAGAACTAGCATTGTATTTACATTAAAAACACCAACAACTCTCCAGAGGGTTGTAGATCCAATGGCAGTATATTGCAGAAAGAGAGCGCACGAAACAGCAAAACAGAGACATACTTTATGATTTTGAGTATTTTTTACGGATTTTAGTTCTAGTTGAGTGTCTTTTAGGTGACAATGACTGCTCGAAGCTTTTTGCTGAGTTTCTCTCCGTCGTTTTGGTATGCTGCATGTTAGCACTGGTGATAAAGATCACCTGCAGAGCACACATCTCACACAAGCCCTGTGATGAAGAAGTTTAAGCCTGAAATGGCACTAAGCAAGGAAAAATTCTGCCAGTATGCAACCAAATAAAAAATGTATGGATTTATACGTTTTCCTACTCGGAGCACAGAGCTCACACAAACCTTCAACACAATTTGGTTCATTTGAACACGATATAAAGACAAAGGCTTTTGTTTTGATATTTGTGGGTTTGAGGCTGAAATGCCATGCAATTTCTGCTATTTTAACATTAAACGGCTCCCAGTAAACGCAAAGAACTGGGCTCACACCATAGACTGTATATAAAAAGATGGACGGAGCCTCCACGACGTCACCTGTAGGTTTCTGAAGAGCTGAACTGAAGCTCGGTGGGCAGTTCCTACCATCGCCATCTTTGCAGCATCATTAGTATCATCTCTCCGAGAAAATACAAAAATAGGCAAAGCGGTGGAGCTGAGAGGGGGGCTGTGAGCGTCATGGTGGAGGATTGACATCGAGCGAACTCCGAGCTTTCTGTAGCTAAGAGCTAACCGAGCTAACCCGGAGCTAACAGGAACTAACAGGCTAACGGAGGTAAGCGGGCTAAAGCTAAGTCATGTTGTTAAGCAGCTAAAAACTGCAGCTGTTCGACGATCTTCTCACTAGAAGCGGGAGATCGGGTACCTATCAATCAAAAGGACACGCCCCTAAATGTGCCAAATTTCGAGATTAAATTACTTTTAAACGGGCGAGTTAAAAAGTAATTTAATGTTGTCATGAAGGTAAACCTGACCTAATAAACCTAAAATGTTTTTTTTTTGTACCAGGCTGTAAACATGTTTATTTCTGCTTTAAACACATTTATTTCTGCTGTGAAGTTGGTCCTTTTAACATGGGAGTCTATGGGTGCCCCTAGTGGATGACGTGGGAACTGCAGTTTTTGCTGCTTGGTTTATGTTCAAACTTCAGTCTTTGTTGTATGTTTTTAAATATACAAAAAACAAAATTTAAAAAGAACCAGGAAAAAATCTACAACAATTAAATGAAGTAGTGAGTTGGTATACATCCGCTTTGCTTTAATATCATTCCTTGTCCATCCATAATTTCTTCCCTCTATTTCTACATCATTCATTCATTCATCCTTCCTTCCTTCCTCATCATCTATCTTTCTCTCCCTCATACATTCATTGATTCTTTTCTTCACACATTTATCTTTCCATATTTTCCTCCCCTGTCATACTTTCTCTTCTTCTTTCCTTCATCTACTGACACCAGATTACACTTATTTATCTGAAGGTTGCTGGTATCCCAGAGCTTATTTACAGAATGGATTGATGAATGGACAGATGGAGTAATAAATGATGGACAGATAGATGGATGGATGGATGGATGGAAGAATAGAAGATGAATGGATAGATGGACAGATGGATGGATGGATGGATGGATGAACAGATGGATGGGTGGATGGATGGATGGATGGAAGAATAGATGATGAATGGATGGATAGATGGGTGGATGGATGAATGGATGGATCAATGGATGGATCCATGGATGGATGGATGGATGGATGGATGGATGGATGGAAAAATAGATGATGAATGGATGGATCCATGGATGGATGGATGGATCAATGGATGGATGGATGGATAGAAGAATAGATGATGAATGGATAGATGGACAGATGGAAGGATGAATAGATGGATGGGTGGATGGATGGATGAATGGAAGAATAGATGATGAATGGATGGATGAATGGATGGATGGGTGGATGGATGAATGGATGGATCAATGGATGGATCCATGGATAGATGGATGGATGGATGGATCAATGGATGGATTGATGGGTGGAAGAATAGATGATGAATGGATGGATGTGAGGATGGATGGATAGATGGATCAATGGATGGATGGATGGATAGAAAAATAGATGATGAATGGATGGATCAATGGATGGATGGATGGATGGAAGAATAGATGATGAATGGATGGATCAATGGATGGATGAATGAATGAATCAATGGATCAATGGATGGATGGATGGATGGAAGAATAGATGATGAATGGATGGATCGATGGATGGGTGAATGGATGGATCAATGATGGATGGATGGATGGATGGATGGATGGATGGATGGATGGATGGAAGGAAGAATAGATGATGAATGGATGGATAGATGGATGGATGGATGAATGGATGGATGGATCAATGGATGGATGCATGGATGGATGGATGGATGGATTGATGGATGGATGGATGGATGGATGGATGGATGAATGGATGGAAGAATAGATGATGAATGGATGGATCAATGGATGGATGGATGGATGAATGGATGGATGGAAGAATAGATGATGAATGGATGGATCAATGGATGGATGGATGGATGGATGGAAGAATAGATGATGAATTGATGGATGGATGGATTAATGGATGAATGGAAGAATAGATGATGAATGGATGGATCAATGGATGGATGGATGGATGAATGGATGGAATAATAGATGATGAATGGATGGATCAGTGAATGGATGGATGGATGAATGGATGATGAATGGATGGATGGATGGATGGATGGATGGATGAATGGATGGAAGAATAGATGATGAATGGATGGATAGATGGATGGATGTATGGATGGATGAATGGATGGATGGATGGAAGAATAGATGATGAATAGATGGATGGATGGATGGATGGATTGATGGATGGATGGATTAATGGATGGATGGATGGATGGAAGAATAGATGATGAATGGATGGATCAATGGGTGGATGGATGGATGGATGGAAAAATAGATGATGAGTGGATGGATCCATGGATGGATGGATGGATGGATCAATGGATGGGTGGATGGATAGAAGAATAGATGATGAATGGATGAATCAATGGATGGATGGATGGATGGAAGAATAGATGATGAATGGATGGATGAATGAATGGATGGATCAATGGATGGATGAATGGATGGAAGAATAGATGATGAATGGATGGATCAATGGATGGATGGATGGGTGAATGGATGGATCAATTATGGATGGATGGATGGATGGAAGAATAGATAATGAATGGATGGATAGATGGATGGATGGATCAATGGATGGATGGATGAATGGATGGATGGATTGATGGATGGATGGATGAATGGATGAATCAGTGGATGGATGGATGGATGGATGATGGATGGATGGAAGAATAGATGATGAATGGATGGATCAATGGATGGATGGATGGAAGAATAGATGATGAATGGATGGATGGATGGATGGATGGATTAATGGATGGAAGAATAGATGATGAATGGATGGATCAATGAATGGATGGATGGATGGATGAATGATGATGAATGGATGGATCAATGGATGGATGGATGGATGGATGGATGAATGGATGGATGGATGGAAGAATAGATGATGAATGGATGGATGGATGAATGGATGGAAGAATAGATGGTGAATGGATGGATCAATGGGTGGATGAATGGATGGATGGGTGGAAGAATAGATGATGAATGGATAGATGGACAGATGGATGGATGGATGGAAGAATAGATGATGAATGGATAGATGGATGGATGGATGGATGGATGGATGGAAGAATAGATAATGAATGGATGGATGGATGGATGGATCAATGGATGGATGGATGAATGGATGGATGGATGGAAGAATAGATGATGAATGGATGGATCAATGGATGGATGGATGAATGGATGGATGGAAGAATAGATGATGAATGGATGGATGGATGGATGGATGGATGGAAGAATAGATTATGAATGGATGGATCAATGGATGGATGGATGGATGGATGGAATAATAGATGATGAATGGATGGATCAATGAATGGATGGATGGATGAATGATGATGAATGGATGGATCAATGGATGGATGGATGGATGGATGGAAAGAAGAATAGATGATGAATGGATGGATAGATGGATGGATGTATGGATGGATGAATGGATGGATGGATGGAAGAATAGATGATGAATGGATGGATGGATGGAAGAATAGATGGTGAATGGATGGATCAATGGATGGATGAATGGATGGATGGATGGAAGAATAGATGATGAACGGATAGATGGATGGATGGATGGATGGATGGATGGAAGAATAGATGATGAACGGATAGATGGATGGATGGATGGACAGAGGAGGGAAGGGGAGAAGGTATGAAAGTGAATAAGAACAGAAGGATGAATGGGTGAGGGATGAGGTAAGATTATCCTTTATTGATCCCCACAGGAGAAATTCACAGTGTCACAGCCGCTGGGAAAAATATAAATATAAAATATTAAAAAAATAAAAAATTAATCTAAGTGATAACTGTAATGAATGAATATTTATGATGATAACAGAATAAAGTGACTTCAGTACAGAATTAGTGTTACACTTTATGATCAACCATGGTAACAGTTTACACTATATACATAGGAGTAGGAGCTGCAAAACTAACAAACACTTTGAATGGAGACTGGAAGGACTGGATGAACTGGGAGTACTGCGACAGAGTTGGCTCACAGCGAGACTAGTTTTGGATTATCACCTCTAAAATGAAGTGTTTATGTTGCCTTATTAAATAAATATAAGTGGATGGTGATGTTACATTGGCCAACATTAGAGCTACTACTGTACGTCCTACACAGAGGAAACGGAGGATGGAGCATCGAAGAGATCCATTTGCAAATTAAATGGAAATATAATGATTCTGTGACGGCAGTGAATTAGCCTGCTGATCGATTAATCATGTCACGGACAGACAGGTAAACAAACATTTCCATTAGCCTTCTGTTCCACCGCTTCCTCTGCTCCCTGCTGAGGAAGAGTACTGCAGGATCACTGAGGTGAGATGATGGGGTGTGTGTGTGTGTGTGTTTGTGATTTGTGCACAAAGTAAATAAAGATAATGCTGACAGTAAATAGTCTCATGGGAGGTTCCTGAAAACAATACAGCATGTTCAGAAGGAACATGTACAAGTTGGGTAAATGTAAACACACTGGCACTAACAATCGCATACCCCACTGTGACGTCCTGCCCCGCTCGTTACACACACAGTTGGGCCCAGCAAGACTCCTTTCAGAGGCAATGAAGGGAGCAGAGGAGGAGGAGGAGGAGGAGGAGGAAGGAGAGCCAAGGCTGTAACTCAAACAAGGAGCAGCATGGAGTCAGCGGTGGAAAGATAAGTGGGAATAGTTTCAGGACAGCAGGTTGGAAACAGACCTGCCTATATCTGTGTGTGCATGTATATATATATATATATATATATATATGTATATGTATTCTGAACTGAGTTTTAGTTCAGAATAAAAGTGAATTCTGCTTTAAACTGGTAAAAAATGACGATGTAAACACCTAATTCCAAATCTTCTGTCACGTAAACCTTTGTTCTGCTCACAGACCGCATATAAAAGATGGACGGAGCCTCCGGCGGTTGAATGTGAAGCCTATGCGGAAGTGCATAAAACTGCAGTTCCCCCTTCATCCACTAGGGGCTGCAAAACAGAACAAATCCCCATAGAATCCCCATGTTAAAAAGACCAACTTCATAGCAGAAATAAACATGTTTACAGCAGAAATAAACATGTTTACAGCCTGGTTCAAAAATCCATTTTAGGTTTAATAGGTCAGGTTTACCTTCATGACAACTGTGGGGGGAGTGAAATTTTTTCAAACTTGCCCACTTAAAAGTAATTTAATCTCGAAGTTCGGCATATTTAGGGGCGTGTCATTTTGACTGACAGGTACCCGATCTCCCGCTTCAAGTAAGAAGAACATAGAACAACCGCGGTTTTTAGCCGGTTAACAAAATGACTTAGCTTTAGCCCGCTTACCTCTGTTAGCTGGTTATCTCCTGTTATCTCCGGATTAGCTCGGTTAGCTCTTAGCTACAGAAAGCTCGCTAGATGTCAATCATCCACCATGACGCTCACAGTCCCCCTCTCAGCTCCACCTCTTTGCCCATATTTGTATTTTCCGGGCGAGATGACACGCATGCCCCTGCCAAGATGGCGATGGGAGGAACCGCCCACTGAGCTTCAGTTCAGCTCTTCAGAAACCTACGGGTGACGTCACGGAGGCTACGTCTTTTTGTATACAGTTTATGGTTCCACTCTAAGTTAATTGTGATCGTTCTGCGCATGCTCCTTACTTTGTCCCATCCCCATGACACACATATTCAGCACGTTGTTTTTCTTCCCTTCTTTGGTAGTCTATCTTCCTTCCTTCCTTCCCTTCCAGTGAAGCAGTATGCTCATGTCGAGCCGGTGCTTCAGATTTACAATCAAAATAAAGCTAAACTGGTTCTTATCATGTAGTTTTCCAAACATCCTGGTGCTTCTTACTGCCCCCTAGTGGTGACCTCCAGGATTGAGCATTAGGACTGCAGCTTACTTGTGTTGTTTGCAGGAAGTATCTTCACAGACGCAGCTGAAAATTGGTTACGGATACATGATGTTTTATAATTCTGAATTAATCTTTTGTAATTAAATAATTACAGCATAACAGTATTCTTCTACGAGTTTACATGGAAATAATAATTCCGAATGGAGGTTTACATGGAAACATGTCCTTAATTTATTCCGCTTTAGATCGGCGCGTTGGGAAGGGTTCTGATTGGACAGAGGGTGGACGTGACGTATTTACTTTTACTGGAAATAAACAAAGTTTGCTTCCTACTTCTCATCTTTTCAGACGTAACATGGAAAACTACATAATAAGAACCAGTTTCGCTGTTATTTTGAGTATAATTCTGAAGCAGCATCTCGACTCGAGCATACTGAGAAGGAAGATAGACTCCCGAACACTGGAGGCACGGGACTGAGCATGCTCTGAAAAATCAGTTATAACTCAGAGGTTTATATGACAGAGGAATGAATCAGTTTGGATTTTAAACCAGCCACTTTGGAATTAAAGACACGTTTACATCAACCTCTCTGATCCGAATCCGAGTCGCTTCCTTTGAGGAAATACGCCAAAGACGTCTGATTCAGATCAAAGAAGCGGGCTCGGTTCTCCGACAAACGCAGGTCTCAATCCGTTTCAAGCGGACCAAATGCAGAAAGTTGAATACAAAAAAAAGTCCCTTCCTGCATGTGGCGTAGCATTGCATTGTGGGTAAATCCACAGCAATGGCGTTAAGGGTCCTCTGCCTCGCCTGGTGTTCATACTGCGTCGATTGTTGCAGTGGATTTCTGCAGTATACTTGCATAAGACACAATAAAAACCCAGAACAGTCATAGTTTGGTCTCCATGTTTAACTGGCAGGTGGAGGAAATACTAGTGCAGCGCCACCTCTGGTGGGAATGGGGTTATATTATTCTAATGGTTTGGCTGGTTTGACCAAAGTGCAACACGATCTCGGTCCGCATGGATACACTCCCCTACAGCTGAACCGAGTCCCCAATCGGACCGAGTCTAGTCTAGGAGACTATCCTGATGGGAATGCACCCTAACTGGGATGTGGTTAGCACTCCAGGAAAAGTAAACAGGAACGCAGTTGGAAAGGGGTTTTTAATTCAGATTTATATCCTGATGTGAATGCACCACAATTTTTTTTCAAACAAATGTACTATATAATCCAACTTCTTCATTCATTAGTTCATTTCAGGGTTGTAGTGAAGTTAGAGTCTGTCCATATGTAGAGTCTAGCGGAACTGTCCTGATGTGAACGCACCATAAGTTTAATTCTAAATCGACATTTTCATTTGGAATTAAATGTTTACATGGTCATTTTTTTCACCAGTTTAAAGGTGAAATTAACTTTTATTCTGATTTAAAGAGGAATTAAAACTCTCATGTTAACATAATGATTAATAATATATTTTACTGAATGATAAACAGTATCAGTCTCTGACATGATGGAAAGAAAAACTCAAACTTGCACCATAAATTCTTTCTGTACAAAAAAAAAAGAGGGTGCTGCAGATTTTTATCCAGTTATCCATCAATACTCTGGATCATTTCCTGATTTCCTCATTCAGCCACAGACAGCGCTTTCAAGCTAAGTAAAGACGGCACTGAGACGTGTGACAGCTCCAACATTTCCATCAGGAGTTATTTCATGCAGGCTGCCTGTTCACCGGACAGAAAAAAACACCACATCTCCTCTTCCAGAGGAGAACGGGATATTACCTCCAGCTTTTGAGGGCAAGGACACCTGGAAAGGCATCTGGAAAATTAGAATATCTAAGCAGGTGCTGTATACTGCCGTGTAAAAGCTCTATTTTGGTGACATACTACGTCTACGAGCTAATGAGAGAGAAATTCACTCCACATCCAATAAAAGTGAGCAGATTTATGTACTTTGTGTGTCATTACAGCACATTTCTATACACTGCAAGATGCAAGCTCTACAAACAGATTGCAGTAATGCTCGACCCTTAATATGACACGCAAGTGAACAAAAAAAATTAAAAAGTGCTGATGAGACGCAGCAGGTTAATACAGGATGAAGAGAAAGAGGGATGGAAAAAGAAAGAGCTTTTTAAAGAGGTCCATTTGTGAAACAAGGAGTTTAAAGCCAGATTATAGGCCAACAATGACACAATCCCTTATGTTCATTCCTGTAATACGCTGTGAAGAAGAGGATTTATACTTTATTGTTGTGGAATGCATCATGGCTGCTTCACGTCTCCCCCATCTTCCTCTTCAGGAAACATTTTCCTCCTCCTGAGGCCAGGTGTAATCCCTGCATGAGCCCGCTGCTGATCAGCCTTATAATGGTTTACTAGTGATGCCACCGGAGGGAAAAGTCTTTCCACCCAGACTGAAGCTTTCTCTGCAGAGAAAGATGCTCAGCCTGGCCGCCTGCATCTCTTCTCCTCCTCTTCTGGTCTGATTGGGATCGCCTTGGATCGTCTTAATTATCTCTAATGACTAAATTGTCCCAACTATTTGCTTCATTAGCTCTCTGTTGGCTCTATTAGGAGGGAATGGAGCCAGAGAGGAGGAGGTAATTGAGGGTGTTAATGAAGGCAAAATGATGAGTGATGTGCTGAAAGTGGCAGGACGTGAAAGAAGAATTATTTCTGCTTTTAGCTCCTCCAATCAATATTGAATTAATTACATCTGCTTTAGGACTCTAAGTGTAAATATATATTTATCCCTTGTGCTGCAGGTATCCGTCCAGCTCATCACCTATCCGTTAGAGGTCAGGACTTCAACTCAGCAGGCTCTCAGCCGGCTAAATCCTGTTGCAGATTAGGGTCTGATTGTCCAAAGTGGAGCTGATACAGTGGGATTTTCTGTCGTAAAGACAGATGTTTGAGAGGAAGAGAAGGGATTCTGGCCATGCACAAGAGATTTAGCTTAGTCATTTCTGTTAAAAGTCGGCCTCATGCACCCATTTCTTTAATTGGAGGAAGATTCTGAGAAAAATAGGCCACATCCAGCATGGAGCACACTTCCGTCCTGCAGACGAAAGTCTTGTTGTGGGAGGCAGACGGGTGTCAGACGAGGTGAGAGAGGCCATCCTCCAAGCTCCAGCGTGTGTGTGAAGTGTGTGTGAAGACACGGCGTGTCTCCGAAACACCTTCTGCTTTATGATGGTAAAGAACAGCGTGATGCATTCAAGGCCTACGAGCCTTTCAGGTCATCAGCAGATGTCCCTGATGATGTCATGCAGATGTTCCTGATGATGTCATGCAGATGTTCCTGATGATGTCATGCAGATGTTTTAGGAACAAACAGAATGAGCTAGTTTCCATACGATGCATGGAGATCTCCTCTTCTCTTTTCTTCTTCTCTTCTCACCTTCTCTTCCTCTCTGCTCTTCTCTGTTCTTCTTCTCTTTTCTATTCTCCTCTCCTCTTTTCTTCTTCTCTTTCTTGTCTGCTCCACTTCTCTTGTCCTCTTTTCTGATCTTCTCTTCTATTCTCTTCTATTCTTCTCTCTTCTTCTATTTTCTGCTTCTATTCTATTCTATTCTATTCTATTCTCACCTTCTCTTCTCTTCTGTTATATTCTCTTCTCTTCTCTTTTCTTCTATTCTCTGCTCTTCTCTTCTTGTCTTCTTTTCTGCTTTTCTCTTCTATTCTCTATTCTGTTCTATTCTCACCTTCTCTTCTTATCTTTTCTTTCTTGCTTCTTTTTTCTTTCAATTTTGTTCCTTTCTTTCCTTTTTTGTTCTCATCTCTTTTCTTTTGTTCTTTTTTCCTTTTCCTTTATTCTTTTCTCTTCTCTTCTATTCTCACCTTCACTTCTCTTCTTCTCTGCTCTTTTATTCCTTCATTTTCTTTTCTTTCAATTTTTTCTTTTCTTTACTATTTTGTTCTCTTATCTCTTTTCTTTTTTCTCTGTTCTTTTCTCTTCCCTTTTCTTCTCTTTTCTTTTGTTCTCTTTTCCTTTTCCTCTATTCTTTTTTCTTTTCTTCTCTTCTCTTTTTCATTCTTTGCTTCTCTTCTTCTTTACTTTTCTGTTCTTTTCTTTAAGCTCAGTCTTTACTTGTTTCAGAAATGAGTCAGAAGACAGTTTTAGTTGGAGCAGTTTCCACGGTGGGAGTCAGAACGTTCTCCTTTGGGTCCTGCGGGACAGAAATGGATGTTTGTTGCGACGTTCAGGCTGGAAAACGTTGCAGGATCTCAGATTTGGGACTTTGCAGAACGACGGCTCTGAAAATAAATGTCAACGTGTCATCAAACCCAGCATGTTTAAAGGCAGAAAGTTACTGTTGTGCTTCTTAAAAAGGACATTTTGAATGTAGACTTTTTATCTCCTGAGTCAGAAACACATCGATACCGACACATGAATCAAAAGCTTCATTTCATTCAGTAAAACAAACAAAAAGTCAAAATGTGACCCTGAAACCACAGCCAGGGTTTCTGAAAGGCCATATTTCAACGTTGATGCTCACAAAACAGACTGGAAATGTTTCAGTGCAATTATTAATGACCTTATAGCTAAAAGAGACCAGTTGCACCAGTCTGTCATGGTTTCCTGCAGAAACAGGAAAACTAAATCTCACTTTTCTCCCCCTTTTTATGGAAGTTTACCACAGAAACATTTTGACAACATTTTCTGAGGTGATGAAATGTCCCTGAATGTGCAGAACGAGGATATTAAATCTTCTTGTCGTGGAGTTTTTCTTACGCTTCCTCTCAGGTGTTTTTTCTGAAACATGGTTGTGTATTCAGGTGTGACTTCAGTCCAAACAAAACTAATTACAGGATTATTTGTTTAACCGTGTTTATCAGAGAAGAAGTTGCTTTTAAATTTCATTTACTTTCCCAGAATATGACAAATAAAATGAACATTTTCCCAAAAGGCTCCTCAGTCGTCCTGGTTCAAAATGCTTCAGCTGTTTCTCTGCAGACGCGACGTTTCCGACATGATCTGATCTCTTTTACCTCCACTTTGCTTTTACTTACACCAGAAAAGTTTGTTTTACGCATTAAGCCTAAAATAAACCACACATTGTCGGTTTTAGATCACATCTGAGAGAATTTTTCATTCATCTGTTTGCATTTATGTGGTAAAATATGAAGCATGTCCACCGTTGCAGGTGACGACTCCCTGCAGGTAGCATCTCGTCAGGGTTTCTTCTTCTGCTGGGAAACTTTGACCCTCGCTGAATGATCTTCCCTGCTTCTGTCCCAGACTGTGAGATTTTCCCCTCTTGTTTGTTGCCTTCCCCTCCTCTCCTATTCTCTGCCACTCTCTCCAGTTTTTCCTTTTTTTTTCCTCCCAACACATAGGTGGATTAAGGCAGAGGGGCTTTTGTTTAGATAAAGCGAAGGATTAGGGAGAGATTTGCCCCCATAAAGTTGTGGGCTTGATGGGCCTTTTATCCCTGCATGTCCCTAAAGCTGTGTTGCCTCTGGATTAAGACTATACAATGGGGCCCCTTGTGCAGAAGGATCCGGGCCAGAGAGAGGAGAGAAGGCAAGGGAAAGAAACGAGACAGAGGGATTGAGACAAGGGAAAAAAGAGGGCAAGGAGGAAGGGATGGAGGGAGAGAAGAAAGAGGGGAATTAGCAGCTTTCAGAGGAAACTGACAGGTTGAAAACTTAGCGAGGAGCGATTTGCAGTGGAGCTTCTGAGATCTCGTCTCCAATAAAAAAGGATTTCAGGAAGACACAGAGGCGTGGCGCCGACCAGAAAGCACGAAATCCTTGTAGTGTCTTTAAATTTGTTTATTTAATGTGGGGTTTTTTTAGGGGTGGGGGGTGCAGGAGAGTAGATTTCACTTTAGAAGTGCTGCTAATAAGGTGTCTAAGAGGTGGCTCCTGGCAAATTGCTTTGTTATTCTTGTCAAAAAGGTCCCCTGCAAGAAGTCGATTTTAAACCACACATCAAAATGATTAATTGCTGTGGGATGAACAGATGCTGAAATACCCTTGGATGGTGCAGGGGAGGCCGAGGCTTGCTGGACTGTGGACCTGACGTATTCATGGAGTTACAGAAACACCATTAAGGATATTAATTAGGCATTTAGCGCATTAAAGATCATTTTCTTTATCAGGAAAAGGCTGAAAGACGAGGTTTAGTTCAGATATTAATTAAGCAAAAAGGATGAATGTTTTGCAGCAGAAAGAGAAGAAATAAGCAGAGATGGAGGAATGCTGCCGGCCTGTGATTGGCTGGTTGGCTTTTTCCCAAGGTGAAATCTTTATGATGTTTCTCTGGTTGTGTTTGTCCACCTGGCTTTGCAGTGGTGAATGTGTTGTAGAACGGAAGGGAAGATGTGCCGGACAGCTCAGCAGCTCTGGGTGATGAGGAGAAACTCTTCCTCGCTTTAACTGCTTTAGAGACGCTCCTGACAAAGAGACAGTGGCCACATTTACTTCCCCTTTAAGTTCTTATTTCCATTGGTTCACAAGTTAATCCTCTTTCTTTCTCAGACCTCGGAGAAAACCCGATGATGTGAGCCCAGAGACGCGCGCGCGCGTCTGCGCACAGCGGAGGAAAGTTGTAGTTTGGAGGCAGCAAAATGTACCTGAACATAAAAAAGAATTTAATATATGTATACATAGGTAAATACATAAAATACGATTTATTAAAATTACTTGGCTAAATAAAAATAACTAATTTAACATTTAAATTATAGACATCAGAAGTTTATTATAATATTATTATAATATTTCTGGATTTTTCAGTCATTTATTTCTCCCATCATTTTGTGTTTTTGGGCTCATTTTTAATTGAAATTGAGCATAATTTTGTCGAAGTTGGAGTCCTGAAACTGTTTGACCATTATGGTCATTTTACCCAGTTTTCTCTTCATAACATATTAATCTGACAAAAATATTTTATTGCCTCTGTAGAAAACATTAAACCACAAGCAGCTGATTGTTTCTGAAGGCGCACGTGCGTCAGGACGCATTTATATCACTATTCTTTCCAGTTAAATGGTTTTTTTTTTTTTTTTACAGTTTAGATTCGTTAAAAGGTGAAAAACATGCTCAGAGTTTTTTGTTTTGTTTTTTTTTTGTTATTTGTTTTGTGTTTGTTTTGTTTTGTTGTTTTGGTTTTAAAAAAAAAAAAAAAAAAAAAATGAAGAAGGAAAAACGGCGTTATGGACCAAACATCTCCCTCAGAGAGACTCCCAACAAAATATGCAGCTTTACATTAAAAGGCTACTGAGATGCCCTTAATTCTCCACCTAAACGGTTTTGCTCCGCGAGAAGAAATCTTCTCTAAAAACCCTTCAAGAAGAGAAGGGCATTATTGCCCTAATCCTCTTACCCGCAGTCATTTCAAGACAGGGGTTTTTGGAGGCTGAGATGGCGTCTTGTCTTCCAGAAAATCCTTCCAGGCCGAAAGTCTGCAGGCAAACCTGCATCTGCTGGCCGGAAAACCAAAGTGGAAAGTTCAGGATTTCCTTTTACTAAACACAAGAATCATCCAGCAGGTTCAGAAAAGATCTGATTCATGACAAATGTTTTAGTTTTAGTCTAAAATAAAAATGTTAAAGACCAGAAAAAACTCCTCATCTGTTGGGAAGCAAAATGATGAGAAATGTAGATTTGTTTGACCTGCGCTGCTGAAAGCAGATAATGTTTACCAGAAGTGAGAAAGAGATGAACATGTTTATCAGGAACAAACTCTTCACGCGCGCGGAGATTAAAATCATCACAACGAGCTGAAATGAATCTTTTTCCAAAATAACTGAACGCGTTCAGATGACTGACAGCTCCGACAGCCAATAGCAAGGCCGGAGTACGCCACGTGAGGCTGTCCTTAAAGATCCCTCCGCGGGGAGCTCGCGCTCCAGCAGATGGCGGCTTCGCGACCTGCAGCGCGAGACGCGGAGAAGGAGCAGCGCGAGACGCGGAGCAGAAGGAGCAGACTGCAGGACTTTTACTCTTCTCTGACTTGTGGGACGAAAAGAAGCAGAAACGCGAAGAAGTTCACGAGCCTGGATTTTAGTCTGAGAGCAGAAGAAGAAGAAGAAGAAAGCGCGAGACCGGAAGGTAAAATGGAAAAAATGCTTTTAAACTGGTTTCCTGAACATTTTAATGTTTGTGTTTTACTCTGTGACTGGACCACAAACTTTACAGTCTAGTTAAATATTATTATAAACTTTCTTTTCTTGTATTCTTATTTATTTATTTATCTTATTGTTTTCACATTAAACGTCCAATTTTATCCAATAAATCTTTATAAATTCTTATTTTTTTTATTTTTTTATTTTTTTTACAATCAAAACAAAAACTCAGTCATAACAGTCGGTGTAGAAATATTGAAATAAAATAAATTCAGTCTGAAACATTTATTCTAAACTTACTTTAATTATGTTTTATATATATACGGCTTTATCTACAAATTAATTTTCTTTTATTTTTATTTTTAAAAGAAGTCTTTTTTATATTTGTATTTGTTTTTATTTATATATTTTCTCTTATTATTTTGTTTTTCTTTTCTAACTAAATGTCCATTATTAGATTATTTCTGACTTAAAACAGCTTTAAATGGAGCTTTTGGAACAAATATGTTTCTTACATAAATATAAAATCCAACATGTGCTCCAGCCTCGCGCTGACGCAGCAAACAGCACGTTGTCGGCAACACGCACGCGCCTGGAGGACATTTACAACAGTTTTACTAATTTGGTCGGATCAGCCAGTTTCCCCTGTAAAAACCAGTTTCCGTGATGATGATCCTGGAGGCGGTGAGGCCCCGGAGGGCCCGGAGGGCCCTGCAGCATCCCGGCTTATGAATGACAAAAACTGCGCTGACAGGGAGTCAGGTTGACACTGAAAGAGCCTAAAAACCCTGAAGTCTCAGGTTTCCAGCTGGAAACCCGGCAGTCAGACCCAGAAATGTTTCATCATGATAAAAACCTGGAAGTCAGGAAGCAGAAAAACAAACCGGTTTTAAAATGACACATAATGTAAGAAAATCTGCAGAAATCTGGAGAAAATAAGATGCTGTTACAGGAATCAAGGCGCACGCACATGCGCACGAGGGCTCTCCGCGCGCCAACCGGTGCCACTGTATGTCCCCGTGCGTGTCAGCGTTCATGATGAATGGAGGGCCTCGCAGTCGAAACCTATTTGCACTTCCATTAGACGGGGAGCCAAATGGGGATCAACATGCATATTTTTACCCGCGGAGAAGCCATACATCTCAGCCAAAACGTTGCCCCAGGGCGGGGGGGATAAGAGGCCACCAGAGAGGGAGGGGGGCGCCGCGAGGGGGGGCGTGGGGCCCATTCAACTCAAATACTTCAGGGAGGAAAGTAAATGTTTAGCGAAGCACCTTCTGTCCCGCAGAATGAAACTATTCCCAGCTGGTCTCTGATCACATTCATCACACTCTGCGGACACTTAATGGGCTGGGAACGTGCACGGCGAGCGCCGCGCGCACACACACACACACACACACACACACACACACACCGCGTCTTCAAGAAATGGAAAGAAAAAGTACAATGTATTATTATTATAGTTATTATTTATTTATTTATTTATTTAATATTGTTTTTTTTAGTTATTATTATTATTATTATTATTATTATTATATATTTATTATTATTATTATTATTATTATTATTAGTAGTAGTAGTAGTAGTAGTAGTAGTATTTGCAGTGGCAGTAAATGAAGCTGCTGCATGCAGAATGTTTAGAATGTCAAACTGGTTTCAGTTGGGGGGGGGGGGGGGGGTTATTGATCTGAAATCAGTAAAATAATTGCATAATAATCCATAAATACTGGAAATACACACGTTTGTTTCAGTGCCTTCAGAGAGGTACAGGTAGAAGATGTCATGTTGCATTGACTTATTATAATCAAATTAATTTATTATTATAATAATTATAATAAAAATTTAAGTTTCTTAGGAAAAACAGTTTTTTGGCCTTGATTGATCATTTCCACATTTCACCCCACAATCCAATCAATACATCAGAAAATATAGGAAGGTGTATGAAATGAAAAATGTAATATTTTACATGATATTTACAGTAAATTTCCAGCAGCAGGATGTAATTTTAACTCTAAATACATTTCCAGGTGTATGTAGTATTTCTGAGCAGCTGAACCGCCTCTGAGAGACAGAACTTCCCGCCCTGCATATGTTTTATTTTAAATCATTAAAAATAAAACCACGCGTGGAAAAATTAGGACATAAATACTTTTTAATTAAATAAAAACAATAAATGTCTTATTTATTATTTTACCATTTACTGCATCGATCCTGCGGCGCGTTTTGTCAGCAATCAAACAGGCAGGATTAATGAATAATAAATATTGGTAAAATAATAATAATAAAACTTGTTATTTGTGTTTTATTTGTGAGAATTTATCGCATAAACTCTGAAAAGACGATCAGACCGGGTGAAGTGGTGGGATGCACAGATCAGGTCTAAATGAAATAAAACATTAAAGCTTCTGGATTTTCCGCGGACACGCGGCTGCCGCGCCGCGCACGGGCGTGCGCCGCTGTAATAGTTCTGCTAAGTGTTTGGATGTGGGAGATGTCCCTCCTGTCAGCCTCCATGGCTGCTAATACATATCTAATCATGTCCTGCAGCGTTTCAGGAAAATGTGGGAAGAAGTCCAGGATGGAGTTCCTGGTGAAGCTGCGGCACGTGTTCCATCTGCAAACCTCTCAGCTGCTCATCTGCAGCTTTGGGGCCGTTAGGATCAGATTAAATTCACTTCGATATGAAAATGTTTGGTATAAAGATAAATAAAAACGATTTAAATTGAATTAAAATGAGTCTGGTTTTGGGTTTTTACCACCGAGAAGAATCAGCTGATGGTGTCGGATCTGTCCTTTCTGAGGGGGGGGGGGGGGGGGGGGGGGGGGGGGTTCACGCAGGAACGACGTGAATAAATTCATTAATGAAGCATCTGTCACGGTTCGTTACCGGAAACACTGATAATTAGCCCAATTAAAAGTCTGTTGCGTAATGAGTGGATGGAGCGCAGCGCTGATTGGATGTTAATGGAGACACTTCAGACTGGAATCTGTTGGTCCCTGGAGCGCGCGCGGGCCTGCGTGCCATTTACTAATAACCAGTGCTTTAAGTGGGGCGGGATGCAGAACCGGTACTTTTATATTCCATCCCTTTGCGTACCGGGACTACTTTTTACAGCGTATAGTACATACCGGGACTTTTACCGGCGTTGCTCAGCAACCAGTATACCCTCCTACAACTTCACCACATATTATAACTTATATTTGTTGATTTTTATTCAAAAATAAAAGAAAAGTCGCCTCAGAAGAAATGTCTTGTTAAGACGGGTTTGCTGTAGCCCAAAACGTCACGACGCACGTCACGTTGTTCACGCGCTTCTGTGTTTACATTGAAGTGGACGCGCTTTGGATGAGAGGAAAAAACAATGGCGGCTGTAAAGTTACAAACTGGAGCAGAGTAGAGTGATGACAGTGGTACTACTAACAGTCATTTACTACAGTAGTACTACTAACAGTCATTTACTACAGTAGTACTACTAACAGTCATTTACTACAGTAGTACTACTAACAGTCATTTACTACGGTAGTACTACTAACAGTCATTTAGTACAGTAGTACTACTAACAGTCATTTACTACAGTAGTACTACTAACAGTCATTTACTACAGTAGTACTACTAACAGTCATTTAGTACAGTAGTACTACTAACAGTCATTTACTACAGTAGTACTACTAACAGTCATTTACTACAGTAGTACTACTAACAGTCATTTACTACAGTAGTACTACTAACAGTCATTTAGTACAGTAGTACTACTAACAGTCATTTAGTACAGTAGTACTACTAACAGTCATTTACTACAGTAGTACTAACTAACAGTCATTTAGTACAGTAGTACTACTAACAGTCATTACTACAGTAGTACTACTAACAGTCATTTAGTACAGTAGTACTACTAACAGTCATTACTACAGTAGTACTACTAACAGTCATTTAGTACAGTAGTACTACTAACAGTCATTTACTACAGTAGTACTACTAACAGTCATTACTACAGTAGTACTACTAACAGTCATTTACTACAGTAGTACTACTAACAGTCATTTAGTACAGTAGTACTACTAACAGTCATTTACTACAGTAGTACTAACTAAGTCATTTAGTACAGTAGTACTACTAACAGTCATTACTACAGTAGTACTACTTAACAGTCATTTACTACAGTAGTACTACTAACAGTCATTTACTACAGTAGTACTAACTAACAGTCATTTAGTACAGTAGTACTACTAACAGTCATTTACTACAGTAGTACTAACTAACAGTCATTTAGTACAGTAGTACTACTAACAGTCATTTACTACAGTAGTACTAACTAACAGTCATTTAGTACAGTAGTACTACTAACAGTCATTTACTACAGTAGTACTACTAACAGTCATTTAGTACAGTAGTACTACTAACAGTCATTTACTACAGTAGTACTAACTAACAGTCATTTAGTACAGTAGTACTACTAACAGTCATTTACTACAGTAGTACTAACTAACAGTCATTTAGTACAGTAGTACTACTAACAGTCATTTACTACAGTAGTACTACTAACAGTCATTTACTACAGTAGTACTAACTAACAGTCATTTAGTACAGTAGTACTACTAACAGTCATTACTACAGTAGTACTACTAACAGTCATTTACTACAGTAGTACTACTAACAGTCATTTACTACAGTAGTACTACTAACAGTCATTTACTATAGTAGTACTACTAACAGTCATTTACTACAGTAGTACTACTAACAGTCATTTACTATAGTAGTACTACTAACAGTCATTACTACAGTAGTACTACTAACAGTCATTTACTACAGTAGTACTACTAACAGTCATTACTACAATAGTACTACTAACAGTCATTTAGTACAGTAGTACTACTAACAGTCATTACTACAATAGTACTACTAACAGTCATTTACTACAGTAGTACTACTAACAGTCATTTAGTACAGTAGTACTACTAACAGTCATTTACTACAGTAGTACTACTAACAGTCATTTACTACAGTAGTACTACTTAAAAGTAATTTACTACAGTAGTACTGCTAACAGTCATTTACTACAGTAGTACTACTTAACAGTCATTTACTACAGTAGTACTACTAACAGTCATTTACTACAGTAGTACTACTAACAGTCATTTACTACAGTAGTACTACTTAACAGTCATTTACTACAGTAGTACTACTAACAGTCATTTACTACAGTAGTACTACTAACAGTCATTTACTACAGTAGTACTACTAACAGTCATTACTACAGTAGTACTACTAACAGTCATTTACTACA
The DNA here is from genome assembly GCF_933228915.1 of Telmatherina bonti. Lineage (NCBI taxonomy): Eukaryota > Metazoa > Chordata > Actinopteri > Atheriniformes > Telmatherinidae > Telmatherina > Telmatherina bonti. The sequence goes on from NC_136625.1 coordinate 36,626,437, forward strand.
GTAGTACTACTAACAGTCATTTACTACAGTAGTACTGCTAACAGTCATTTACTACAGTAGTACTACTAACAGTCATTTACTACAGTAGTACTGCTAACAGTCATTTACTACAGTAGTACTACTAACAGTCATTTACTACAGTAGTACTGCTAACAGTCATTTACTACAGTAGTACTACTAACAGTCATTTACTACAGTAGTACTACTAACAGTCATTTACTACAGTAGTACTGCTAACAGTCATTTACTACAGTAGTACTACTTAACAGTCATTTACTACAGTAGGACTACTAACAGTCATTTACTACAGTAGTACTACTAACAGTCATTTACTACAGTAGTACTACTTAACAGTCATTTACTACAGTAGTAATACTAACAGTAATTTATTACAGTAGTACTACTAACAGTCATTTACTACAGTAGTACTACTAACAGTCATTTACTACAGTAGTACTACTAATAGTCATTTACTACAGTAGTAATACTAACAGTAATTTACTACAGTAGTACTACTAACAGTCATTTACTACAGTAGTACTACTAACAGTCATTTACTACAGTAGTACTACTTAACAGTCATTTACTACAGTAGGACTACTAACAGTCATTTACTACAGTAGTACTACTAACAGTAATTTACTACAGTAGTAATACTAACAGTAATTTATTACAGTAGTACTACTAACAGTCATTTACTACAGTAGTACTACTAACAGTCATTTACTACAGTAGTACTACTAATAGCCATTTACTACAGTAGTACTACTAACAGTCATTTACTACAGTAGTACTACTTACAGTCATGTACTACAGTAGTACTACTAACAGTCCTTTACTACAGTAGTACTACTTACAGTCATGTACTACAGTAGTACTACTAACAGTCATTTACTACAGTAGTACTACTAACAGTCATTTACTACAGTAGTACTACTAATAGCCATTTACTACAGTAGTACTACTAACAGTACTACAGTAGTACTACTAACAGTCATTTACTACAGTAGTACTACTAACAGTCATTTACTACAATAGTACTACTACTAACAGTCATTTACTACAGTAGTACTACTAACAGTCATTTAGTACAGTAGTACTACTAACAGTCATTTACTACAGTAGTACTAACTAACAGTCATTTAGTACAGTAGTACTACTAACAGTCATTTACTACAGTAGTACTACTAACAGTCATTTACTACAGTAGTACTACTAACAGTCATTACTACAGTAGTACTACTAACAGTCATTTACTACAGTAGTACTACTAACAGTCATTTACTACAGTAGTACTACTAACAGTCATTACTACAGTAGTACTACTAACAGTCATTTACTACAGTAGTACAACTAACAGTCATTTACTACAGTAGTACTACTAACAGCCATTTACTACAGTAGTACTACTAATAGTCATTTACTACAGTAGTAATACTAACAGTCATTTACTACAGTAGTACTACTAACAGTCATTTACTACAGTAGTACTACTAACAGTCATTACTACAGTAGTACTACTAACAGTCATTTACTACAGTAGTACTACTAACAGTCATTACTACAGTAGTACTACTAACAGTCATTTAGTACAGTAGTACTACTAACAGTCATTACTACAGTAGTACTACTAACAGTCATTTACTACAGTAGTACTACTAACAGTCATTTAGTACAGTAGTACTACTAACAGTCATTTACTACAGTAGTACTACTAACAGTCATTTACTACAGTAGTACTACTTAAGAGTAATTTACTACAGTAGTACTACTAACAGTCATTTACTACAGTAGTACTACTTAACAGTCATTTACTACAGTAGTACTACTAACAGTCATTTACTACAGTAGTACTACTAACAGTCATTTACTACAGTAGTACTACTTAACAGTCATTTACTACAGTAGTACTACTTAACAGTCATTTAGTACAGTAGTACTACTAACAGTCATTTACTACAGTAGTACTACTAACAGTCATTACTACAGTAGTACTACTAACAGTCATTACTACAGTAGTACTACTAACAGTCATTTACTACAGTAGTACTGCTAACAGTCATTTACTACAGTAGTACTGCTAACAGTCATTTACTACAGTAGTACTGCTAACAGTCATTTACTACAGTAGTACTGCTAACAGTCATTTACTACAGTAGTACTACTAACAGTCATTTACTACAGTAGTACTGCTAACAGTCATTTACTACAGTAGTACTGCTAACAGTCATTTACTACAGTAGTACTGCTAACAGTCATTTACTACAGTAGTACTGCTAACAGTCATTTACTACAGTAGTACTACTAACAGTCATTTACTACAGTAGTACTACTAACAGTCATTTACTACAGTAGTACTACTAACAGCCATTTACTACAGTAGTACTACTAACAGTCATTTACTACAGTAGTACTACTAACAGTCATTTACTACAGTAGTACTACTTAACAGTCATTTACTACAGTAGTACTACTTATCAGTCATTTACTACAGTAGTACTACTAACAGTCATTTACTACAGTAGTAATACTAACAGTCATTTATTACAGTAGTACTACTTAACAGTCATTTACTACAGTAGTACTACTTATCAGTCATTTACTACAGTAGTACTACTAACAGTCATTTACTACAGTAGTAATACTAACAGTAATTTATTACAGTAGTACTACTAACAGTCATTTACTACAGTAGTACTACTAACAGTCATTTACTACAGTAGTACTACTAATAGCCATTTACTACAGTAGTACTACTAACAGTACTACAGTAGTACTACTAACAGTCATTTACTACAGTAGTACTACTTACAGTCATGTACTACAGTAGTACTACTAACAGTTCTTTACTACAGTAGTACTACTAACAGTCATGTACTACAGTAGTACTACTAACAGTCCTTTACTACAGTAGTACTACTAACAGTCATGTACTACAGTAGTACTACTAACAGTTCTTTACTACAGTAGTACTACTAACAGTCATGTACTACAGTAGTACTACTAACAGTTCTTTACTACAGTAGTACTACTAACAGTCCTTTACTACAGTAGTACTACTAACAGTCCTTTACTACAGTAGTACTACTAATAGCCATTTACTACAGTAGTACTACTAACAGTACTACAGTAGTACTACTAACAGTACTACAGTAGTACTACTAACAGTCATTTACTACAGTAGTACTACTACTAACAGTCATTTACTACAGTAGTACTACTTATCAGTCATTTACTACAGTAGTACTACTAACAGTCATTTACTACAGTAGTAATACTAACAGTAATTTATTACAGTAGTACTACTAACAGTCATTTACTACAGTAGTACTACTAACAGTCATTTACTACAGTAGTACTACTAACAGTCATTTACTACAGTAGTACTACTAATAGCCATTTACTACAGTAGTACTACTAACAGTACTACAGTAGTACTACTAACAGTCATTTACTACAGTAGTACTACTAACAGTCATTTACTACAGTAGTACTACTACTAACAGTCATTTACTACAGTAGTACTACTAACAGTCATTTACTACAGTAGTAATACTAACAGTAATTTATTACAGTAGTACTACTAACAGTCATTTACTACAGTAGTACTACTAACAGTCATTTACTACAGTAGTACTACTAATAGCCATTTACTACAGTAGTACTACTAACAGTACTACAGTAGTACTACTAACAGTCATTTACTACAGTAGTACTACTTACAGTCATGTACTACAGTAGTACTACTAACAGTTCTTTACTACAGTAGTACTACTAACAGTCATGTACTACAGTAGTACTACTAACAGTCCTTTACTACAGTAGTACTACTAACAGTCATGTACTACAGTAGTACTACTAACAGTTCTTTACTACAGTAGTACTACTAACAGTCATGTACTACAGTAGTACTACTAACAGTTCTTTACTACAGTAGTACTACTAACAGTCCTTTACTACAGTAGTACTACTAACAGTCCTTTACTACAGTAGTACTACTAACAGTCATGTACTACAGTAGTACTACTAACAGTCCTTTACTACAGTAGTACTACTAACAGTACTACAGTAGTACTAAGTATATGTCTGGTCAGTATTTATGCAGATTATTTCTAGATTGCAGATAATATTACTAAGTGTTATGGACCAGGCCTGATGCTAGAAAAACATGTTTCACAGAGGAAAAGTGTAATAGTACTACAATAATAATAATAATAGTAATAGTAGTACTACAATAATAATAATAATAATAGTAATATAGTACTACAATAATAATAATAATAGTAATAGTAATATACAATAATAATAATAATAATAATAGTAATAGTAGTACTACAATAATAATAGTAATATAGTACTACAATAATAATAATAGTAATATAGTACTACAATAATAATAATAATAGTAATAATAGTACTACACGGTTAAATTAGTCTGGTAAGAATCTAAATAAGTCTAAATGTAGAACTTTTTATGTTTTTAACCCTTTCATGCAGAGTGACCCTGTAGTGGAAACCTATCTATAAGCTTTTTTCTTCCATATTCATGTATAAGGAGGGTATTTCTGTAAATAAACCACTTCAGTGGGGGTTTTTTTTTTGTTTGTTTTTTTTTTTTTTTTTTTTTTTTACAAAACTGTAAAAAAATGTTGCATTGTTTTATTAATTCATGCATGAAAGGGTTAATGAACTTTATGTTTGTGTATTTACTTTTCAGTGTTATTTTTAATGTCCAGCAATGAGGCTTGAAGTTCATAAAAGTGTCTCCATGACACTCTGAATTTGGCAAATGTGGATTTGATTTGAACTTGCTGTTGTTTTTGTCATTTCTGTTCTATAGAACTATTAATCTATAGATCAATTTATAGATCTGACATAAATGATATAAATATCAGCCATGTTTTTGTCCCATATTTGCATGAAGTCATTAAGGCAGTACCACCACTTCAAGCACTGGTGTCAAGCATGGTGTGTGTTGCTCCATGTGTGTGTCAAGCATGGTGTGTGTTGCTCCATGTGTGTGTCAAGCATGGTGTGTGTTGCTCCATGTGTGTGTCAAGCATGGTGTGTGTTGCTCCATGTGTGTGTAAAGCATGGTGTGTGTTGCTCCATGTGTGTGTCAAGCATGGTGTGTGTTGCTCCATGTGTGTGTCAAGCATGGTGTGTGTTGCTCCGTGTGTGTGTCAAGCATGGTGTGTGTTGCTCCATGTGTGTGTCAAGCATGGTGTGTGTTGCTCCATGTGTGTGTCAAGCATGGTGTGTGTTGCTCCATGTGTGTGTCAAGCATGGTGTGTGTTGCTCCGTGTGTGTGTAAAGCATGGTGTGTGTTGCTCCATGTGTGTGTCAAGCATGGTGTGTGTTGCTCCATGTGTGTGTAAAGCATGGTGTGTGTTGCTCCGGTGTGTGTAAAACATGGTGTGTGTTGCTCCGGTGTGTGTGTAAAGCATGGTGTGTGTTGCTCCATGTGTGTGTCAAGCATGGTGTGTGTTGCTCCGTGTGTGTGTAAAGCATGGTGTGTGTTGCTCCATGTGTGTGTCAAGCATGGTGTGTGTTGCTCCATGTGTGTGTAAAGCATGGTGTGTGTTGCTCCGGTGTGTGTAAAACATGGTGTGTGTTGCTCCGGTGTGTGTAAAACATGGTGTGTGTTGCTCCGTGTGTGTGTAAAACATGGTGTGTGTTGCTCCGGTGTGTGTAAAACATGGTGTGTGTTGCTCCGGTGTGTGTAAAACATGGTGTGTGTTGCTCCGTGTGTGTAAAGCATGGTGTGTGTTGCTCCGGTGTGTGTGTGTTGCTCCGTGTGTGTGTAAAACATGGTGTGTGTTGCTCCGGTGTGTGTAAAACATGGTGTGTGTTGCTCCGGTGTGTGTAAAGCATGGTGTGTGTTGCTCCGGTGTGTGTAAAACATGGTGTGTGTTGCTCCGTGTGTGTGTAAAACATGGTGTGTGTTGCTCCGGTGTGTGTAAAGCATGGTGTGTGTTGCTCCGGTGTGTGTAAAACATGGTGTGTGTTGCTCCGGTGTGTGTAAAGCATGGTGTGTGTTGCTCCGGTGTGTGTAAAGCATGGTGTGTGTTGCTCCGGTGTGTGTAAAACATGGTGTGTGTTGCTCCGGTGTGTGTAAAGCATGGTGTGTGTTGCTCCGGTGTGTGTAAAACATGGTGTGTGTTGCTCCGGTGTGTGTAAAGCATGGTGTGTGTTGCTCCGGTGTGTGTAAAACATGGTGTGTGTTGCTCCGGTGTGTGTAAAACATGGTGTGTGTTGCTCCGGTGTGTGTAAAACATGGTGTGTGTTGCTCCGGTGTGTGTAAAGCATGGTGTGTGTTGCTCCGGTGTGTGTAAAACATGGTGTGTGTTGCTCCGGTGTGTGTAAAGCATGGTGTGTGTTGCTCCGGTGTGTGTAAAACATGGTGTGTGTTGCTCCGGTGTGTGTAAAACATGGTGTGTGTTGCTCCGGTGTGTGTAAAGCATGGTGTGTGTTGCTCCGGTGTGTGTAAAACATGGTGTGTGTTGCTCCGGTGTGTGTAAAACATGGTGTGTGTTGCTCCGCAGGCAGAGGCCTCTCACCATGCAGCACTACGGGGTGAACGGCTACTCTCTGCACGCCATGAACTCCCTCAGCGCCATGTACAACCTGCACCAGCAGGCCGCTCAGCAGGCGCAGCACGCGCCGGACTACCGGCCATCAGTGCACGCGCTCACCCTGGCGGAAAGACTCGCTGGTAATTAAATACAGATCCTGTTGTTACACTCCTTTCTTTCTCCAACAGCATTTATATTTAATCACATTAAAGAAGCTAAAACTATGTGACCCGTGCGCGCGCAGTGAAGTGAAACTTGCCTGTTTTCTCCTCCAACGGCTGCGCGTTCCCAGACATCATCCTGGAGGCGCGCTACGGCTCGCAGCACCGCAAGCAGCGCCGCAGCCGCACCGCCTTCACCGCGCAGCAGCTGGAGGCGCTGGAGAAGACCTTCCAGAAGACACACTACCCGGACGTGGTGATGAGGGAGCGCCTGGCCATGTGCACCAACCTGCCCGAAGCGCGCGTGCAGGTGGGCCCACACGCACCCGCAACATTAATAATCACATTAAAAATGTATTTCATCAAATATAAATGTTACCAAGATGATAGAAAATGACAAGAAAACATTGTCATATATATATATATATACATATATATATATATATATATATATATATATATATATATATATATATATATATATATATATATATATATATATATATATATATACAAAGCTGTCTCCTACATAAAGATCAATAACCATGACTTTCTTATTTGTTATTTTTAATCATTTCTAATACATATACATATATATATATATATATATATATATATATATATATATATATATATATATATATATATATATATATATATATATATATATTGATTGATGATGTGTTTATTATTGATGTTTATGTTGCTGGTCCAAAACTGTGGAATGAGCTTCCCCTCCACATCAGACAAGCCTCCTCTCTGTCCTTATTTAAAACTCATAAAACCCATTTTTTATTCCTCGGCCTTTAACCCAACGTAAGACAGTTTCCAGTCAGTATGCTTTAGTTCATTTTTATTATTGGTTTTACTTACTTTTTATTCAGTTTGTTTTATTGTTTTAATTCCATATTCCTCGTATGACCTGTGGTATTATTGTGTTATTTATTTAAATTTGAACTGTTTTATTCTGTTTTTATTTTGGCAGCACTTTGTTTCAACTCTGGTTGTCTTAAAGAGCTTTATAAATAAAGTTGAGTTGTGTAAATGAGGTGAGACGTGTCAGATAGGCTGACCCCGACTTCTTCTGCAGGTTTTCCTAAAACGTCTTTCTGCTTCCAGGTCTGGTTCAAAAACCGCCGCGCGAAGTTCCGCAAGAAGCAGCGCAGCCTCCAGAAGGAGCAGCTTCAGAAGCAGAAGGAGGTGTCAGGAGAAGGAGCGGGCGAGAAGGAGGAGGCCCCTCCCTCAACCACCATCCTCCCGGATACCCAGCTCCCTCCGTCCTCGTCCTCCTCCTCCGTGGAGACGGAGGGTCCCGTAGCGCGTCCCGTCCCTCTGGACATGGAGCTGAACGTGACCTCGGCGGAGCACTCGGGCAGCGAGTCAGCAACGGAGGACAACGTCACCGATAAGGAGGACGAGAGTAAACCTCAACGAGAGGAGGTGAAGTGCGAGAGGGCGCTGACGCCTGGCGACGCCTCGCCGGTCTGCAGAAGACTCAGCCCTAAACCAGGTAACCGCACGTTTGATTCCCACGGAGACACGGATGTTTTTCCGCCTCCAGCTGATCAGATTGTCTCTCTGCAGATTCTCCCGTGGTGTCGCCCTCCGTGACGCCCTCCTCCTCCTCCAGCAGCAACCTGGCCAGCAGCGCGGCGCTCTCCCAGAGCCACTCCTACTCCTCCTCCCCCCTCAGCCTGTTCCGCCTGCAGGAGCAGTTCCGCCAGCACATGGCCGCCACCAACAACCTGGTGCACTACCCAGCGTTCGACCTCGCCGCGCCCTCCTCTCTCCCCTACCTGGGGATGAATGTCAACATGCCTCCTGCTCCGCTGGGCTCGCTGCCCTGCCAGTCCTACTACCAGTCCCTGTCCCATCACGCCCAGCAGGTGTGGAACAGCCCGCTGCTGCAGGCGTCGGCCGCAGGCGGCCTCACCAGTCATAGCAGCAAGACCACCAGCATCGAGAACCTGCGTCTGAGGGCCAAGCAGCACGCCGCCTCCCTGGGACTGGACACGCTGTCTAACTGAGACAACGCCTGCGTGGAGACCAGTGTGAACTGGACCATCACCAGCGCGTCTTCCTGCATGTCTCCGTGACTGTCAGAGATCTTTAGGAACCACTTAACCAGGAACACGTCGGTGAAAAGAAACAAAAAGAAAAGTCCCTGAATGGTTTGGACCTACAGATCTCATGTTAAGTTTTCCCGCTCATCATTCCTTCCTCTGCAGCCTGGAACTCCGGCGGAATTCCTTCTCATATCATCAACAAGAAAACCCGTTTGACTGCACCGAGGCGCCGCAGCTGAAGCAGCTGAAATGTCACCGTGGATGCACGCAGTGTTAAATGACAAAGCAAACAATGTTTACAAGGAAAATGTGAATAAATGAGGCACTTTGGAGGGAATCCTGGCTGTAATTGAAGTCAGTAATTCACCAGCGATGTGCTGCTTTCTGCAGCCGCTCCGCTGAGGAGGAGAAAATGATCTCTAAAAGCTATTAATGACGTTTGGCCCAGAGAGGGGAGCTGGGGCACACGTAACATTAATACCAGCTAAAACAGCCTTTAGGCATCTAAAAGCACACATTAAACTAGTTTCAGCTATTTTCTGTGAAACGATGAAGATGATGAAGAAAACTTCAGTCACAGGAAACATGACGCTCACGCTGACTGTTAGCACTTCATGAAGACTCACACACACCCTGGATGTTTTCTGTTCATGTGTTCTGGAAGATTTCACCCCCCACCTCCCTGAAAAAACACAAAAAAGAAAAAAAAACATTATTTTAAAGTATAATATACAAAAATGTCTATCTATTAATGTTAACTGGTAAATGACATGTAAAGTCCCTGTTATGTTGTATTAATGATTATGGATTGTGAGCCTGTTTCTGCTGAGCCCACTGGGTCGGTCGCACGCCCATCCTGGTAGAACTCTTTCCTTCTGGATTAAACAAAGCAGCTAAAGGATTCCTGGAAAACGTCCGGCTGCTGTTGTGAAGACGAGTGAAAACCCTGTTTTCAGGCTGATCCTCTGACTGTTTCTGTTCAACCAAGTCTAGATTCATAATGATGGAGAAGGGGCTGACTGGACCATCAGCAGTGTTGTTCTTTCCCCGTCTGTTCTTTCCAGTAATGTAGACTTGAACTAGTGTTGTTGTAAAATAACTACAAATAAAAGCGTTGCTTTAAGAGAGTTATGATGAGTAATGAGTATTTACATGAACACGACCGGCATGCAGACGCCTGCAGCAGAGCAAAAGGCTGCAGAGGTGCAGTGGTCTGGCCCGCGGTGGGGGGTGGGGCCACTAGATGCCAAGCCAAAAATAAACAATCACCTTCTAACAAATATTTATTGGAAAGTAAACTTTACCTCGATGAAACCTCAGATGTCCCCGTTCAAGTGAATGCAGCATGTAACGTTCCACATCATCATGTAGCTTCGGTACGGCGTCATCCTGCCAGCTGCCAGTGACCTAAAAGTCAGCTTCCAGTTTGCAGCTTCCAGTTTGCAGCTTCCAGTTTGGAGCTTCCAGTTTGGAGCTTCCAGTTTGCAGCTTCCAGTTTGTAGCTTCCAGTTTTCAGATTCCAGTTTACAAATTCCAGTTTGCAGATTCCAGTTCGCAGAATCCAGTTTGTAGCTTCCAGTTTGTAGCTTCCAGTTTTCAGATTCCAGTTTACAAATTCCAGTTTGCAGCTTCCAGTTTGCAGCTTCCAGTTTGGAGCTTCCAGTTTGCAGCTTCCAGTTTGCAGCTTCCAGTTTTCAGATTCCAGTTTACAAATTCCAGTTTGTAGCTTCCAGCTTTTCAGATTCCAGTTTACAAATTCCAGTTTGTAGCTTCCAGCTTTTCAGATTCCAGTTTACAAATTCCAGTTTGCAGATTCCAGTTCGCAGAATCCAGTTTACAGAATCCAGTTTGCAGCTTCCAGTTTGTAGCTTCCAGTTTGTAGCTTCCAGTTTGCAGAATCCAGTTTGTAGCTTCCAGTTTGTAGCTTCCAGTTTGCAGCTTCCAGTTTGCAGAATCCAGTTTGTAGCTTCCAGTTTGTAGCTTCCAGTTTGCAGCTTCCAGTTTGCAGAATCCAGTTTGTAGCTTCCAGTTTGTAGCTTCCAGTTTGTAGCTTCCAGTTTGCAGAATCCAGTTTGTAGCTTCCAGTTTGTAGCTTCCAGTTTGCAGCTTCCAGTTTGTAGCTTCCAGTTTGCAGAATCCAGTTTGTAGCTTCCAGTTTGTAGCTTCCAGTTTGCAGAATCCAGTTTGTAGCTTCCAGTTTGCAGCTTCCAGTTTGCAGAATCCAGTTTGTAGCTTCCAGTTTGCAGCTTCCAGTTTGTAGCTTCCAGTTTGCAGCTTCCAGTTTGTAGCTTCCAGTTTGCAGAATCCAGTTTGTAGCTTCCAGTTTGTAGCTTCCAGTTTGCAGCTTCCAGTTTGCAGCTTCCAGTTTGTAGCTTCCAGTTTGCAGCTTCCAGTTTGTAGCTTCCAGTTTGCAGAATCCAGTTTGTAGCTTCCAGTTTGCAGCTTCCAGTTTGTAGCTTCCAGTTTGCAGCTTCCAGTTTGCAGAATCCAGTTTGTAGCTTCCAGTTTGCAGAATCCAGTTTGTAGCTTCCAGTTTGCAGCTTCCAGTTTGTAGCTTCCAGTTTGTAGCTTCCAGTTTGCAGAATCCAGTTTGTAGCTTCCAGTTTGCAGCTTCCAGTTTGCAGCTTCCAGTTTGTAGCTTCCAGTTTGTAGCTTCCAGTTTGCAGCTTCCAGTTTGCAGCTTCCAGTTTGCAGCTTCCAGTTTGTAGCTTCCAGTTTGCAGCCTCCAGTTTGCCGTCTGTGTAAAGGGCGATTCCAGTGACTGTTTCGGAACCTCGACTACACTGGATCAGGTCCTGATAAAAAAAATTTAAAAAAAAAAAACTTAATTCATTAAAACAGACTTTCTGATTCGTAAAATCTTTATTCTGTTTGTGAAAATGCAAATTAGGTTCATTTTATGCCCTTTTATGGCATTTAGATCACATGATACCAGGTCCTGTTAATAAACACACTAAGACTCTCTAAACCTGAAATATTCTGCAAAGCGTGGCGACTCCTCAGGCGACTTGTTCCACAGTTTAGAGACCTGGACCGCTGATGCTGGTCTTTTATCAGGTCTCTGCAGCAGCTGAAAGTCCTGTGATGAGATCTGATAAAAGTCTGGAGTAGAAGGACGAGGCTGAACAGGAGAAATCTGCTTCAACTTGTAAATCTAAACCCAAAATCCAACAACTGCAAAATGCAAAAAAAAAAGCAGCGCGTGTCTGTTTCCAAATGTACTCAAGATGTTTATCCTGCTGGAACAGATAAAACTTTATCAGGTCATCAGCTGCAAGGTCAGTCTCAGAATAAACCCGGTCCTAAACACTAAGCAGGTGTCAGAGTCACCTGGTTGCTGCTATCCATCCATCATTCATTCTAAACAAACATCTACAGGCTGAAATCATCAGCTCAAATTATTTCTCAGTAAAATCATCATTAAGTCAATATATTTCAAAATAAAATTGTCATTAAGTCAATATATTTCACAATAAAATCATCATTAAGTCAATATATTTCACAATAAAATCATCAAGTCAATATATTTCACAATAAAATCATCATTAAGTCAATATATTTCACAATAAAATCATCATCAATTCAATATATTTCACAATAAAATCATCATTAAGTCAATATATTTCACAATAAAATCATCATTAAGTCAATATATTTCACAATAAAATCATCATCAAGTCAATATATTTCACAATAAAATCATCATTAAGTCAATATATTTCACAATAAAATCATCATTAAGTCAATATATTTCACAATAAAATCATCATTAAGTCAGTTTGGTTACGCAGTATTGACCCAAATGTGAGCACTTTTATTTATAAATGTTTTAGCAGTAATTCATAGAGAATTAGTGATAAAAGAATCACTGGCCTTTTCCACATTTCCCTTCACTTGTCACATTAAAACATTTTAACTGTCAAAGATCTGTTCATTTTTTCTTAAAATCAACAAAATTTTCTAAAATAAAAAGGTCTCATTTAGATGTTCTACCTTGCTTACCTTGCTCCCAGTGCTCCCAGTGCCTCCCCCCCCCCCCCCCCCCCCCCCCCCCCCCCACCCCCCCACCCCAACATGTTTTGGCATGTAAGACATATAAGACATATCCGGGTTTGTATGTCGGCGATCTGCTAGAGAGGAAGTCAGAGCCGATTAATCCAGCATCATATTCATCTGAGAAGTGAAACTGAAAGAAAAAGAAACAAAGTGAGAGAAAAGAAGTGATTACGGAGACAAAGGAGAGGGGGCGAAGAGGAAGGCCGCAGACAAAATGGAAAGCAGACAGAGTGCTGGAGCAAAACGCAGCAGCAGAGAACAATGTGTGTGAATATGTGAAAAATAAAAAGCAGCGTGGACACATCATGCATCCCCAATGAATAAGCAGCCCATTATCCTGAAGAATGGCGGCCCGGGGCGGTGATTATGCTGCTATTATATCTTTAACAGCATGGTTTGTCAAAATGTACAGACCCCCACCCACACCCTGCTCACACACACACACACACACACACGCATCACACACACATGCAGGGAAACTGGGCATCTTACACTTTAAAAAGAAGTGCCCTTCCTCTTCCCACTGTAAACTTCACATGTAGAGTGTGTTACTGTGACATTGTTGTGCTGTTAATTGAATTGGCCTTGAGCGTGAATATTTTCCCCTCTGCATGTGTGTAAATGAGTAATGCGCCTCTGCTGCTGCGCTGGGCCTTTTCTCTGACTGTTACGAATGGCCGCTTCCCAAAAATCGGATAGAAGAGGATAATGATCTCACCAGATTAGCCGTGTTAATATGGGTGTAGCATCTCACCCTAACCTTGTTGTGTTTTATTACACCACAAACTGTGTGTCCTCAGCCAAGGGCGTCCTGATATGACTGTGTTGTGGATACACATCCAAAGTGTTTGTCCTTGTTATCCAGAAGGAGGAATCTGTTCATGTAGTACATGGCAGGATTTTTTTCCCCATGGGACCCCAGAGCGGGGAACATAACAATACTCCCGTTTCAAATGTTCCCTCTTCTTAACACTATTCCCTCCCCCAAACAGTCGCACACACCCTGGGGGTTGAACAGGGATTGCTTGATTGTACCGCTGCAGGGTCAAGTGTGTTGAGCCCTCCATGTTGGATCAGGTGCTTCAGGGCTGTGTGCACCACTAACACCCTTTCAAGGCACACACAGATTTCCATTTACTTTCCTGTAAGACAGTGAACACACACTTTTTCTGGGCGAGCATGAGCTCTGAAATAAAAAAAACCCAAACTCATCACCTTAAACCTTATGAGTGTCAGAGGCTGATCTGGGGGGCACAGAAATGTCTTTCTAGACCTGCATGGGTCACCAGTACCACCTCACCAGTTTGAGATACATTTTAAAGTAGCTTCCTGATCAGTTGTCTAAAATAAAACTCTGAAATGTGGCAACCATAGACTGTATATAAAAGATGGGTGGAGCCTCCTGACATCACCCGTTGGTTTCTGAAGAGCTGAATTGAAGCTCGGTGGGCGGTTCCTACCATCGCCATCTAGGCAGGGGCATGTGTGTCGTCTCGCTCGGAAAATACAAATATGGGCAAAGAGGTGGAGCTGAGACGGACGGGGGTGGGGGGGAATGACATTGAGCGAACTCCGAGCTTTCTGTAGCTAAAAACTAACCAAGCTAACTCGAAGCTAACAGGAGCTAACCAGCTAACGGAGGTAAGCGGGCTAAAGCTAAGTCATGTTGTTAACCGGCTAAAAACCACAGTTGTTCTACGTTCTTCTTACTTGAAGCGGGAGATCGGGTACCTGTCAATCAAAGGGACACGCCCCTAAATATGCCGAACTTCAAGATTAAATTACTTTTAAACGGGCGAGTTAGAAAAAACTTCACTCCCCCCACAGTTGTCATGAAGGTAAACCTGACCTATTAAACCGAAAATGGAATTTTGAACCAGGCTGTAAACATATTTATTTCTGCTGTAAACATATTTATTTCTGCTGTAAACATGTTTATTCCTGCTGTGAAGTTGGTCTTTTTAACCTGGGAGTCTATGGGGATTTGCTCTGTTTTGGAGCCCCTAGTGGATGAAGGGGGAACTGCAGTTTTATGCACTTCCTCATAGGCTTCACTTTTAACCACCGGAGGTTGCCGCTTGGTGGCAACACAAGTTTAGAAGAGATTTTGTCCATAAACAAGTACAACAGCTGATTTTAAAGAAGGCTAACTTAATGTTAGCATATAGCAGTGCAGCAGCACTATTCTAGTTGCTGCTTCATTAGTTTTATTGTATTAGTTTTTGTTTTAGATAAAACCACTTCTTTTTCAGTCAGCATGGAGTAAATCCACTTCTAACTCCGCTGTGAGGTGGCTTTTACAGTTACAAACATCCCTACACATGTAGCTACGTCGACTAAGCTTAGGTTAGCTATGCTACACTGCTGCAGTTAGCCACCATCAACATTAACTTTAGCCTGAACATAGACATAATAAAGATAAATGTATATATGAGCCTGCCTGTCACCAGTCTGTGTGCCAGTACTTGTTTAGTCATTTCTTAACTCTTCCTCCCTGAGTATACCCACTTCTTCAGGGCCCGCTACACCACTGGTTTTAAGATGAGAAGCTTTTATTATCGCTGCTTGGTGCACAATAAAACTTAGTATACTGTTAATAGAAATGAGGGGAACCATCATTTAGTTTTCAGTGAGGGTATTTAGGGACTAAACATCAACTTAGTTAATCAAGATTTTTACATTCGAGCTGAAATTAGACATAGAATCTTTAAAGTACCTTTGCATCCACGTTTCTCCGTGCTAAGCAAGAGCTACATGATCCAGTTTAATTTTAAGCAGCAATAACTGGGATATTGTTAATTTAGGATTGAAAGAATTTAAAAATCACTTTGTGAAAAACAAGAGGACTAGTTGCATCGGTCGCACACAGCCGGTTTGGCCACACGCTCATATGTGTTCGTTGAATCACCACCTCCTCTCGCAGCCCTCGACATTCCCTCCCCATAAAAGGCTGCAACAAGCGAACAACAGCTTCGTGTATTTTCAAAACTAAATGTTCACTTGAAGACAACCAGGTTCAAACATCACCTCTAAAAACAACTGCTGGTAAAGAAGCTTTCAGATAAAGAAAGAGACAGAACTGAAGTTCCATTGGTTTTGTATTTCACTCAGAGATAGCTCTTCTTCTCCTGGAAGTAACTACGTAAGCTTTTCGACTTTGACATGAGTCGGTGTTTTTGCAATTTGCATGTTCATTTGCAGACGAGGCAAGCAGGGGAAGAGGAACAGGGATGTGTGGCTCATGTGTCAGGCAGTGCTCAACGGGAAACTTTGGTGGAAAAGAACATGCAAACTCCACACAGAAAGGCCACCGCTTGACCCTTTCCCAGCTGAGACTTGAACCAGTGACCTTCCTGCTGTGAGGCCACAGTGTCACCATGCAGCCCAAAAGGGCAGTTGTGAATGGACGGTGGCCATCAGTGGCCAAAATATGCATGTTTTCCTCTGTGAGTGGATCCAGTGGCTTCAAGTGTAGCGATGACTGCTCTACAGGTACAGTAACTTCTTCAGAACTGTGTACTTATGCACTGTTTTCTTCTTTGCACCTTTTAAAGTGTTACTTATTCCAAACATTACTCAAGCATCAAACAAAGCCATGATGGAAAGTTCCCACTTCACACATGGAGTGTTTTGTCCATTTTGTGACTCCGTGGTAAAAATGGTGGGTAAATACGGTAGCTGCCATGTAAATATAAATAGACCATTCTGAGAGAATATAAACTGTTTTTTTAAGACATAAAAACAAAACAAAATATTTACGGAAGAATAGTCTGTAATCAAAATATATCTCCTGATTTAAATATTTTTCCCACTTTTAATTAATTAATTAATTCATTTATTTATTTATTTATATATTCAATTAGGTATGTAACCATATCGATAAACTATTAAGATATGGACATATGTAAGGTGTATGTTTGGTTGCAGATATGTATAATTGTATATAATTTAATACACAGTGAAAAAATACTGAGTCACTTTGTAAAATGTATGTTTTAATTTAAACAATGAAGTAGAAAAATAAATAAATACATAAAAACAGTTATTTAATAAAGTGATTAGATAGCAATGGAAGTACAGTTTTTAATTAAGTAATTTTTTCTGTCACTGACTTTTGATTTTTATTCTATGCAGCACGTTTAACAGGAGGCTAGCAAGACTGCTGGCTGATTTTACAACCAGCTACAGCATTAAAATGTGGAGAAATATGTCCTGTAACTAGTCTTATTTTGTTTAAGGGGACATAATAAAGAGGAATTATATATTTTAGATTTTTTTAAAAATAAGTTCAGGCCAAGATGGACCTCGGTCAAAGTGCCAGCAGCCCTGACACATGGAGCTGGTCGCACACGTCACCGCGGTCAGACACAAGAGTCCGGTCCACCTCTGCCAACACCAGACATTAAGTCAAATCACCACGATCCTGCTACACATGCTGAACCACTAAACAACCAACTTTCTATGCAGCTGTTTGATCTTGTTGCAAGTATTTCCACAGTGTGAACCAGACTAATAAGGTAAAGATGTTTTACGTCTCATCCCTACGGTGGCCTGGAAGTGCAAAACAATATTACATCCAGTGAAACACTTTTACATTTTCATAATATGAGTTTACAAGTTTACCAAAACACTTTTACAAAGTTTTGCCCCAGAAATGATACCGTTGTGGGGTGGGACAGAACAGTGTAAACAGGAAACTAACTGGTAGCAGAATCGAAGCAGAGATGTTTTGCCCGTTTTGTGGAGTTTACTTTCAAGTATTAGGGCAATTTTGTGGCGATTGTGGTCACAGCTTTGGTTTTCTCGCTGATGTGGAGGGAGAAGAGGTTATTTTAATGGCCTGTCTTGTTAAGTATTTCAACGAAGGCCACACACACACACACAGTGTGATTGTTGACATGATGGAAAGGCTGCACAATGTCCGCTTGTCTTTGCCGACCGTGAAACTTAAATTAAATGATGCTGGATTCTACCGCAGAAAAAATGATTCATCTTCATTCGAGATAAGAAACGTCATCAGATTGGAACTTCGTGGACCAGGACCAGGACAACTGTTTGGCTACAGGACAATGACCCAGGTGCTCAAGAAGAAATATAAACTTCGCGTGAGGAGAGACGAGGTCATGACTCTTCTGCGGGAGCTTAACCTTCGAGGCTGTGAGAGGAGGGCTAGAAGACGAACACATCACTCTTTGGGACCGAGCTACATGTGGCACGCGGACGGCTATGAGAAGCTGACAACGTTTGGGTCTTGCCATTTCAGGCTGCATTGATGGTTTTTCCCGGAAAAGATGTTTCACAAGATGTAAATGTGTATCGCGAAAACGTAAAACTGTTTCACTGGATGTAATTTTGTTTTGCACTGCCCGGCCACCGTATATCTCTGTGTAACGTGACCACAGCTAGCTAACACACAGTGTGTTTGAGATAAACACAATCATCTCCTATCTTATATGACCCCCCTGCTAAAGCCTGCCCACCCTGGTCCCCCCATGTATGAAAGTCTGCCACTGATGATATAGCTTTTACTTAATATGTAAATGAAGTGCTTTTGTACCACAGAGTGAATTGAGAGGTAGTTTTACACATTTTAGCGTAGCTTAGTTGGGTTTTTTGTTGTTGTTTTGACTCTCCCACTCGGTTACGCACTCACTCAGCCCCAAGGATCAAGACCCCCACACAGAAATAGCAGTGTACCATTCAATCAGTGCTTTTCCTCCCTCCTCTCCATGGCTCTCTTAAAGGTTTTTTCCACGCCAAGAAAGAAAAGTGCCAGCATTAGAAACCTCGGCCCATTGAGGAGGTGACAGGGTCTGCCAGAATATGATCCTAATCCTGTTTCCAGCATTCTTTTAGCCCAGTGGCACTGCCATTTCGCAGCATATTCTCTGAGCTGTCAGGCCCGGGGAAATCCCTCTAATAGTGCATTTCTCAGATACACATCAAAGCCCTCCTGGAAACCAGCAGCAGGAACTAAAGGGACGTACAACCAGGCTTACAGCTGCAAATACACATGCAAAGCAGCAAAAAGGTGGAAACTGAACAACAGCGAAATACATTTCCAGAAGAAAGTTTTCATCCTTGCAGAAATGAAACAGAACAGGAGAGTGATATGAAGAGGCACACAACAGGTGGCTAAACTGTGTATTCAGAGCCACCCTCCTTTAGTTCCACTTCATCTTCAATTCTCTTCTTGTCCTTTTACTCTTAAACACTCTGACTGCCATCTCACCCCTCCCTGGGTAATCTTCTTAAAGAGAAGAAAACCCCCATTCTTTCTTTTCTTAATCTGACTGCAGCCTAAACCTCTAGGTTGCATTTTCAATGTGGGCTTCGCTCGCCAGAGCAGGCGCGCTCTCGGTTTTAAGTCTGTGAGTGAAAGCTGAGCGTGCACATTTAAACATCTCTGCCTTATGAAGGGCATTTCATGTTGTTTGAATGGGACACTTCAGCGCTAATGGAAGAACTTTAAGCTACTGACGGAAAGAAGTGTAGAGTAAATATCCTGTGTTGCATCAGAAAAAGTTCCCTGCAAAAGCTTAGGATTTAGTGTGAGGTAAGTTGTATATAAAAGATTGGCGGAACCTCCGTGACGTCACCCGTAGGTTTCTGAGGAGCTGAACTGAAGCTCGGTGGGCGGTTCTCACCGTCGCCATCTTGGCAGGGGCATGTGTGTCGTCTCTCCTAGAAAATACAAATATGGGCAAAGAGGTGGAGCTGAGAGGGGGGCTGTGAGCGTCATGGTGGATGATTGACATCGAGAAAACTCCAACTTGCCTGTAGCTAAGAGCTAACCGAGCTAACCTGGAGATAACGAGAACTAACCAGCTAACGGAGGTAAACGGGCTAAAGCTAAGTCACGTTGTTAACCGGCTAAAAACTGCGGTTGTTCTACGTTCTTCTTACTTGAAGCGGGAGATCGGGTACCTGTCAATCAAAAGGACACGCCCCTAAATATGCCGAACTTCGAGATTAAATTACTTTTAAACGGACGAGTTAGAAAAAAAATTCACTCCCCCCACAGTTGTCGTGAAAGTAAATCTGACCTATTAAACCGAAAATGGATTTTTGTACCCGGCTGTAAACATGTTTATTTCTGCTGTAAACATGTTTATTTCTGCTGTAAACATGTTTATTCCTGCTGTAAACATGTTTATTCCTGCTGTGAAGTTGGTCTTTTTAACATGGGAGTCTATGGGGATTTGCAGCCCCTAGTGGATGAAGGGGGAACTGCAGTTTTAACTGGTGATAGGTTATGTACACAAAGGACATCATCTCTAGAAGGGAACTATATGAAAAACTAACCAAAGGAAACAACAAAGAAAAGAAAGGAGCAATAAGAAAATCCAGCCACTGTGGAACTACTGATGTGACGTCATCTTTCTGTTCCCCATAGCAGCAGAAATAAAGGGATGTTTGGGGGTCGCCAAGCCAGACCTAAGTAGGAGCCTAATAAAAAGGAACTGTTTCAGTGTGATCTTTCAGCAAAGAGGAGGTCTGCTTCCACAGAGAGGGCCTGATAACTGAAGGTTCTGCCTCCTAGTCTACCATCAGAACCTCCAGGAACCACAAGTAAACCTGCGGTCTGGGAGTCACCTTCCCTGTTGGAAAGATTTAAGGTCTTTCAGACCCCATGGAGCCTGGTCCCTATGAGCTTTACACGAGAGAAGACTTCAGTTCTGTTAGGATTCAACAGGCAGCCAATGAAGAGGGTTCTCATCAGTACCCTCGCTGCAGCGTTTTGGATCTTTTCAGACATTTCTGGGACAGAACCAGGAACTGCGGTGGTCCGTGGAGTATACCGGGTGTTCCTTGTTTTAGTGATATTACTGAGATGCAAGAAGCTGATCCACTGCATGAGGTTACGTTACCAGGTTCATATTTTTCTTCAAGCGTTTAAACTACCTGGAGTTTATTCAATGACCCGATAAACTTTACATCTTTGATGATTATACACATCACTTTATTTGGTTACCAAGCAACGGATGTTTAACTGGTGCAGAAAGACTTAAACCAGCATCATCTGAGCAAACTACAGAATTAAAGCTGGCAGATTATATAAAACAGTTATTAAATATTACATACAGCTGATTTTATTCTAATAATGTGGGAACATTTTGATTTGCTGGATTTCATCTGATGGAGTGTTGATGCTACGAAACGCAGGCGGGGGTCAGGAAGTAAACACAGAACCTGTTTTCTTCTGCCGTCTATGGTCACTGCAACCGCTCTCATCTGGAGAGGAACAACTGCTTTTTGTGTCCTGAAAATAGTCACAAGAAACTTAAAATTAAAAAGCTTTTTGTCTCTTTGCTTCTGTCCTCGTCTCTCCTGTCAGGTTCAGCATCAGACCTGTTGGAGCTGATAAATAAAACAAAGTAATGAAAAGATTTAAAGTATTAATGGCAGCTATGCCTACGACACGCCTCCCTCACCATGGCAACCAGACGGCTGTTCTGTTACGATGATGGGCAAGACTGGGTTAGAATAAACTCTGCTGCAGGAATCTCCAGCTGCATGTTTGTAGACCC
Organism: Telmatherina bonti; assembly: GCF_933228915.1. Lineage (NCBI taxonomy): Eukaryota > Metazoa > Chordata > Actinopteri > Atheriniformes > Telmatherinidae > Telmatherina > Telmatherina bonti. The sequence goes on from NC_136625.1 coordinate 36,647,826, forward strand.
AGTTTGTCTCAGACTGATGAGTCCTCTGTCCAGTTTTACATGAGAGTCTCTGAAATTCTCCTCTGCTGCCAGTAAATCCAGCCAGTTGCCAGATGCTCTTCCAGTTACCTTTCCAGGTATTCGTTCCTCCTGTTGCAGCTTTTAAATGTGTTTCTGCATCAGATATTTTCCACAAAACAGTCAAATGTGTCAGTTTCAGCATCAGATTTGCAGATTATTCTGCTTTTAGTTTACATTTAAACCAGCATCTAAACACGTGGAACTGGTTTTGTAGCAACATGTATTTAAGATTAGTGAACAAGTGTGAACAGAAATGAGTGAAAACAGGAATAAAACCACTTTTTTTTCCCTTTAAACCTGTCCTGTCCAGCATCTCAGCATACAGAACAACAATCTGCATGCCATCATTTTACCAGACAGATCTGCTCTGTCAAAGGAAACATCTCATGTATAGAGCTGCCCTTGATAATCTGAATATTTGTATTATTTTTTTTAATTTTTATTATTATTTTGCAATCATCGTCAGTCTGAATATGGACCTGGCAGGGGAAGAGGAAAAAAAGAAGGGAGAAAAAGAGAGAGAGAAAAGAAAGGCGTGTCTAAGCTGCTAAAGTTACAGTATTTGCAAAACAATATAAACACAATATAAACTACCATAGAAATACAACAAGACATAAGTAGAATAGTGACAATATTCTAAACAAACAAACAAAACAAAATAAAAGTAAATGAATAAATAAAATAACAATTACAATACCAACCGTTATCAAACACACCTGCAGAGTCATCAGCAACATTTAGTCAGAAGCAGATGGGAAGATAAATCAAACCAATAAAACACGCTGCGACCACTTCCAGCTGGGAAACAGGTCCAGATCTTCACCTGCAGGTTGAAACCATCACAGCAAGTATAAAAAGTACAACATGAGAGTTTCTATCGAGCATAGATACCTTATAATCCCACTGAATGGCTTCTAAACCATTTAACAATCCAAACTGGGACGGTTCTGAAAAACGAGACTAGCACACGCTTCTCAGGTTTATTAGAAAAATGGAACATTTAAATTGTATCTGAAAACACAGCAGAAGCACGAATGTGTAGATAACTCCGTAATATTCATCTTTCTAATACACAGCATGTCTGCCTAACTCAGGCTTACGCGCAGGGACACAAACGCACAGCGCCTCATTGGCTAATTCAATAATAAAGCAGGCAGCCAGTCGAGTCTGCAGACAGGCAGGCTGCAGAGTAACTCATCTCTAACAGCCTGCCGTCTCCTGAGTGTTAAAACATGTAAATTTATGGAAGAGCCCATAGGAAACACATATTTACAATACGTTTAGGTAATCACAAGATATGCGAAGAGGCATTCAAGGCCCTCGGGACGAACGCAGTCAATACAAAAATAGTTTTTATGTGTCATTAATTCCCTCTGCATTCCCCGATACATCCCCCTTTTGCCACAGTAATACAGTAATCACTCACAATTGCACAGAAAATTATCTGCACTCATCTGTGGAATACGAAAGCGGAGGGGCAAAACAGGGCGAGTCGTCCCATTTTAGCTCTCTGCTGCCTCTTTAATGTTCATCTGGGAGCCGCATGGCTGCCGTCCATCCCTGCACTCCACTCCCGCACTCACAACAGCTTAATGATAGCAGAAAGTGGATTCGTTTGACGCACGCATACATACACACACACCTTTTTCACGCTACATTTCCTGCACAGGACAACATAAAGGGTCATCGGCGGTGCGTTGGCAAAACAGCACCTCTCTTCTCACATTAGGTCGTGATAAGAGGAAACATTTCACCGCTGAGCGATGCCGATGCAAAACCCGAGTCAATCCAAGTTGCACAGATTCAGATGTGAGAAGCCAAATGGTCAAACAAGTCGTTACCTGCCTGTTCATTATCTCCTGCTTCCACGCAGAGCAGGAAGCGTTGTTAGAGAAAACCATCAAACCTGAGAAACCGCCGACAAGCAAATCTATTTCCTCTGCAGAGTTAAAGAGAAAAGGTCAATCTGTGTCTCTGTAACGTGGACTTTGGGACATGGTCTGCATGTATCTGCCACCGTGCAGGAGGACGCACGCTGCAGGAGGACGCACGGTCCAGGAGGACGCACGCTGCAGGAGGACGCACGCTGCAGGAGGACGCACGGTCCAGGAGGACGCACGCTGCAGGAGGACGCACGGTCCAGGAGGACGCACGGTCCAGGAGGACACACGCTGCAGGAGGACACACGGTCCAGGAGGACGCACGCTGCAGGAGGACACACGGTCCAGGAGGACGCACGGTCCAGGAGGACACACGCTGCAGGAGGACACACGGTCCAGGAGGACGCACGCTGCAGGAGGACGCACGCTGCAGGAGGACGCACGTTGCAGGAGGACGCACGTTGCAGGAGGACGCACGCTGCAGGAGGACACACGGTCCAGGAGGACGCACGCTGCAGGAGGACGCACGCTGCAGGAGGACGCACGGTCCAGGAGGACACACGCTGCAGGAGGACACACGGTCCAGGAGGACGCACGCTGCAGGAGGACGCACGGTCCAGGAGGACGCACGGTCCAGGAGGACGCACGGTCCAGGACGACGCACGCTGCAGGAGGACGCACGCTGCAGGAGGACGCACGGTCCAGGAGGACGCACGATCCAGGAGGACGCACGCTGCAGGAGGACGCACGCTGCAGGAGGACGCACGGTCCAGGAGGACACACGGTCCAGGAGGACACACGCTGCAGGAGGACACACGGTCCAGGAGGACACACGGTCCAGGAGGACGCACGCTGCAGGAGGACGCACGCTGCAGGAGGACACACGGTCCAGGAGGACGCACGGTCCAGGAGAACACACGCTGCAGGAGGACACACGGTCCAGGAGAACGCACGCTGCAGGAGGACACACGATCCAGGAGGACGCACGGTCCAGGAGGACACACGATCCAGGAGGACACACGGTCCAGGAGGACGCACGCTGCAGGAGGACGCACGCTGCAGGAGGACACACGGTCCAGGAGGACACACGCTGCAGGAGGACACACGGTCCAGGAGGACACACGATCCAGGAGGACGCACGCTGCAGGAGGACGCACGGTCCAGGAGGACGCACGCTGCAGGAGGACACACGGTCCAGGAGGACGCACGGTCCAGGAGGACACACGGTCCAGGAGGACGCACGATCCAGGAGGACGCACGATCCAGGAGGACGCACGGTCCAGGAGGACGCACGGTCCAGGAGGACGCACGCTGCAGGAGGACGCACGCTGCAGGAGGACGCACGGTCCAGGAGGACGCACGTTCCAGGAGGACGCACGCTGCAGGAGGACGCACGCTGCAGGAGGACGCACGGTCCAGGAGGACGCACGCTGCAGGAGGACGCACGCTGCAGGAGGACGCACGGTCCAGGAGGACGCACGATCCAGGAGGACGCACGGTCCAGGAGGACGCACGGTCTAGGAGAACGCACGCTGCAGGAGGACGCACGCTGCAGGAGGACGCACGGTCCAGGAGGACGCACGATCCAGGAGGACGCACGGTCCAGGAGGACACACGGTCCAGGAGGACGCACGCTGCAGGAGGACGCACGGTCCAGGAGGACGCACGGTCTAGGAGAACGCACGCTGCAGGAGGACGCACGCTGCAGGAGGACGCACGCTGCAGGAGGACGCACGGTCCAGGAGGACGCACGATCCAGGAGGACGCACGCTGCAGGAGGACGCACGCTGCAGGAGGACGCACGGTCCAGGAGGACGCACGGTCCAGGAGGACGCACGCTGCAGGAGGACGCACGCTGCAGGAGGACGCACGGTCTAGGAGGACGCACGCTGCAGGAGGACGCACGCTGCAGGAGGACGCACGCTGCAGGAGGACGCACGCTGCAGGAGGACGCACGGTCTAGGAGGACGCACGCTGCAGGAGGACGCACGCTGCAGGAGGACGCACGATCTAGGAGGACGCACGCTGCAGGAGGACGCACGGTCCAGGAGGACGCACGGTCTAGGAGAACGCACGCTGCAGGAGGACGCACGGTCCAGGAGGACGCACGCTGCAGGAGGACGCACGCTGCAGGAGGACGCACGGTCCAGGAGGACGCACGGTCCAGGAGGACGCACGCTGCAGGAGGACGCACGCTGCAGGAGGACGCACGCTGCAGGAGGACGCACGGTCCAGGAGGACGCACGATCCAGGAGGACGCACGCTGCAGGAGGACGCACGCTGCAGGAGGACGCACGGTCCAGGAGGACGCACGGTCCAGGAGGACGCACGCTGCAGGAGGACGCACGCTGCAGGAGGACGCACGGTCTAGGAGGACGCACGCTGCAGGAGGACGCACGCTGCAGGAGGACGCACGCTGCAGGAGGACGCACGCTGCAGGAGGACGCACGGTCTAGGAGGACGCACGCTGCAGGAGGACGCACGCTGCAGGAGGACGCACGATCTAGGAGGACGCACGCTGCAGGAGGACGCACGGTCCAGGAGGACGCACGGTCTAGGAGAACGCACGCTGCAGGAGGACGCACGCTGCAGGAGGACGCACGGTCCAGGAGGACGCACGGTCCAGGAGGACGCACGGTCCAGGACGACGCACGCTGCAGGAGGACGCACGCTGCAGGAGGACGCACGGTCCAGGAGGACGCACGATCCAGGAGGACGCACGCTGCAGGAGGACGCACGCTGCAGGAGGACGCACGGTCCAGGAGGACACACGGTCCAGGAGGACACACGCTGCAGGAGGACACACGGTCCAGGAGGACACACGGTCCAGGAGGACGCACGCTGCAGGAGGACGCACGCTGCAGGAGGACACACGGTCCAGGAGGACGCACGGTCCAGGAGAACACACGCTGCAGGAGGACACACGGTCCAGGAGAACGCACGCTGCAGGAGGACACACGATCCAGGAGGACGCACGGTCCAGGAGGACACACGATCCAGGAGGACACACGGTCCAGGAGGACGCACGCTGCAGGAGGACGCACGCTGCAGGAGGACACACGGTCCAGGAGGACACACGCTGCAGGAGGACACACGGTCCAGGAGGACACACGATCCAGGAGGACGCACGCTGCAGGAGGACGCACGGTCCAGGAGGACGCACGCTGCAGGAGGACACACGGTCCAGGAGGACGCACGGTCCAGGAGGACACACGGTCCAGGAGGACGCACGATCCAGGAGGACGCACGATCCAGGAGGACGCACGGTCCAGGAGGACGCACGGTCCAGGAGGACGCACGCTGCAGGAGGACGCACGCTGCAGGAGGACACACGGTCCAGGAGGACGCACGCTGCAGGAGGACGCACGGTCCAGGAGGACGCACGCTGCAGGAGGACGCACGCTGCAGGAGGACGCACGCTGCAGGAGGACACACGGTCCAGGAGGACGCACGCTGCAGGAGGACGCACGCTGCAGGAGGACACACGGTCCAGGAGGACGCACGCTGCAGGAGGACGCACGCTGCAGGAGGACGCACGCTGCAGGAGGACGCACGCTGCAGGAGGACACACGGTCCAGGAGGACGCACGCTGCAGGAGGACGCACGGTCCAGGAGGACGCACGGTCCAGGAGGACGCACGGTCCAGGAGGACGCACGCTGCAGGAGGACACACGGTCCAGGAGGACGCACGCTGCAGGAGGACACACGGTCCAGGAGGACGCACGCTGCAGGAGGACGCACGCTGCAGGAGGACACACGCTGCAGGAGGACGCACGCTGCAGGAGGACGCACGGTCCAGGAGGACGCACGGTCTAGGAGGACGCACGCTGCAGGAGGACACACGGTCCAGGAGGACGCACGGTCCAGGAGGACGCACGGTCCAGGAGGACGCACGCTGCAGGAGGACGCACGCTGCAGGAGGACGCACGGTCCAGGAGGACGCACGGTCCAGGAGGACGCACGGTGCAGGAGGACGCACGGTCTAGCAGGACGCACGCTGCAGGAGGACACACGGTCCAGGAGGACGCACGGTCCAGGAGGACGCACGCTGCAGGAGGACGCACGGTCTAGGAGGACGCACGGTCCAGGAGGACGCACGGTCTAGGAGGACGCACGCTGCAGGAGGACGCACGGTCCAGGAGGACGCACGGTCCAGGAGGACGCACGGTCTAGGAGGACGCACGCTGCAGGAGGACGCACGCTGCAGGAGGACGCACGGTCTAGGAGGACGCACGCTGCAGGAGGACGCACGGTCTAGGAGGACGCACGCTGCAGGAGGACGCACGCTGCAGGAGGACGCACGGTCTAGGAGGACGCACGGTCCAGGAGGACGCACGGTCTAGGAGGACGCACGCTGCAGGAGGACGCACGGTCTAGGAGAACGCACGGTCCAGGAGGACGCACGCTGCAGGAGGACGCACGCTGCAGGAGGACGCACGGTCCAGGAGGACGCACGATCCAGGAGGACGCACGCTGCAGGAGGACACACGGTCCAGGAGGACACACGGTCCAGGAGGACGCACGCTGCAGGAGGACGCACGCTGCAGGAGGACGCACGCTGCAGGAGGACACACGGTCCAGGAGGACGCACGGTCCAGGAGAACGCACGCTGCAGGAGGACACACGATCCAGGAGGACGCACGGTCCAGGAGGACGCACGGTCCAGGAGGACGCACGCTGCAGGAGGACACACGGTCCAGGAGGACGCACGGTCCAGGAGGACGCACGATCCAGGAGGACGCACGATCCAGGAGGACGCACGATCCAGGAGAACACACGGTCCAGGAGGACGCACGATCCAGGAGGACGCACGATCCAGGAGGACACACGGTCCAGGAGGACGCACGCTGCAGGAGGACGCACGGTCCAGGAGGACGCACGGTCCAGGAGGACGCACGCTGCAGGAGGACACACGGTCCAGGAGGACACACGGTCCAGGAGGACGCACGCTGCAGGAGGACACACGGTCCAGGAGGACGCACGCTGCAGGAGGACACACGGTCCAGGAGGACGCACGCTGCAGGAGGACACACGGTCCAGGAGGACACACGGTCCAGGAGGACGCACGCTGCAGGAGGACACACGGTCCAGGAGGACGCACGCTGCAGGAGGACGCACGGTCCAGGAGGACGCACGGTCCAGGAGGACGCGCGCTGCAGGAGGACACACGGTCCAGGAGGACGCACGCTGCAGGAGGACGCACGCTGCAGGAGGACGCGCGCTGCAGGAGGACGCGCGCTGCAGGAGGACACACGGTCCAGGAGGACGCGCGCTGCAGGAGGACGCACGCTGCAGGAGGACGCACGCTGCAGGAGGACGCACGCTGCAGGAGGACGCACGCTGCAGGAGGACGCACGCTGCAGGAGGACGCACGGTCCAGGAGGACGCACGCTGCAGGAGGACGCACGCTGCAGGAGGACGCACGCTGCAGGAGGACGCACGCTGCAGGAGGACGCACGCTGCAGGAGGACGCACGGTCCAGGAGGACGCACGCTGCAGGAGGACGCACGCTGCAGGAGGACACACGGTCCAGGAGGACGCACGCTGCAGGAGGACGCACGCTGCAGGAGGACACACGCTGCAGGAGGACGCACGCTGCAGGAGGACGCACGCTGCAGGAGGACGCACGCTGCAGGAGGACGCACGGTCCAGGAGGACGCACGCTGCAGGAGGACACACGGTCCAGGAGGACGCACGGTCCAGGAGGACGCACGCTGCAGGAGGACGCACGCTGCAGGAGGACGCACGGTCCAGGAGGACGCACGGTCCAGGAGGACGCACGGTCCAGGAGGACGCACGGTCTAGGAGGACGCACGCTGCAGGAGGACGCACGGTCTAGGAGGACGCACGCTGCAGGAGGACACACGGTCCAGGAGGACGCACGGTCCAGGAGGACGCACGCTGCAGGAGGACGCACGGTCTAGGAGGACGCACGCTGCAGGAGGACGCACGGTCCAGGAGGACGCACGGTCCAGGAGGACGCACGGTCTAGGAGGACGCACGCTGCAGGAGGACGCACGCTGCAGGAGGACGCACGGTCTAGGAGGACGCACGCTGCAGGAGGACGCACGGTCTAGGAGGACGCACGCTGCAGGAGGACGCACGCTGCAGGAGGACGCACGGTCCAGGAGGACGCACGGTCCAGGAGGACGCACGGTCTAGGAGGACGCACGCTGCAGGAGGACGCACGCTGCAGGAGGACGCACGGTCTAGGAGAACGCACGGTCCAGGAGGACGCACGCTGCAGGAGGACGCACGCTGCAGGAGGACGCACGGTCCAGGAGGACGCACGATCCAGGAGGACGCACGCTGCAGGAGGACACACGGTCCAGGAGGACGCACGATCCAGGAGGACGCACGCTGCAGGAGGACACACGGTCCAGGAGGACGCACGCTGCAGGAGGACGCACGCTGCAGGAGGACACACGGTCCAGGAGGACGCACGGTCCAGGAGAACGCACGCTGCAGGAGGACACACGGTCCAGGAGGACACACGATCCAGGAGGACGCACGGTCCAGGAGGACGCACGGTCCAGGAGGACGCACGCTGCAGGAGGACACACGGTCCAGGAGGACGCACGGTCCAGGAGGACGCACGATCCAGGAGGACGCACGATCCAGGAGGACGCACGATCCAGGAGGACGCACGATCCAGGAGGACGCACGATCCAGGAGAACACACGGTCCAGGAGGACGCACGATCCAGGAGGACGCACGATCCAGGAGGACACACGGTCCAGGAGGACGCACGCTGCAGGAGGACGCACGCTGCAGGAGGACACACGGTCCAGGAGGACGCACGCTGCAGGAGGACACACGGTCCAGGAGGACGCACGCTGCAGGAGGACACACGGTCCAGGAGGACACACGGTCCAGGAGGACGCACGCTGCAGGAGGACACACGGTCCAGGAGGACGCACGCTGCAGGAGGACGCACGCTGCAGGAGGACGCACGGTCCAGGAGGACGCACGGTCCAGGAGGACGCGCGCTGCAGGAGGACACACGGTCCAGGAGGACACACGGTCCAGGAGGACGCACGATCCAGGAGGACACACGGTCCAGGAGGACACACGGTCCAGGAGGACGCACGCTGCAGGAGGACGCACGGTCCAGGAGGACGCACGGTCCAGGAGGACGCGCGCTGCAGGAGGACACACGGTCCAGGAGGACGCACGCTGCAGGAGGACGCACGCTGCAGGAGGACGCACGCTGCAGGAGGACGCGCGCTGCAGGAGGACACACGGTCCAGGAGGACGCGCGCTGCAGGAGGACGCACGCTGCAGGAGGACGCGCGCTGCAGGAGGACGCACGCTGCAGGAGGACGCACGCTGCAGGAGGACGCACGCTGCAGGAGGACACACGGTCCAGGAGGACGCGCGCTGCAGGAGGACACACGGTCCAGGAGGACGCACGCTGCAGGAGGACGCACGCTGCAGGAGGACGCACGCTGCAGGAGGACGCACGCTGCAGGAGGACGCACGCTGCAGGAGGACGCACGCTGCAGGAGGACACACGGTCCAGGAGGACGCACGCTGCAGGAGGACGCACGCTGCAGGAGGACGCACGCTGCAGGAGGACGCACGCTGCAGGAGGACACACGGTCCAGGAGGACGCACGCTGCAGGAGGACGCACGCTGCAGGAGGACGCACGCTGCAGGAGGACGCACGCTGCAGGAGGACGCACGCTGCAGGAAGACGCGCGCTGCAGGAGGACGCACGGTCCAGGAAGACGCGCGCTGCAGGAGGACACACGGTCCAGGAAGACGCGCGCTGCAGGAGGACGCACGGTCCAGGAAGACGCGCGCTGCAGGAGGACGCACGGTCCAGGAAGACGCGCGCTGCAGGAGGACGCACGGGCCAGGAAGACGCGCGCTGCAGGAGGACACACGGTCCAGGAAGACGCGCGCTGCAGGAGGACGCACGCTGCAGGAGGACGCGCGCTGCAGGAGGACGCGCGCTGCAGGAGGACGCGCGCTGCAGGAAGACGCGCGCTGCAGGAGGACACACGGTCCAGGAGGACGCACGCTGCAGGAGGACGCGCGCTGCAGGAGGACACGCGCTGCAGGAGGACACGCGCTGCAGGAGGACACGCGCTGCAGGAGGACGCACGGTCGAGGAGGACGCGCGCTGCAGGAGGACACACGGTCCAGGAGGACGCACGGTCCAGGAGGACGCACGCTGCAGGAGGACGCACGCTGCAGGAGGACGCGCGCTGCAGGAGGACACACGGTCCAGGAGGACGCACGGTCCAGGAGGACGCATGCTGCAGGAGGACGCACGCTGCAGGAGGACGCGCGCTGCAGGAGGACACACGGTCCAGGAGGACGCACGGTCCAGGAGGACGCACGGTCCAGGAGGACGCATGCTGCAGGAGGACGCACGCTGCAGGAGGACGCACGGTCCAGGAGGACGCACGGTCCAGGAGGACGCACGGTCCAGGAGGACGCATGCTGCAGGAGGACGCACGCTGCAGGAGGACGCACGCTGCAGGAGGACGCACGCTGCAGGAGGACACGCGCTGCAGGAGGACACGCGCTGCAGGAGGACACGCGCTGCAGCAGGACGCGCGCTGCAGGAGGACGCACGATCCAGGAGGACGCACGATCCAGGAGGACGCGCGCTGCAGGAGGACGCGCGCTCCAGGAGGACACACGGTCCAGGAGGACGCACGGTCCAGGAGGACGCACGCTGCAGGAGGACGCACGCTGCAGGAGGACGCACGATCCAGGAGGACACACGGTCCAGGAGGACGCACGGTCCAGGAGGACGCACGCTGCAGGAGGACGCGCGCTCCAGGAGGACGCGCGCTCCAGGAGGACACACGGTCCAGGAGGACACACGGTCCAGGAGGACACGTGCTGCAGGAGGACGAACATGCAGCGCTCCTGCAACCTTCATACATGTCTGCTTAGTGACCTCTAGTGGCCACAGATCATACAGAGCTCAGTTTCTCAGCTGCTTGGACACCTGCAGGACAAAGAACCCCGTCCAGGTACGGTGAAGACGTCCAGGTCAAAGTGCACGTTTACAACGATACAGTTGGATGACTGGAGGTCAGGTCCGGTTGGATGACTGGAGGTCAGGTCCGGTTGGATGACTGGAGGTCAGGTCCGGTTGGATGACTGGAGGTCAGGTCCGGTTGGATGACTGGAGATCAGGTCCGGTTGGATGACTGGAGGTCAGGTCCGGTTGGATGACTGGAGGTCAGGTCCGGTTGGATGACTGGAGATCAGGTCCGGTTGGATGACTGGAGATCAGGTCCGGTTGGATGACTGGAGGTCAGGTCCGGTTGGATGACTGGAGGTCAGGTCCGGTTGGATGACTGGAGGTCAGGTCCGGTTGGATGACTGGAGATCAGGTCCGGTTGGATGACTGGAGATCAGGTCCGGTTGGATGACTGGAGGTCAGGTCCGGTTGGATGACTGGAGGTCAGGTCCGGTTGGATGACTGGAGGTCAGGTCCGGTTGGATGACTGGAGATCAGGTCCGGTTGGATGACTGGAGATCAGGTCCGGTTGGATGACTGGAGGTCAGGTCCGGTTGGATGACTGGAGGTCAGGTCCGGTTGGATGACTGGAGGTCAGGTCCGGTTGGATGACTGGAGGTCAGGTCCGGTTGGATGACTGATTTACAGCAGCCGCCTCAGCTTGCACAGGTAGATGGGCCCAAAGTTAGCAGCAAGATGCGGGATGACCATCTCCCCCAGGGCGACGTCGGGAGCGAAGTGGAACGTCTTCTGGAACATCTGTGTGAGGCGTCGCAGACTGACCACCTGCATGGCGACACGATCAGGGAGGGAAGGAAAAATGACCACTTTTACACCTGAATGTCTTCGGCTACATCAGGTCCTCCAGGGCCACAATCCTGCTGCTTTTCCATGTGTCCCTACTCCAACACATCTGACTCACATTAATGAGACACAGAGAACAACATAGGCTGTTGGATCTGTTTAATGTGAGCCAGGTGTGTTGGAGCAGGGACACATGGAAAACCTGTAGGACAGCGACTTTAAACAGTAAACATCCTGTTCTATATCTATATCTTCTACACACACACACTTACATTATATTAAACCATTCTATCCATACACACACACACACACACACACACACACACACACACCTTACATTATATTAAACCATTCTATCCATACACACACACACACACACACACACACACACACACACACACACACACACACACACTTACATTATATTAAACCATTCTATCCATTCACACACACACACACACACACACACACACACCTTACATTATATTAAACCATTCTATCCATACACACACACACACACACACACACCTTACATTATATTAAACCATTCTATCCACACACACACACACCTTACATATATATATTAATATGAAACCTGAGCTGACTTGGTTGCATTACTTCCTGCTCTTCAACTCGGACATGAGAAATAAAATCTCCCCTGACCTGCAGACGGATGCCGTAGTTCTCTTGAGCCAGGGCGATGGCTTGTTGGACCACAGCGGCGTTCTGGTTTGGAGCCAGGCTGCAGGTGGAGTAAAGGATCTCTCCACCTGGACAGGCTGCTTGGATCCCTGCTCTAACGGAGACGGATACACACATTTACTTCAGCAGAAACTTATTCAGACATTTTCTGCAAACAGAAGCAGATCAGTAAAATCAGCTTTTCCTCGTCTAACAGAGTTAACACACGCTGGACACCCGCGGCGGTCTTCTACGCTCCTGTCCTCCAGGTGGACGATGGCGTCGGACAAAAACATACAAACCGAAATTACAGAAACTTAGAATCAATATTCATACGAGTTTACAGCAGCGATCGTTCCCAGTTCAACTCTCTGTAAACCAGTTTGACCAACGTATTATTGTCCACATGGTCTGCTGATTGGTCAGGAGGCGGAGCCGCTCCACCCGCCTGAAGGTCGGCGGTTCGAGCCCGGGGTTGTCAGGTAGGTCATCCGGCTTAAAACACACGGAAACATGCAGGTAACCACACCGCATCGGTAGAGAGGAGGAGCAGGAGGACGAAGAGGAGGAGGAGGTAGAGGAAGAGAAGGAGGAGGAGGGGGGGAGGAGGAAGATGAGTAGGAGGTAGAGGAAGAGAAGGAGGAGGAGGGGGGAGGAGGAAGATAAGTAGGAGGTAGAGGAAGAGAAGGAGGAGGAGGGGGGGAGGAGGAAGATGAGTAGGAGGTAGAGGAAGAGAAGGAGGAGGAGGGGGGAGGAGGAAGATGAGTAGGAGGTAGAGGAAGAGAAGGAGGAGGAGGGGGGAGGAGGAAGACGAGTAGGAGGTAGAGGAAGAGAAGGAGGAGGGGGGGGGAGGAGGAAGATGAGTAGGAGGTAGAGGAAGAGAAGGAGGAGGAGGTGGGAGGAGGAAGATAAGTAGGAGGAAGAGGAGGAGGAGCAGGAGGAGGAAGTGAAGGACAAAGAGGAGGAGGAAAAAAAGGGAGAAGAAGAGAAGGAAGGAGGAGTGTGATAGACTTCAGTTCGTTCATGTAAATGACAAGTCCTCCTCCCAAACTACAGTAAGTCATGGAGTTCCTCAAGGTTCTGTACTTGGACCAATACTCTTCACGCTATATATGCTCCCTTTAGGCAAAATTATTAGACAGCATGGAATAAACTTTCATTGTTATGCAGATGATACTCAACTATACTTATCCTTTAAACCAGATGAAACAAATCAGCCCAATAGGCTACAAAATTGTCTCATAGACATAAAGACTTGGATGTCTAGAAATTTTCTCCTCTTAAACTCAGATAAGATTGAAGTAATTCTCGTTGGATCTGAAAAACTCAGAGCTAAATTTTCCGGTTTTGTAATGAACCTGGATGGCATTACTTTAGCTTCCAGTGCTACAGTGAGAAACCTTGGAGTAATATTTGACCCTGACCTGTCCTTTGGTCCACATATTAAGCAGGTTACTAAAACAGCCTTCTTTCATTTACGTAATATAGCCAAAATTAGGGACATTCTGTCTCAGAGTGATGCAGAAAAACTGGTTCACGCTTTTGTTACTTCGAGACTAGATTACTGTAACTCTCTATTACTGGGCTGTCCTAAATATGCCCTGAAAAGCCTTCAGCTGATCCAGAATTCTGCAGCCAGAGTCCTGACCAGAACCAGCATGAGAGATCATATTTCTCCAGTTTTAGCCTCTCTTCACTGGCTGCCTGTTGAATCTAGAATAGAATTTAAAATCCTTCTCCTTACATATAAAGCCCTCCACAACCAGGCACCACTATATATCAAAGACCTCATTGTTCCTTATATACCAAGCAGAGTACTTTGTTCGCAGACTGCAGGCTTACTTGTGGTTCCTAGAGTCTCAAAGAGCCGAGCAGGAGGCAGAGCCTTTGGTTATCAGGCCCCTCTCTTATGGAATAAGCTCCCAGTTAGTGTTGGGGAAGCAGACACCCTCCCCACCTTTAAGACTAGGCTGAAGACTTATCTTTTTGATAAGTCCTATAGCTAGGGATGGTTAGCATCCCTTAGTTATGCTGCTATAGGTTTAGACTGCTGAGGGACATTTCCTGATACACTGAGCTTCTTTCTTTTTCTCTTTATCTCTTTCTTTTACCCCCCCCCCCCCCCCCCCCCCCCCCCCCCCATAACAGTGTTGCATCATTAACATGTATGTCTCCTGTCTCAGCAGGTCTCCCTGGCCGGGAGTAGCAGTTCCTGTTGTCTGTTGTCTTTCTGTCCTCTTCCCCCCACACAGCAGAGGCAGATGGCTGCCTGTCCTGAGCCGGGTTCTGCCGGAGGTTTCCTTCCTGTTAAAAGGGAGTTTTTTCCTTCCCACTGTTGCCAGTGTGCTTGCTCAGGATGGGAGATTGAGTTGGACTCAACTCAATCTGTTGGTTTCCTTATATAGGCTGTTATGAATTGGCCTTCATTATGTTTTCCCCTCTGTCTGTAAAGCATCTTGAGATGGCATTGCCGTGATTTGACGCTATATAAATAAAGTTGAATTGAATTGAATTGAGCAGGAAGAGAAAGAGGAGGAGGACATGGAGGAATAGGTGGTGGTGGTGGTGGTGGTGGAGGAGGAAGAGAAGGATGAGGAAGAGGAGAAGAGAAGAAGGAGAAGGAGGGAGGAGGAAGAGGAGTAGAAAGTGGTGGAGGAGAAGAAAGAGGGAGAAGGGGGGGGGGAGATGAGTAGTAGAAGGGGGGGGGCAGCGTGGGGGAGGAGGCCAGCAGACTAACTGTGTAAATCTGAAGTTAGTAAATTATTAGTTGTCTGAGAAACAGAGAGATTTCATCATCATCATCGTCATCATCATCGTCGTCCATCCTGAGCTGTCCAGTTGGCTCAAGTTGGTTCCAGTTGGTACCAGTTGGTTCCAGCTGGTTCCAGTTGGTACCAGTTGGTTCCAGCTGGTTCCATCTGGTTCCATCTGGTTCCAGTTGGTACCAGTTGGTACCAGTTGGTTCCAGTTGGTTCCAGCTGGTACCAGTTGGTTCCAGCTGGTTCCAGCTGGTTCCAGCTGGTTCCAGTTGGTACCAGTTGGTTCCAGCTGGTTCCATCTGGTTCCATCTGGTTCCAGTTGGTACCAGTTGGTACCAGTTGGTTCCAGTTGGTTCCAGCTGGTACCAGTTGGTTCCAGCTGGTTCCATCTGGTTCCATCTGGTTCCAGTTGGTACCAGTTGGTTCCAGCTACGCAACCAGCCGTTTTTCAGTGAATATTTTTCCTTCCCATCAGATCCAGCTTGTCTTGCTGCTGAATGGTTCCAGGCAGGTGTGTTTTCCATCTCGTTTCACGCTGACTCAGCAACAAGCTGCAGCTCCTCTCTTGCAGGTCCAAACCCAGTGGAGGCGGCTCTGGTTTCACCCTCAGCATCACTCTGCTTCGGTTCAGATAAGATCCAGTCCCTCGGTTCCGTAACACGTTGTCTCAGTCTGAAGCAGCTGTTTGTTTTGCCATTAAAATATTCTGTTATTGTTGGTTAGGGTAGATTTCCATGTAGATTTTTTATTTCGGCATCACAGACTTTCATTTCTAAATCTATTTCACTTTCTTTTTGATTCTTTAAATAATAATAATAACTTTTTTCTCCCATTAAGATGAGAAAAAAGCCATTAAAACACAGGTGTTCATGGTTTCCAGCTGCCCTGGAAAGCAACAGAAAGAGCCAAAAAAGTCATGTTTTACACCCTGTGATTCAGCCATGTTAGCGTATCTCCTGTTGTCAAAGAAAACTCACCAATAACCTCTTCACAGGGACTAAATCTTTCTCAACACAACAGACACGTCTAGTGTCCAATCACGTGTGGAATTATCATGACGACACTCAGGAAACCATTACGTTCTGGTTAAATAACCTAATTCCAGTTTAACCATCAGAGGAAAGTGTATCTGCATAGAAAGGCACCATTTAAGGTAAAGAATTACTGAACATTATTTAGTGTTGACCAACTTTCATTTTGGTAAACCTCAGATGTCCAAGTGTCAGTAAACGCAGCACGTAACGCATCTCTACATGCTGTCAATACGGGAAAATAACACGGGCTGTTTTTTGTCTTTACTGTTTACATCAGATGACTACTTTGGTGTATAAATGAGCAAATTATTTCCAAAAACCAGGAAAATTATTGGAAAAAACAGAAGAAAGGTATTTTCAGTGGGTGGTCCTGACTGCCCCCCCCCATCCGGCTCCTAGTGGGAAAAGTAGTTTTCCAAAAATAAATCTTTAAACAGTAAAATGTTCACTTCAACGATGTCTTTACATGAATAATTTACTGTAATTTAAGATAAACGTTAAATGTTTGGCTTTTTTCTCTGTTTTCCAACGAAACTGTAAAAAACTTGCTTACATTCTGTTGTTTTCTGCATTTTCTGCAAAAGCCAAAATGAAGACAAACAGCATCCGTCTCCAAACTTACAACAGCAGCTCCAGCTGCAGCTGCGGCAGCCGTCGCCTCTCTCCGAGCCGGTTCTTACTGAACACGTTGTTATCGTCCTCCATCAGGGAGTGTCTGTCTGTGGTGCAGGGGACGTCCACGAGCACCTGTAGGCAGAGACAAAAGCAGGAGATGGACGAGGACCGCCGTTCCAGTTTATTATGCAAACTGGATTTAAGAGTCACGAAGGTTTTATCAGTTAAACTCGTGGATGGTGACGTTTCTCTGGGCGCTTTGACCTGAAATCTGTCTCAGACACCTGCAATGATTGGTCCAGATTCCCCCACCTTTCATTTGACAACTGGATCCTATCACCCATCACCCAGGCGCTCTCTTCCACCGACACGTTGAGCTGTGAACAGAAACAGCGTCCGCCATCGTCGTCCTCCTCAACAGACTTCCTGCTCGCCTCCTCCTCACCCAGACCTGTTCCCCAGACCTACCTATGTCCTCCAAAACCTCCACTGGCTCCCCATCCCATCCCGCATCAAATTCAAGTCCCCACAACCAGGCCGCCTACAGGTGCCCTCCGTTCCACAAATGCCTCCTCATCGTTTGCCGGGCCAAACATGAACGTTGGGGGGGGTCAGATCTGTTGCTGCCCCAACCCTCTGGAAGTCCCTCCCACAACACACCAGACCCTGCTGCCTGCAATCCAAACTGGAACCTCACTTGTTTCCTTCGGCCTCCAACACTTTACTTTATACCAAGAAATTCAAGCAGAAACTCCAAAGTTTGTCTGCAAGAAGACGCCGTTGTCAGACAACGCTCCGACGTTACAATGTTCCGATGTTTCTGACTGGAATAGATCTGGATTTTAATAGATATGACCTCCTAATTCTGATTCTTTTCAGTTCTCACAGACTACAAAATGTCTTTTGTGCATTTTAAGTCTGACATCTAAACGACACGCTGACGTCTGACTGTCTTTTGCACCAACAGGAAATCAGAGAAAACTGTTTGCAGAATAATTTGGAACAGGGAGTCGTTACATGCTGACTCAGCTGCTGCCACCCTGAAGGACGACTTACTCTGTCAAACGTGTCCCTTTCCATGTCTCCCCACATTGTGCCGTCAAACGAAGTGATGCGCAGCTTCTCATCGGTCAATAAATGTTTAGGAACGTAGCTGTGGAGGACCTTTCTGAGTCGCAACGTTCGAGACACGGAGGAGTCGTTCACGCACAGAAACCCTGAAAGAGACGTGGAGACGGAAGATGAAGAGCTGAGCAGCAGAGGAAGGACCACGGAGCAAACCCAGTCACATCCGTCCACTCACTGATCATCTGAGTCTGGAACAAAGCCAAGGTCTTCCCACCCGGCGCAGCGCAGAGGTCAAGCACGACGTGACCCTCGCGGACATCCAGAGCGAGACACGGCAGCAGAGACGCCGCGTCCATCAGATAGTAACCCAGCAGGCCGGACTTGTCTGGCCTGAGAAGGAGCAGAGAGAGGGGAGCGTCAGCCAGGAAGCAACGTCATCGGGGGTTTTTGTTCGACTTTTATTCACTTCGCAGGCTTGAATCGAGTGATGTCCCCTCGTGGAAACACCAAACACTTGACATTGGGGCTGAGCGGTGTGGGAGACAGCTGATGTCCATCAGACTTTTCCTCACAAACGTCGCCTCGTTCCTCTTCAACGCCTCGTTCTGAGGACGACTGAGCTGCAGAGACGACGGAAAATGTGAAATATGTTTTAAAATAAGCTGAAAGGAAACAACGGACGCGAAGGCACACGTACTCTCACCATCGCTGACGAAGTCTCTGCATCCCTGGGCTTGCAGAGCTGCCAGAGCGTCATCGTGGGAGAAGTTATTCAGCAGGGCTCCGTATTTCCTCTCCGACAGCAGGGCGACTCGGACGGACGGCCACAGCTGTCCCAGCTGGGCAGGGTAGGTGGCGTCAAAGTGCTGCAGAGCCAGACTGGTGGGGGGGTGCTTGGTCCGTGTAGCAGCCTGTTTGACATGAAGGAAGATTAAATATTCAGTCATTTTTCTTCATGTTTCATTTAACTGGGAGAGTTTTCCTTTGCAATACAAGCGTCCCATGTTTATTACACACTCACTGTCAGCCTCACCGGCGCCACCTGCTGTTAACACACATGTCTCATCAACCAATCACATGCCAGCAGCTCAGCACATTCATGATGACAACGACTCGCCGAAGTTCAACCTGAGCATCAGGATGAAGAAGAAAGGAGATGAATGGGACTTTGAACATGGAAGGATTGTTTGTCTCAAGCGTCTCTGAACCCTCCCGTTAAATGAGGGAAAAACACAGCAGCTGCTGAAATGAGCTTTTATATTCTAATCTATTCTACAGTCATTTAGCAACACTTTTATCCAAAGCGACTTACATATGAGTGAGAACAACACAAGCAGGAAATCAAACAGTGGAGGACATGGTAGGAAGGTGCTGGTGGACTGTCCAGTTGGACGCAGGTCCTTACATGAAGTGATTTTTTTTTTTTTTTTGTGGTTTACTCCCTTTCCACCCCATAATACCACCTATGTTATAATACAAAGAATTAATATCATAAATTTTGTTGCAAAGAACTGGGCTAAGTTCTCCAACTTTCCCGACAAATACAACTATACTAAGTGTTGAAGTTCTCCTTGAAGAGCTGAGTCTTCAGCTGGGTCTTAAAAGTAGACGGGGACTCTGCAGAGCGGACAGAGTTTGGGAGATCATTCCACCATCGTGGAACAACAGAGGAAAAGAGTCTGGCTGGTGATTTAGCCCCACGTTGTGGTGGTAACACGAGGCGTCTTTCTCTGGTGGAACGTAGCTGTGGAGAGGGAGTGTAGGTCTGGATGAGGGAAGGTAGACGGGAGCCGTTTGAGTTATTGTTTTGTAAACCAGAAGCAAAGATTTAAATGTGATGTGTGCTGCAACTGGAAGCCAGTGAAGAGCGATTAGCAGCGAAGTGACATGAGCTCGTTTGGGTTGGTTGGAAACCAGACGCACTGCGGCGTTCTGGATCATCTGCAGAGGTTTAACAGAGCATGCAGGCAGACCTGCCAGTAGGGAACTGCAGTAATCGATGCGCGAGATGACCAGAGCCTGAACCAGAAGCTGAGTCGTGTATTCGGTCAGGTACGTCTGATTCTCTTGATGTTGTAGAGAGCATATCGGCAGGTACGGGCAACCGAGGCAACATGGACCTAAAAGGTCAACTGGTCATCCATCATGACCCCAAGATTCCGGACAGCCAACATAGGAACAAGTGTGGCAGAGTCAAGCTTCACACTTGCGGATGTAAGGAAGGATTGGCTGGATAGACAATGAGCTCTGTCTTGGACAGATTGAGCCTAAGGTGGCGAGTCTTCATCCATGCAGAGATATCATCAAGGCAAGCTGATATTCTCCTGAGACGTTTGTGTCAAATAAAGAAATAAATAATAAAAATGTGAGTGAATTCTTGGCATTGCTTTTTCCTTATGGTTGAACAGAAATATAAAAAAAATCACGATGGGACCAGAGAACTAACATACTGATACACAATCCTTCAGTCGGTGTTTTCTGCACCTGTCTGCAGGTTTTCTGCTCATCAGCAAAGTGCTACTGACTGTCTGGGACAATTTTATTTTTTATTATTATTTTTTCAACAAAAATAATGACTACTTTTTTCAGTTTCCAGTTATTTGAGTGACTATTGTGAATATAGGCTTTTCTTTAATGGGAGGCTGCCAGTATACTTCGAGCACACTGCTGATCTACTGGGATTTTCACACACAAACATCTCCAGTGTTTCCAGAGAAGGTCTGAAGAAGAGAAAATATCCAGCGAGCAGCGGTTGTCTGAACCAGAACGTCTGGTTGGTGTCAGAGGAGACTGGACAGACTGGTTGAGATGATGGAAAGACAACAGGAAGTCCAGTAAGCACTGGTTCCAACCATGATCTGCAGAACATCATCTCTGAACACACAACACGTCCAGCCTACGGTTTGTTTTTCTGGTTGTCGCTGGTTTCTTATCGTTGTCATTGAGAATCTGTTCTCAGTTGACTTATCTGGTTAAACAAAGGTTATAAGCTGGAAGCAGATGTTCTCCAGCAGCAGAAGACCACAGCGGGTTCCCTCCTGTCAGTAAGAACAGGAAACTGAGGCTACAATTCACACATGGAAAATGCAAAAATACTGCCTGGTCTGATGAGTGTCAGCTCCTTATTTAGATGGTTCAATTTGGTGAAAGATCCATCCTGGCATGAATCAACAGGTCCCTTTGGTTGGTGATGTAATGGTGTGTGTGTGTGTGTGTGTGTGTGTGCAGGGGGGTATTTTCTTGGAAGGCTGTGGTTAACCATCACAGCCTACCTGAGTATTGCTGCTGACCATGACCCTTTCTGAGCACAGTGTAGCATCTTCTGATGGAAACTTCCAGCAGGATGATGCACCATGTCACAAAGCTCACATTATGATGTAATCTGGTGATCAGTCACCAGATCTATATCCAACAGAGCAGCTTTGGGAGATTCTCATCATGATGAGGTGGAACGGGAGATTCTCACGGTGATGAGGTGGAACGGGAGATTCTCACGGTGATGAGGTGGAACGGGAGATTCTCACGGTGATGAGGTGGAACGGGAGATTCTCATCATGATGAGGTGGAACGGGAGATTCTCATGGTGATGAGGTGGAACGGGAGATTCTCATGGTGATGAGGTGGAACGGGAGATTCTCATCATGATGAGGTGGAACGGGAGATTCTCATCATGATGAGGTGGAACGGGAGATTCTCATCGTGATGAGGTGGAACCGGAGATTCTCATCGTGATGAGGTGGAACGGGAGATTCTCATGGTGATGAGGTGGAACGGGAGATTCTCATGGTGATGAGGTGGAACGGGAGATTCTCATGGTGATGAGGTGGAACGGGAGATTCTCATGGTGATGAGGTGGAACGGGAGATTCTCATGGTGATGAGGTGGAACGGGAGATTCTCATGGTGATGAGGTGGAACGGGAGATTCTCATGGTGATGAGGTGGAACGGGAGATTCTCATGGTGATGAGGTGGAACGGGAGATTCTCATGGTGATGAGGTGGAACGGGAGATTCTCATGGTGATGAGGTGGAACGGGAGATTCTCATCATGATGTGGTGGAACGGGAGATTCTCATGGTGATGAGGTGGAACGGGAGATTCTCATCGTGATGAGGTGGAACGGGAGATTCTCATCGTGATGTGGTGGAACGGGAGATTCTCATCGTGATGAGGTGGAACGGGAGATTCTCATCGTGATGAGGTGGAACGGGAGATTCTCATCGTGATGAGGTGGAACGGGAGATTCTCATGGTGATGAGGTGGAACGGGAGATTCTCATCGTGATGAGGTGGAACGGGAGATTCTCATGGTGATGAGGTGGAACGGGAGATTCTCATCATGATGAGGTGGAACGGGAGATTCTCATCATGATGAGGTGGAACGGGAGATTCTCATCATGATGTGGTGGAACGGGAGATTCTCATGGTGATGAGGTGGAACGGGAGATTCTCATGGTGATGAGGTGGAACGGGAGATTCTCATGGTGATGAGGTGGAACGGGAGATTCTCATCATGACGAGGTGGAACGGGAGATTCTCATCGTGATGAGGTGGAACGGGAGATTCTCATCGTGATGAGGTGGAACGGGAGATTCTCATCGTGATGAGGTGGAACGGGAGATTCTCATCATGATGTGGTGGAACGGGAGATTCTCATGGTGATGTGGTGGAACGGGAGATTCTCATGGTGATGAGGTGGAACGGGAGATTCTCATGGTGATGAGGTGGAACGGGAGATTCTCATGGTGATGAGGTGGAATGGGAGATTCTCATCGTGATGAGGTGGAACGGGAGATTCTCATCATGATGTGGTGGAACAGGAGATTCTCATGGTGATGAGGTGGAACGGGAGATTCTCATGGTGATGAGGTGGAACGGGAGATTCTCATCATGAAGAGGTGGAACGGGAGATTCTCATCGTGAAGAGGTGGAACGGGAGATTCTCATCGTGATGAGGTGGAACGGGAGATTCTCATCGTGATGAGGTGGAACGGGAGATTCTCATCATGATGTGGTGGAACGGGAGATTCTCATGGTGATGTGGTGGAACGGGAGATTCTCATGGTGATGTGGTGGAACGGGAGATTCTCATGGTGATGAGGTGGAACGGGAGATTCTCATGGTGATGAGGTGGAACGGGAGATTCTCATGGTGATGAGGTGGAACGGGAGATTCTCATCGTGATGAGGTGGAACGGGAGATTCTCATCATGATGAGGTGGAACGGGAGATTCTCATCATGATGAGGTGGAACGGGAGATTCTCATCATGATGTGGTGGAACGGGAGATTCTCATGGTGATGAGGTGGAACGGGAGATTCTCATGGTGATGAGGTGGAACGGGAGATTCTCATCATGACGAGGTGGAACGGGAGATTCTCATCGTGATGAGGTGGAACGGGAGATTCTCATCGTGATGAGGTGGAACGGGAGATTCTCATCGTGATGAGGTGGAACGGGAGATTCTCATCGTGATGAGGTGGAACGGGAGATTCTCATCATGATGAGGTGGAACGGGAGATTCTCATCGTGATGTGGTGGAACGGGAGATTCTCATCGTGATGTGGTGGAACGGGAGATTCTCATCGTGATGTGGTGGAACGGGAGATTCTCATGGTGATGAGGTGGAACGGGAGATTCTCATCATGATGTGGTGGAACGGGAGATTCTCATCGTGATGTGGTGGAACGGGAGATTCTCATCATGATGAAGGTGGAACGGGAGATTCTCATCATGACGAGGTGGAACGGGAGATTCTCATCGTGATGTGGTGGAACGGGAGATTCTCATGGTGATGAGGTGGAATGGGAGATTCTCATGGTGATGAGGTGGAATGGGAGATTCTCATGGTGATGAGGTGGAACTGGAGATTCTCATCATGATGAGGTGGAACGGGAGATTCTCATCATGATGTGGTGGAACGGGAGATTCTCATCATGATGAGGTGGAACGGGAGATTCTCATCATGATGAGGTGGAACGGGAGATTCTCATCGTGATGAGGTGGAACGGGAGATTCTCATCATGATGTGATGAGGTGGAACGGGAGATTCTCATCATGATGTGATGAGGTGGAACGGGAGATTCTCATCGTGATGAGGTGGAACGGGAGATTCTCATCATGATGAGGTGGAACGGGAGATTCTCATCGTGATGAGGTGGAACGGGAGATTCTCATCGTGATGAGGTGGAACGGGAGATTCTCATCATGATGTGATGAGGTGGAACGGGAGATTCTCATCATGATGTGGTGGAACGGGAGATTCTCATCGTGATGTGGTGGAACGGGAGATTCTCATCGTGATGTGGTGGAACGGGAGATTCTCATGGTGATGAGGTGGAACGGGAGATTCTCATGGTGATGAGGTGGAACGGGAGATTCTCATCATGATGAAGGTGGAACGGGAGATTCTCATCATGACGAGGTGGAACGGGAGATTCTCATGGTGATGAGGTGGAATGGGAGATTCTCATGGTGATGAGGTGGAATGGGAGATTCTCATGGTGATGAGGTGGAACTGGAGATTCTCATCATGATGTGGTGGAACGGGAGATTCTCATCATGATGAGGTGGAACGGGAGATTCTCATCATGATGTGGTGGAACGGGAGATTCTCATCATGATGAGGTGGAACGGGAGATTCTCATCATGATGAGGTGGAACGGGAGATTCTCATCGTGATGAGGTGGAACGGGAGATTCTCATCGTGATGAGGTGGAACGGGAGATTCTCATCATGATGTGATGAGGTGGAACGGGAGATTCTCATCGTGATGAGGTGGAACGGGAGATTCTCATCATGATGAGGTGGAACGGGAGATTCTCATCGTGATGAGGTGGAACGGGAGATTCTCATCGTGATGAGGTGGAACGGGAGATTCTCATCATGATGTGATGAGGTGGAACGGGAGATTCTCATCGTGATGAGGTGGAACGGGAGATTCTCATCGTGATGAGGTGGAACGGGAGATTCTCATCATGATGAGGTGGAACGGAAGATTCTCATCATGATGAGGTGGAACGGAAGATTCTCATCATGATGAGGTGGAACGGGAGATTCTCATCATGATGTGATGAGGTGGAACGGGAGATTCTCATCGTGATGAGGTGGAACGGGAGATTCTCATCGTGATGAGGTGGAACGGGAGATTCTCATCATGATGTGATGAGGTGGAACGAGAGATTCTCATCGTGATGAGGTGGAACGGGAGATTCTCATCATGATGAGGTGGAACGGAAGATTCTCATCATGATGAGGTGGAACGGGAGATTCTCATCATGATGAGGTGGAACGGGAGATTCTCATCATGATGAGGTGGAACGGGAGATTCTCATCATGATGAGGTGGAACGGGAGATTCTAATCGTGATGAACAGTAACTGTGATGCTTCATGTCAGCATGGAGCAAAATCTCTGTTTCCACCTTGGTGAATCTATGATACCAAGAATGAAGGCAGTTCTGGAGGAAAAGGTCCAAGCTGGTACTAGCGAGGTATACCCGATAAAGTATCCGGTGAGTACAGCATGTAAATATGAGATCACATGGGGGAATTATAATTTACACTAAAACTGTCTTTGCAAATAACAAACATCCTTTAAATAGTAGTTGATGAAGAACGTACCCATTTTTCTTTCACTCTGTTTCTTTTAGGCGTCAAACATCGTAAATCTTTAGCTTTTCTCACTAGAAGTCTGGTGTCCATGAAAAGTGCCATCACGCCGTACGGCAAGTTATCTGCTCCGACTTTTCTGTTACTCAAAACATTCGTTCCGTACTGTGAACTTTTAGATGGGCGGGACTTTTACCTAAACTCGCATTTGATTGTTGTTAATAGATGTCAATCACGTTGATCCGCCAATAGAAAACGTAATATGAGGTTTTTTTTTTATTCCGTTTCCGGCGTGTGACCGACCTCGCGTCCTCAAGCAGAGGCACTTGCTCGCTTCGGACCTTTTCCGCCTTCTTTTTTTTTTTTTTTGGCACATTTCAGAAACATAAACATGGGTTTTGAAAGAAAAATGCTCACATACGGGGAACCCGACGACGAGGTTGGCAAATTGTGCCATTAACTGTATATTTTAATGTGTGTTTGCTCGGTTGCGTAACCTTACCTTGCTGTGCTGCATAGCTGTGTGTCATAGAAGTTTATGATCTGACGTTTTACTCTTTGAAATACTGTACATATATATATATATATATATATATATATATATATATATATATATATACATACACATACATATATATATATATATATATATATGCTCGTTATGTTTAGGTTTGCTGTGAAATATCCCCTTTTTTCCCATTCATACTCAGACCTTTAGACAGGACCAAGTTAGTCTTGTTTTTAGAACATTATGGTGTTTATTGATCCAACATTAATGACTTTATATGAAACTGACTAGGAAGAAGATGCACCTGCAGAAGAGGAAGAGGAGGAGGAGGAGGAAGAAGAGGAAGAAATGGTGGTAAGTCACAAGAAACATGGAGGAATTGTTACTTAATGGCTGAATTTGGCCAGACATCTGACTGTATTTACATTTTATCTGAAGACTTTAGAGTCCTTTTTGTATGTTTACCTCATAGCTTTGTTGGGCAGCTGCATCATTAAAGTAAGATTGATTGTATCCTTTTTATTGTCATAGGTTTTAATAGTGAAATAATTCTGCTAAGAGAAATTTGTGACCCATGAATTTATTCCCAAAGTCTCTTTCATGAAGAGCTTTAATGACTCATTTTTTAGGTGCGTCACATTTCCATCTTGTGCCTTTCAGGACCCTCTGGAAACAATCCGAGCGAAGTGTGAGCAGACTGAGCACTGTGTGCACTACAAGGAGCGTCTGGAGATCTGCGAAGCCAGGGTCTCTTCCAGATCCAGCACCGAGGAGGAATGCACAGAAGAACTCTTCGACTTCCTGCACGCACGGGACCATTGTGTAAGTTTGTGTTGCACAAAGGGAAAACAAAGATGGATAACCTTCTTTTCTTACTCATGTTTGGTGTCTTTCCTCTTTACAGGTTGCACACAAGCTGTTCCATAATGTGAAATGACCTGCCTGTCCCAGATATAGAATATATTTAACACAGTAAAGTTATTAAATTGCAGTTGTGAAGTCTTTTCTCGGTTGTTTGGGACTAAATGCACGCCACCCTGCCTCTGTGAAGACATGCTGACAGTGTGAGAAGCATCAACATTAAAAATTGCTGCTACATTGAGGTAGTGCTGCACGTTATAAATGAATGCAATCAGGGTCCCAGAAAGTTCCTTATGTTGTCAGATCATATGCAAAAATACCCACGCTGCTCCACGAGTGGAGGGTTCACCTCAGGCTTGGTCATGGACAACAATGCTCCTTCTAGAAAATAAAATGTTCCTTTGGTTTACTCTTTGGTCTCTTTATTATCTATTTATTTATTTATTATTTTTTTATCTGAAAAGATTCATCTGTTTATGTTTTAATTAATTTCCATCAGAGGGACTTCATATGACCTGATTTCCACTTGAAGTGGATCTGACGACTTGCCACCTGTTTTAGAAAGAGAGCTACACCTTACTGATTCAGTTACCACGGCAACTGATTCCAGGAACATACTGGCAGGTTCACCGTGAAGAATCCCTGCGTCTCTACCTGCCTCCTCCCACCCGAAGCAGCTGTCAGACTCGGCTTGTTCGTACTGCAGCAGTTTAGAGGCTGAATCCATAGCTACAGATGTCAAACTCCAGTGCTCGAGGGAGACTTTTGTCTCCCTGCTCCAACACACCTGACAGAAATGAATAAACAGGTTGATGAGAAGCTGTTGGATCCATTTGATTTGAATCAGGTGTGTTGGAGCAGGGGAACAGTAAAAACCTGCCAGATACCGGCCTTCCAGGACTGGAGTTTGACACCCCTCGTTCACACTGTATGTTACTTTGAGAACTTGAACCTGAGCCATCATTTCCCTTATACATATATATATATATATATATATACATGTATACATATACACATATATATGTATATATAGCATGTGGCTGGTTTGCGTCAGGATCTGTCCTGAAACTGAATTCTTTTGAAGGAATCTACATGATTGTTCCTTAATTCTCTTAAGAAAGAGATTCTTAAAGCCTGCATCGATCTGACTCTCATCCAGACGATTCTCCAGAGGAAGTGGGCTTGGTGGCACACACCACTTCCGTCCCAGCGCTTTGTGTGTTTTGTGGAATGGATGAACCATTGCAGAAATGTTTTATCTGTCCTGTCCATCATCTGGACAGCAGCATCACGCTGCGTTGCGATGAACAAATTTACTCTGCCAGGAGGAGCCTTATGGATACGAGGCTCCCTTTTATTCTTTATTATTATATTATTTATATCATAGAGGTGCTTTTTCCATTTCTGCTCACACCTGCTGGACCCGACTGGAGGGAAACAGTGGAAAAAGAAGAAAAAAGGGAAAGTAAAACTAAGTAGAAAACAAGGCGCTGCAACAAATCCTCCACAGAAAAACTAAACACCTTCTGCGCTTGTAAAGAAACAGCAAGTTTCCCAGAACCTCTGAGGAAACACGTCGTCGGGAGCAGCCGGAGGAAAAACTGTAAAACATGAACACGGTCGCAACAGGGGCAGTGTACATGTGTGTGACTTTATGCAGGGGTGTGTGTGTGTGTGTGTACTAAACATTAGGGGGGAGATGTGTTGACTGATCATGCAAACGCAACCAGATCCTTTCTGAGGTTCAGGGCCGGATCAAGAGGCCCCCAAGTCCCAACGAGGCCACGAGATGTCCCCATCCGCCGCCTGTGGCAGGGCGTGCATGCACACCTCCCAACACGCTGCTGTGTGTGTGGCAGAGTGGCGGAGGACACGGGTTCAGATGTTTAATCCCAGAGGGCCCCCCCCCCCCCAGGGCTTTGTAAAGATGTTAGCATTGATGCTAAACATACAGATGTTCACTAAACCAGATTTAAGTTCTGGTCTTGTCACCAAACAGTTTTTTTGTGGGTTGTTTTTTTTATTTATTTTTTTTTATATTTTGACAAAAGACAAGGACAAAACAAACTAAATTAAATGGCACGGTGATCCAAGAATTAATGGAGAAGAAAGCAAAATGAATGATAAAATAAAATAAGGAAATAAATTGAGTGTGTGTGTGTGTGTGTGTGCATGTGTGTATTAAATGTATGCTAAAGCTCTGGGGACACTGTGGGTTGGGATTGTCAAGAGTTCAGCATAAATTTGCTTCTGAATGGGACCAAGTCTTCTAGAAACAAGGTGTGATTCATTAAGGCAGACATTTTCTTCCAGACGGTGAGATTCAAGTGATTTCTTGTTTTCCAGTTCAGGAAGATCGTTGTCTTGGCGACCAGCAGTGCTGTAAAAATCTTAATGTGAGTGTGTCGTCGTAAAGAAGACGTGTCTCCTAAGATGCAGAGTTGTGGGGACGGAGGGATACGGCAGCCTAAAATATGAGATAGATGATCTGAAACTTGTGTCCAAAACCAGAAAACATGCATGTAAATGTCAGCTGTGTGTTGTCTACAATGATTGCATTGATCTGATAGAAAAAACCGTACTTCAGTTTTAATTCCAGCTGTAAGTTCACACGCTGACCAACAGAAAGCCTGAAACTGGAGGAGCACCAGTTTTATTGGTTAGTTCCAGTTTGTCCCAGTCCTGCTGGAGGTGGGCAGACGGGTTCTTCTCTCAGAAAGAGGCCGTCCTCTCTGCTGTCTCTCCCTGTTGTCTTCTGGTCGGCCTTCAGAGCCGTAAATGTCCATTTTTGTCCTCTTGAAGGTGACACGCTCTGGTTTACTAAAGCTTAAGGAGGAGCACCTGATGAATCTGGATGTGGACCTCGTCTCCTGCTGCCTTCGCAAGATGACTTTGAGCTGGTCTTGAAGAACCTGACAGGTCCAGAAGTCATCTCCTGAAGCTGAGGAGTCCTGTGAACACGGAGAGCTTGAGGAAGAGCGTGGGCTGGAACACGGGGAGGAAGGAGGAGAGTCAGATGGTGAGGAGGTGGAGAAAGACGAGCAGCTGGGTGAGGAGCTGGCAGAGGGGGAAGAAAGGGCGCCTGCGGTGGAGTTTGCTGTCAGTCTCCTCAGAAGGATTATCCTGGACTGGTCCTCAGAGAGTCTATAAGTCCACTGCTGAAGTCCGCGTGACTTTGGGTGGGAGGTGGACAGGAAGCCTGAAGGCCTGGATGTGGAGGCTTCAGACGAGATTTCCATGTGAGCTGCTACTTTCTGAAGTACGACCCTTAGGCCGCCAGACGCGGGGGGGTTGGAAAGGAGGACGCACCTCCAAGAGGAACTCTGCTGAGAAGATGGAGACAAGGACAATCTTTAACCTTCTGACTACCAGTAGTTCAATTCCTCCTCTGTGGAGGAATGTCAACCTAAATATTTCATCTCCCTTAATGCTACTGAACTAACAGCTTTTGGTCTTTAAAGAGGACATTTAGTGCTTTTAAATGGGGGGGGGGGGCTTTGTGAACTTTCTTTCTCTCTTTAAGAAAAATGGCCTCCACTGCAACAAGCATGTTTTATGGGAAGACAACAGTACATAATACTTTTCTTTGTGCTGATTTTTACTTGAAATTTTGTAGTTATATTTTCATAGAATATCTTCTAAACACATTAAACCATTTCTTAGATAAATATAACTATTTTACCACAATATTTAAAAGTTTAAGCAATGTGGACATTTGTAGTTGTTTTCCCTGGTAGTCAGGAGGTTAACTGTGTGCCTGAAACGTTGCATCAGAGCTGGGAAGCTGAAGTCAGTTCTGATCACAGTCAGCTGATTTAATCAGATCTGAACTGGAGAAAAGTGGTGATGGCAGAACCAGTCCCCCGCTGGACTTTTCCCACAGTACCACACACATACTGAGGACTCCAACTTCCTGTGATTTTCTGAACTCGTCATCTAAAAACCACGGCGACGGCTCTGGTCTAAGCGTTAGTCGGAGCTAATGAGCATGAAGAAAAGGCCGGACGTCACCACATCTGGTCCTGGAGAGCTCCCATCCTGCAGGTTTTAGTGTTTCCCTGCTGCAACACACTTGATTCAGGTGAAAAAGTTGTCCAACCGCTTTATCATCTTCTGCAGCTGCTGTAAATGAGCCGTGGATTTGGGTCAGGTGTGTTGCAGCAGGGAAACACTAAAACCTGCAGGAAAGTTTACGGACCGGAGTTGGAGACGTCTGGTCTAAAACTTATTACTGTAAAAATCTTATTCATTTTCTATTTGACATTTTCATGCATGCATTAAAAAATAAAAACCAGAATGACATGCAGTATTTTACCTCTACAGACACATACAATGACACGTTTTTGTTTATTTGTGATATTTTCATTTATTTTACTGTTTTCTACTGTAAATAAAATTATATATAATTGAAATGATACTATATAAATATTATATAAACTATGGCTGTTTCGTTTTCTTTTCCCATTTATCAAAACATCAAACTGTCGTAATTACAATATATGTACTTATGTTCAGTTATATTGTTTATTTTTCAGCAAATGGGAACGTATTGGATGACTCACTAACACCCACTGAAGTGGTTCATTTACAAATATACCATCTTCATTCATGAATATGCAAGAAAAAAGCTTGTAAATATGCGTCCACACATGACCACTACGCATGATATATATATATATATATATATATATATATATATATATATATATATACATAAACACACATATATGTATATATATTTACATATAAACTGTGCAAATATTTGTCGTCCTTGTAAAAGTTTAATGCAAAGATTTCTGATTTTAGAATTTATTCTAATTTTTTTTTAACAAATATTCAATTTTTTCAAAAAAAGGTTTACAATATTTCAAGAGTCTTAACATCAACAAGAGAGACATATGGATGTAAAAGCAGTGTAACTTACGTCCTCCATCGTGGAAGTTTCCGTCTTCATCTTTATTTACAGTCAGGAGGTTTCAGACCACAGAAAGTCGTCACCAGAAACAAACAGATTCTGAATTCTGTCTGGAATACACGCGTCTTTGATGACCGATGGAATTATTTGGTCCTCCAACATTCTTTTCCGTAGTTGCTATTGACAACAGGTACAAGGGCGGAGCCAAAGGTGACGTTTACACGGGCCGCCCTTTTCCTGGTCCATAACTATTTATTGCAAACCGACCTTTATCTGGGTAAACCTCACATGTCCAAGTGCAAGTGAATGCAGCATGAAACATAGTTCTAGTTTCTACTTTCTATATGTCGTTCTAGTCCAATCCTTAATCGGACTAAACGGTTTGGAGAATGAATGAGTTCTAGTCCAGTGGTACCCAACCTATTTTCCCTTAAGAGCCCCCTTGATGCTACTGCCAAAAGCTGAGGACCCCCCCGCCCGCCTTGTGTTCAAACCAGGTGGTTTTATGCTGGTTACCAACGGCAGGTAGAGCAGATCCTCCCGTCACCTGAAGGTCAGCAGTTCCTGCTCCCCTGGTCAGATGTTTGGTCTTCCTCACCTCCAGTGTCGGCATCACCATGTGGGAATGTGGATGATGGTTTCGGAGGTCGGAGTGGCTGCTTCAGTGTGCCTCAGCTACACCTTGCCATCACTAAGTCTGAATGAGGATTCAGGTCAACGCTCTGGGTGCCTTGAGAAGCCCCGCAGAAATCTCATCCATTATTTTTGTTTCACTTTTTGTCTTCTTCAAAATGAGGACGAATCATCTGACCTGCTGCGTTTCTCAGACGTCTCGTTGATAAAATGATGCAAAGTTATCGCGTTCTGGTTCCCTAACACTGATTCCATGTGAGGAAACACCAGAATGGTCCAACTCAATCTGTTGGTTTCCTTATATAGGCTGTTATGAACTGGCTTTTCATAACAGCTCATTTCCACCCACTGCAGATCAATCAAAGTGATTCCAGGTCATGTTTTGGTCCTTCATTCATCTTATATGGATCCATAATCAGATTCTGATCCACTGATAATGAATCCTCAGTGTCTCGGCTACATTGTGCTGTTTGTTGCTTGTTTGTTCTGTTGCAGTGATGAAAAGTTGTTCCTGCAAAACAAAAGTCACAACAGAAGTGATTTTTATTATTTTTTATTTCTCAGGACCACCGCAATGGAGTTTCCATCACCTGAAGTGATCAGCGACGTAGGTAACATCACAGGAAGTTTTCAGTCCTTATAGATGAAAAGCAGGAGATCGTTTCAAAAAGTCTGAGAAGTAAATAAATTAGAAAATGAATAAAAAGAAATGAATAAATGATTAAAAAAGCTTATTAATTTTAGAATCACTTATCATTATTCTCTCAACTGTGATGTGTACATTAATCCCTGATAATGTTTTATTTCTCTGTATTGCATTTTATTATTTCTGTGTTGCATCTATTCAATAAAACAATTCATAAAAATTAAGAAGGCTATCTATAGTTTCTCACCGCTTGATTTAATCACCATCTCCACTGCAGCATCTTTTTGAGCTAATTGTGTTGTGTTGTGACTTTTGTTTTGCTGTGACACTTCAGGGCCACCGTATCTCTCCCACCAGTAACTAAACCTAAAGGTAGACGAGCCTGTTAGTGAAAACACCTGTTCTACATGCACAGGTAGACCCAGAAACATGGCAGGACTTCTACTTTATCCAACTCTGCTCACAATGAGGAAGAATCCTTCACAACATTCCTGCATCCAGATGCTGATCAGGATCATTCCCACCATCTAATGGGGTCTAAGTGAGACCAGGACCCGTTCTCAGAAACACATCATGAAGATCCCTCCAGCAGGTTTTATGTAAAGTCACAAACAGACAGAGAAACGCCTACAAAACCATCAGCTCCTTGGCGGAGGTTATAATACAGTGTATTCATACCCATATGCCACAAACATAAACATATTTTAAAGGAATCTTATGGAAAGAAAACCACAAAGTGTCGCTCAGTTGTGAAGTACGGAAGAGTTTTAGGGCCACTGAATAAAAGTAAAATTAATTCTGTGAAAATTAATTCTGACTTGAATCTCAGAAGTTTAACTACAAGTTAAAACTACAAGTTTAACGTCTGGGTTTTCAGTAGCTGTGTTCCCATTTCATTCTTTCACAAAATGAAAGCAACATTTGTCAGTTTTGACAGAAACAATTGTGATTTGCAGGTGTTTCCATTGAGCTGTGTATAGTGTGTAAGCCTCAGTTCAGAATTGTCAGAGTTTCTGCTGATGTAAGGCAGCCATGCAGCGTTATTTTGCGACTTTAATCTCAGAATTCTGAGATTAAAGTCAGAATTCACAGAAATATTATCTTTCTATTCAGTGACCCCAGTACTCTTCTGTAGTTAAGTACTATGGAAATTACACAATTTTTTTTCACAAATAAAAAAAAAAGTGCAGTGTTTAAAAGTATTCAGCCCCCCTGAGTCAATACTTTGTAGAATCACGTTTTGCTGCAATTAAAGCTGCAAGACTTTTGTGGAATGACTTTCTACCAGCTTTGCACATACAGACTGAAATATGTCTCCTCTTTACAAAACAGCTCAAGCTCAGTAAGATTAGATGGAGAGCTTTTGTGAACGGTGGTTTTCAGATCTTCCCACAGATTCTCCATGGGGTTTAGGTCTGGACTCTGACTGGGCCGTTCTAACACATGAATAGTTTTTGTTTTAAAGCTTTCCGTTGTCGCCCTGCTTTATGTTGAGGGTCGTTGTCCTGTTGGAAGGTGAACCTCCATCCCAGTCACAAGACTTTTGCTGACTCAAGCAGATTTTCTTCCAAGATGGCGCTGTATTGGGCTCCATCCATCTTCCCATCAACTCTGACCAACGTCCCTGTCCCTGCTGAAGAGAAGCACCCCCAGAGCATAATGCTCCCACCACCATGTTTGACGGTGGGGATGGTGTGTTCAGGGTGTTTGGGCCAAAAAGTTCAGTTTTGGTCTCATCTGACCAGAACACCTTCTTCCACATGTTGGCTGTGTCCCCCACATGGCTTCTGGCAAACTGCAAACAGGACTTCCTCTGGTTTTAACAACGGCTTTCTTCTCGCCACTCTTCCATAAAGGCCAGATTTGTGGAGTGCATGCCCAGTAGTTGTCCTGTGGACAGATTCCCCCACCTGAACCAGCCACAGAGGTGGAGGAACCAGCTGTAGAGGTGGAGGAACCAGCCGTAGAGGTGGAGGAACCAGCCGTAGAGGTGGAGGAACCAGCCGTAGAGGTGGAGGAACCAGCCGTAGAGGTGGAGGAACCAGCCGTAGAGGTGGAGGAACCAGCCGTGGAGGTGGAGGAACCAGCCGTAGAGGTGGAGGAACCAGCCGTAGAGGTGGAGGAACCAGCCGTGGAGGTGGAGGAACCAGCCGTAGAGGTGGAGGAACCAGCCGTAGAGGTGGAGGAACCAGCCGTAGAGGTGGAGGAACCAGCCGTGGAGGTGGAGGAACCAGCCGCGGAGGTGGAGCAACCAGCTGCGGAGGTGGAGCAACCAGCCGCGGAGGTGGAGCAACCAGCCACAGAGGTGGAGGAACCAGCTGCCGAGGTGGAGGAACCAGCCACGGAGGTGGAGGAACCAGCTGCAGAGGTGATGGAACCAGCCATAGAGGTGGAGGAACCAGCCATAGAGGTGGAGGAACCAGCCACAGAGGTGGAGGAACCAGCTGCAGAGGTGGAGCAACCAGCCGCAGAGGTGGACGAACCAGGTCCTCTGACTGGAATTCCCTCTTTTTTTTGGTTCAGGAGACCTTTCATGGCACTGGTTATCCATGGTTTATTGTTAGGACAGCACCTAACAGTCCTGACGGGAATCACAGTGTTTCTACAGAAACGTATGTATTTTGTGATGGTATCAACACTCCTGTCCATGTCCTGCTCCTCCAGCAATACATCCCAGTCAGTGCAACCAAAACAGTCCCTCAGTGCATCCATTGTCTCTAGCGACCACTCGCCTCGGTGGTGGAAGGGATACAGCCCTGTATACTTCCTTCTGCTTGGCATACAGCAGATCTAGAGTCTTATCTCCATGAGTTGGACAGTCCACATACTGTACAAAACCAGTCAGGCAGGATGTCAGAGAGACGGTTAAAATCTCCCATAATAACAATGAGCCCCACCAGGTGTTGATTTTGTATCCGAGCAACCGTGTCATGTATGACGTCACATGCCAATGTTGGCGCTGCTCTGGGGGGAATATAACCCAAAACAACAACGACATTTGGAATCTCCCTTGTCGTGTAGTACGCTCGGAAACCAACGGAAAGAAGTTCAATGTCCGGACAGCAAACGTTCTCTCTGACTGTCACATCACGGGGATTAACCCATCTTTCATTAAAGGGGTGCTATTATGGTATTTGGAGTTTTCTGAGCTTTCTACAGTGTTAATGTGTTAAATCCTCATCAGACATGTGAACGGCACGGTTTTTTATCACCTAAACGCATGTTTGAGTTTGAGTTCCAGCACGCTCTCCGTTCGGTTTCCATGGCGACAAAAAACGTGTCGTTTTAGAGAGTTTTTTCTACTTGGAAATCCTTGTGACGTCCCGGGGGATAAGGTTCGGTGATTGGTTACCTTCTACTGGTTAACAAGGGCATGTACAAATACATCAGGAGGGTGGAAAACGTGGGATAAAGTTATTTCCAACGATGGCTGGTGAGTTTACCAAAGAGAGACATCCTGCTGCATTCGTTGCTGTGGGTTGCTGTTTTCCACTTCGTTTTCAGGCTCTGATTCAGGTTCCAACATGTAGGGCTGTATGCTATGTGCTGACATTGTATTTTGTTTTTTTATTTAGTTTATATTAGCCTAATCCTTCTGTTTATGAGATGTTACAATGACGGCGAAAGCAGTTGCGGTGCGCGATCCCGATGTAGCGCAGTGGCGGGAGGCGGGGCTTAATGCGGAAGAGTCTCAATCCACTCGTTTTACCCACAGGCTGATCTGACAGCCTACGGAGAGGGTCGGTCTGAAGTACATAAAGCGATTTGTGACAATAACTCAATCAATCCCAGCCCGTCTGGTATCTAAAAAACGAATAACAGATTAGGCGCTGCGGGAACTTGCTGCCAGTGGCCCGGCGCATAGCAACGAATCATATGACCTACTGCTAACAAAGATGCTAACATATTGCTAATACATATGACCTATTGACAACAGACATCTGACATATGACCAACCATACGAACTTTTAAAAATGCTGTGAAACTTGGCACACATCACAAGTCCAGCGAAAGTAACGATATTCTTTAGTTCACGCACATTTCAACGCCCCCTAGAAAAAAAATCCCTCATAGAATACGGTCTTAAAATTCTACTTTGACCTAGGAAAACGAAGTTAGGCACACATGTCTAACACCTCAAGACGAGCAAAAAAGTCAATGAAACACCTTTTGCCATGGCAAGGGGGTGTTCGCCATCTTGGCGTTTATGACCCATTTTTTACCCCATTTTTTCAGTTTAGGCGCATCGTGTCTGAACAAACTAAGTCTGAGCGGATTCATGCGATTGGCTCCAAATTCAGCAGAAAGCTTTGTGATAAGATAGGGACCAAATATTATTCAAATCTTTCCAAAAGGCGTGTTGCCGTGGCAACCCATGGAAAAAAGCCTTCTCGCCAATATAACACGGTTTACTCATAACTTGCAGAAATACATGGGATCTGCACCAAAACTGTTAGCATTTATATTTGTTAGATCCTCAACACATTGAAACATGTATTGTGTGTGTGTTGGGGGGGGGGGATTATGAGGGTCCTGATCGTCGACTATGATGTAGGAAAGAAGACTAAATTCAGCACACATGTGTAACAACTAAAGACAAGCAAAAAGCTCAATTAAGCAACAGTGTGTCCGCCATCTTGGTGTTTACGCCCATTTTTTCACTTTATACGCATCGTACATCTCTGTTGCAATACATTGGATCTGCACCAAGGTTAACAGCATTCATGTTTGTTACGTCCTTAACATGTTGCATTGTGAGGAGGGGCAGGGGGGATTTCAGCATGAGGCTCGGACCCGATGGATGGCGCTTGCGGCTTTAAATTTTACATTGTTTTTTTGTTTTGTTTTTTTGAGAGGGGATAGGAAAGAGAGAAAATAGATGAGGGTAAAGGAAGAGGGTGAAAGACCTACTGATCACTAGAAATTAATTTTTAGTTGAAAATGAATTAATTTGCAGTCTGAATGTTAGCAAAGGATTGTCACCGTTTCTATGACAACAGTCCATCTGACATAATCTGTGCAGCTACAATGGTCTCTGTCCTCACTGTGTGGCTGCAAACTTTTCTGCTGATGCTACTACTATACAGGGAATCTGTGAAAATACACAAGTATCTAAAGGTGTAGCGTCTAAATTCTATGAAGAACTGCTAACCAACCAAAACATAATGGTCTTAAGAGAGCTTGGGAAAAAGACCTAAAACAGGAAATACAAGATACTACATGGGACGATGTTGTTAAATCCTGGTAAAAGACATCAAGAGAGGTGCAGATGTGATTAATTATGTACAGAATGATCCATAGAAGCTACTGGACTCCTGACAAGATGGTAAAACTAAAAGTGTGAGACTGTAAAATGCTGGAGGTGTGAAAGAGCCAGAGGTGCACTAATACACATGTTTTATGAATGTCAAACAGTTGAGAGCTATTAGACAAGTATAGTGGAGTGTATAAATGACATGTTTAGAATAAAATGCTCCAATGCTCAGCTTTGTGTGTGTATTAGGTAGAGGCCTAGAAAAGATGAAGTTCTTAATTGAACAGATGCAGTGGTGTAGACTCGCTTTAGACATCGGCTGCAGGATCGTTCTGAGACACTGGAGAAATAAAACCGATATTTCTTATAACGAATGGTGGGAATAATTAAAATGGCTAATTACGAGCAGCTAACCCTAAAACTGCATCATAAACAAGAGACATTTCAGAAGAAATGGGTCCCTTTTCTGAACCATAAAACCAGGGAGGAAAACTTAAATTTAAGTACAGAAAATAATTGTGGGCATATCTGAATGAACTTAGTCAAGAGTTCAATGCTTAATATCTGAATGTAAGATGGAGAAGTACAAAACAGAAAATGATGTTCATATGTATGTAGAAGTAACTGTGCTACTTCTACATACATATGTATATATGTTGTTGTTTGTTTTGTTTACTTATACATACTTACTTGTGTAAGTATGTATAATAACTTATACATACACATGTATATATGTTGTTGTTGTTTGTTTTGTTTATACATTTGTATATATATGTTGTTGTTGTTGTTGTTTGTTTTGTTTATGCATATGTATATATGTTGTTGTTGTTGTTGTTTGTTTTGTTTATGCATATGTATATATGTTGTTGTTGTTGTTGTTTGTTTTGTTTATGCATATGTATATATGTTGTTGTTGTTGTTGTTTGTTTTGTTTATACATATGTATATATGTTGTTGTTGTTGTTGTTTGTTTTGTTTATGCATATGTATATATGTTGTTGTTGTTGTTGTTGTTGTTTGTTTTGTTTACTTATACATACTTTTGTAAGTATGTATAATAACTTATTCATCCATATGTATATATGTTGTTGTTGTTGTTGTCGTTTGTTTTGTTTTTTGTTACACTGGGTGTTACTTGTTCAATTATTGATAAAAATGAAGATTAAAAAGAAGAAAGAAAAAAGAAGAAGATATGGAGGAGTTATTCTCGCCTTCTGATGCGGTGGGATTTCGGCCTCACAGATCTATTGTCTTCTTGTTCCTCTGCAAACATCACAGCTTCTAGATGCTGAAGTTTTCTCAGCAGGGCTTCTCTTGAGCGTTTCCTCTCTTCTTCTTTCTCTTCATGAGCCTTCTTCAGCTTGGCTAATTGTTGTAGAAAAGCTGACTTTTCATCTTGCCATTGCTTCTCCTGGTCTTCCAGTTCCCTCTCAGACTCCATCACATGTCTTTCCACGGCAGCTACAGTTTCTTCCTGCTCAGCCAGGAGGCTGTTTCTGTACCGCTCCCATTGCTGTTTCTGCTTGTGAAGTTCCTCCTGGGTTTCCTCCAGAGCA
The DNA here is from genome assembly GCF_933228915.1 of Telmatherina bonti. NCBI lineage: Eukaryota > Metazoa > Chordata > Actinopteri > Atheriniformes > Telmatherinidae > Telmatherina > Telmatherina bonti. The sequence continues at coordinate 36,687,692 of NC_136625.1, forward strand.
GACTTTATTCTGGAGGTTTTCTCCACCTCCTGGGCTAAGCGGCTCTCAGTTTCTGATGCCCTCGTCCTCTCTGCTGTGAGCGCTGCTTCCAGCTGGATGACTCTGTTGGAGACGTCTGCATGGAGGCCTTGTTTCTTCCTCAGTTCTGAATACAGAATGGCTCTCTCCTTCTCAGACACAGATTTCTGAGATTCCATCTGTTGTTTTAACTTCTCCACCTCAGCCATGAACGGCAGTGTCTCCTCGGTGCATTTCGGTTGTTGTTCCCGGAGCTGAATCTGCCTCAGATCTGCCTTGGCTTTGTGGGTTTCACGTTGCAGTTGTGTTAAAAAAGTCTCAGCTGATTCTCTTTTCAGTCTTTCCTCGCTGAGTTCTGTCTCCATTTGCTGCACCTGCTTAAACGCTAATGACTGCACGATGTTGGTTTTGTGGACCTGATATTGCAGGTCCTTCAGCTGATTCTGCAAGTCCTCGTGTTGTTTCTGCAGTGCTGAGATTTTCTCGTCTTTGGCAGCCAAAGTTTGATGAAGCTGATGTTCAGGTATCATCAGTAGACCAGGGATGTTCTGTTCACCAACATGGTTCATGGTGATAGACTGCTGACTTGTTGGGTTGTTGGACTGCAGAAGCTTCAGGATTGGATGTGGCTCTGCAGCTGGTGGTGTTGGCAATGATGGGATCAATTCAAGCTGTGGTTCTGTTGCTTTTAGAACCACAGATTCTGAAGGGACCCTACAAACGGTGTCTGATCCTGGGCTTCCAGATCTTATTGTGGGATTTTCCAGGTTTTCTGACATTTTGCGGAGGTCTTTCTGAGTCCCGTCTATGTGATGTTCATACGTCGGACTTTCTGCCTGATGACGGGACTCATTCTGGTTTTCTTTAGCAGGCAGAGAAGCAGCTATTTCCGTCTCTGATGATGGATGACTGGATTCTTCATCTTTACGTAGAACCAAAGGTTCTGTAAGGACTCCCACTGGTATAACTGATCCATATGTTCCTGGAGAAGTCTCTGGGTTTTCCGGTTCCTTGCAAACATCAGTGATGGTTTCATTGCTCTGATCTTCAGATGGTGTTGCTGGCAGAGTGTTCAACAATGCACCAGAGCATGACTCGCCTTTGTCCGGCACATCTGATGGCTCTTTAACCAACTCCGGTAACTGAGGAAGTTCTCCAAGGTTGTCCACGGATTCCATTTGCACATCCCAGACAATCGGCGGTCTACTTTTCTTGCATTTCTTGCGCCGTTTTTTAACACTCTGTTGTTCTGTTCCACTTGGCTCTTTGATTACCTCAACTTCTTGTGAAACAGATGTGTTACCCTCTGATGCGGGTTGGGTGGCAGTCTGTACAGACTGCTCTGCAGCTGCTTGTTCACAAAGTGTTGCTGCAGGTTGGGCAATCTGGTCTGCAACAGACGTATTCACAATACTGTCAGCTGCAGTCACAGATGTATCTTGGTCAGGTTCTTCATCTCCAGGCTGTCCAGATGAAACAGTCCCAGGACTTTCCAGTTCAGCCTTTGTGTTGTTTTGTCGCCCGTCCATTGAATGTTGAGATGTTGGACTCTCTGCCTGATGACGGGACTCATTTGGGTTTTCTTGAGCAGGCAGAGAATCAGCTACTTTAGTCTCTGATGATGGAGGACTAGAAGTCTCCTGAAGCTGAACTTGTGTTGGTTTTCTGAGAACCAAAGGTTCTGCGATGAGTTCGACCGGAATTTCGGATCCTGGGCCTCCGAATGTTATTGGCGGGTTCAGGTTTCCAGAGTTTACTGATGAAGTTTCCGTAAAGTTTGGTGTCTGAGATGGAAACTCAAAGATTGGTACCAGAGGTTTATGTCTCCTAACTTTCTTACGTTGTTTGGTTTTATTCTGATCTCCTTCAACTTGTCCTTTGATCTTATGATGTTCCTTCGCGTTCCTTGGCTGGTTTGCGTTTGTAAGGAGTTCAATGGGGATTTCTGAGCCTGGTCCTCCAAACATTATTTTCTGAGGATTCTCCAGGTATTGAGATTTGTTGCAAGCCTCCCTGTCGTCTCCCTGAACCTCTCCTTTAGGATGTTTGGATGTTTGTTTTACACCCTGATGAAGGGGCTTGTTGGCAGTCGCAAAAGGTTCTGCAGGGAGTTTGGCTTCTGGGCCTCCAAATGTTACTGGGTGGTTCTTTATATTTTCAGCCTTTGAAGGATTCTCCGTCAAGTTTGATCCCAGATGAGACTCCTCTGCGGCTGTAAGCGGCACCTCACAGACTGGTACCAACGGTGTGTGTCTCTTGACTTCATTGCACTTTTGGACTTTCCTTTGATCTTCCTTTATGCTCTTCTGCACGGTGGAAATATCCCGTTCTTTGGTCTTACAATGTTCCTCTTCCAGGGACTGGTTGGTGTTTGCAACAAAATTTAAAGGAATTTCTGATTCTTGTCCCCCAAATGTGGTTTTCTGGGGATTGTCCACGTTTTCAGAGTCCTTGCAAACATCAGTCTTGGCGTTGTTTGTCTGGGGCTGGTGAGCTACAGATGTTTTTAACGGCAGCACAGGGAATTCTTCACTGTTTAGCAAAAAACCAGAGTTAGACTCACCATTTTCCTGGAGAGTTGATCGACCTTTACTCAACTTTGGTAGCTGAGGAAATTCCTCGAGATAGTCATCGTAGGTTTTGTCCATCGAGTCTAGATGCAGATCCCAGACAGGCTCAGAAGATGCACGCTTCTTTTTCTTGCGTCGTTTCTTTTGCTGTTGGAATCCGCTTGCATTTGGTTCAAAATCAATGACGAACTTGATATCTTGTACATCCGGTGTTTGATTCTCCAGTGGTGGTTCGGTGGAGGTCTGCACAAAAGGTTCTGCTGGGATGGGAGCAAACATGTTGGATTCAGTTGTTTGCTCAGTAAAGGTTCGTCCAGGTTGGGGAACCTGGTTTGCAACCGGTGTTTGGATAACACTTTCCGTTTCCACCTCAGCTACGTCTTCTTCAGCTTCTTCAATGGAAGGCTGTGCAGATGAAACAGTCCCAGAACTGTTTCCAAGAATAAGTCCAAATGTAATTTTCTGGACATTCTTGCGTTTCTTAGAAACTTTGCAAGTTTTAGCCTCAGTGTTTTCTTTCTTGCTTTGGTGTTTCTTGTCTTTAGGCGTCATTTTTTCCAGTGAGGGAAAATTTTCAACGCTGAACGCCATGCCAGAGTTGCTCTCACGTTTTTGTTGGAGATTTGATGTATTTTCTCCAACATGCTGTGAGCTAGGAGGCTCCTGGAGACGTTTAACGTTCCAGACAGACTCCAGAGACGTGGGTGTTGTGACCGTCTTAGGTCGTCCACCGTGGACTTGAGCTTTTCTATTGATCTCCATTGTTAAAACAAACTGATCTTTTTCCTTTCGCCAAAAACTAGAATCGGGATGCGTACTGAGATTCGTACCGAGATGCGTTCTCAAAGTGTACTGACTTGGTAACAAAGCGGGGGGCTTTTATAGGAACGATGATGTCACAAACGATGTCAAAGCATTAAAGGAAACCTGGCTCCGCCCCTAGGCTGAATGCATTCTATAACTGTTGCTAGGCAACACCAAAATGGTCTCCACCCTTCAGATGATTCTATCCAAAAATTAGACCTGTTGGATGTTGCCTAGCAACGGCTAAAACTCAGCCCCTGCCCACATGCAGCCAAAGTTATTATAGTTTCTTATAGCCACAAAATGAAATCAGCTTTTTAACACCAAGTCTGAGGAAGATCATACAAACAGATGTTGGTTTGGATGGATGCATTGATGGATTATCAATTATTTTTGGGTTCTTTTTTTTAATAAAAATGCAATTAAAAGTTCAACCTTTGTACCATAAGGCAGAATAACAGAATTTGGCATTCAGGAGAAAAAAGTTGACATTGAAATAAACAAAAAACAGAAATTATTTGCATAATTACACATTTTCCTCTTGTTTATTTATTTATTTTTTGCTCATGGCCAGCATACACTAGGGTAGGCTTAATGAGCATTATGGCCTGTAATGCAGTCACCGCCTGTTGCCTTATAGATCATCCTCCCATGTCGCTATGTTAGCCGCTAGCTGTACAGCAGGAAGTTATGTGCAGCATTTATAAGCATTTTACATTTAGTCATGCTCTGAGGTCTCATTGTTATGTTTAGTAACGTGAGGTAGTGAAAGATAAAACAATAACGACCATGTGTATATACATATATACATAAAAAGAGCAATGACACACAATATGTACTAATTGAAATACACCATGGAGCTACTTGTAGTGTGCGGACCTACTTTTCTGTTTGTCACTATTTGCCTTTGGATCCGGCACTTTGCTTTACTTTTACAAGGATGTATGATATAAACTTTTTTCTACTTAAAGCTGGGCTGGGTAATGATGGGGAACTAGCAAGGTGTAAAAGTGGTGCCCTGTCTTGGCTCCTCCTCCTGTCTTGGCCCCTCCCCCTCTGGTTCTGCTCCTTGCGTGAGCCAAGATTTTTTTATTCGCAGCTTTTTCCACCAACGATTTTCTCTTTCTCGGCTGTTTAGCAGGAGGAGGGAAATAAACCGAGCCGGATCGGGAAATCCTTCCTGCATTTTCTCAGCCATGTTTGCCTTCCGTGTTTCTTCTTCACTACTTTGTATTTTCATCCGAACACACTGTTTATATGCAGGGTGTGGCTATCAGGTATGTTCTGCTGGAGGGGGAGGAGGGGAGCCGGGAGAAGAAGCTACGAAATATAAGAAATGAACAACTCCATTTGGGTCGGAACGTTTGGATTGGTCAGAGTTTTTACAGATTTACAGTAAACTGAGGGGTAAACTGATTTCTTATTGTTCATGATTACAGAATATATAGACTACTATCAGGACGAGGAACCGCTTCACCCAGAGGAACATGTCTCTGAGGAACATTACCTATCCCAGCTTGACACATTTAGTGTTCCTCTTGAAAACGTCATGTTAAAAACTACAAAAAGATGACCTCAAAGAAATATATAAAGTTTTTCTTTCTAAATATATTTATTTATATCCTCTGCAGGTCCCCGAGGTCATGTGATCAGGGTCTGCTGGTGTGTTAAAAGACTGGAGGTGTCAGATCCATCTCAGGAACTCCACAGAGCATGACATCCATGGACATCCTGCAGCTGAAAACCATCTTTATGCTTAGATTTAGTTCATGTTTTATGTTTTCTTGCTTTGTGATTTCAAATTAAAAGATGCTTCATTCATTCAGTCACTTTCTAAATCATTTCATCCAGTTCAGGGTCGCGGGGAAGCTGGATCTTATCCCAACAAGCAGCAGGCGAGAGGCGGGTGCACCTGGACCGGTCGCCCATCCATCACAGGACTGTTATAGATGCTTTTGTCAAGATGTGGAGGTGGAGGTGAGGATCCAAAAGCAGATCCAGGAGCCAGAGATGCAGAGTCAGGACGTTTATTTCCACAAACCAAAAAACTGCAGGCATGTCAAAAGACACCTGAACCTACCACAGTGAACCAGCAATGGGAACTGAAACCAAGGGGTGTAAATACACAGGAACAAAACCAGACGCAGCTGAAGGGAATGATCTAAATGAAGCCAGGTGAACTGATGAACAGGAAGCAGAACAGGAAACAAAGACACAACGGTATAAAATAAAACAGGAACCTAGAAGACAAGATGAGACAAACCATGACAGCTTTAGAAAGGAAAACTCACCTTTATGAACCGTTACTTATGGGATGTAACATCATCCAATCAGGATGTCATTTTCTCCTTTGTAGTTTTGTTTTAATGATTAACATGAAGAACAGAGCAGAGCAGGAAGTCCCACATGGAGGAAACGTCATCGTATCAACAGACCCACATCACCGTCTGAATCTGTCTGCAGCTGGGATCTTCCACAGAGCTGCTGAGCATAAACCAGTTTACTGACAACAGCTGGACTCCCAGTGAAACCAAAGGACTTAAAACCAGAAGATAAAAGACACAAAGAGAAAAGAGGATGAATTAGAAAACACAGACAAGTGTCTTTAAGTTTTACATCTTAAACCTCCCACTGCCAAAGGAAAACTAGACACCATGAACAAAAGAGTCTTTAGTTGCAGGACTGAGTGCAGATGTGGAGAGTTAAAGCTGGAGGAGACGGAAAAGAGAACTGTAGGACAGCAGATGGCAGCAGAGGCCGGTCTGTGCAACAAAACGTCTGGAAAACACCTGGAAAACACCTGGAAAAAACACCTGGAAACACCTGGGGAACACCTGAGAAAGACCTGGAAAATACCTGGTAAACACCTGGAAAACACCTGGAAAAAACACCTAGAAAACACCTGGGAAAGACCTGGAAAAGACCTCAAAAACACCTGGAAAATATCTAGGAAACACCTGGAAAACACCTGGAAAAAACACCTGGAAAACACCTGGAAACACCTGGGGAACACCTGAGAAAGACCTGGAAAATACCTGGAAAAGACCTGGAAAAGACCTGAGAAAGACCTGGAAAACACCTGGGAAAGACCTGGAAAAGACCTGAAAAGACCTGGAAAACACCTGGAAAAAACACCTGGAAAACACCTGGGAAAGACCTGGAAAAGACCTCAAAAACACCTGGAAAATACCTAGGAAACACCTGGAAAACACCTGGGAAAAAACACCTGGAAAACACCTGGGAAACACCTGGAAAACACCTGGAAACACCTGGAAAATACCTCAAAAACACCTGGAAAATACCTAGGAAACACCTGGAAAAGACCTGGGAAAGACCTGGAAAATACCTGGGGAAAAAATCACCTGGGAAAGACCTGGGAAACACCTGGTAAACACCTGGGAAAGACCAGGTAAACACCTGGGAAAGACCTGGAAAACACCTGGTGAAACACCTGGAAAAAAAATACCTGGAAAAAACCTGGAAAAGACCTAGAAAACACCTGGAAAACACCTGGAAAGACCTGGAAAAGACCTAGAAAATACCTGGTAAACACTTGGAAAATACCTGGGAAAAAAACACCTGGAAAAGACCTGGGAAAGACCTGGAAAACACCTGGAAAGGTCCTGGAAAAGACCTGGAAAAGACCTGGAAAAGTCCTGGAAAAGACCTGGTAAACACCTGGAAAAGTCCTGGAAAGACCTGGAAAACACCTGGAAAAGACCTGGAAAGACCTGGAAAAGACCTGGAAAAGTCCTTGAAAGTCCTGGGAAAGTCCTGGAAATACCTGGAAAATACCTGGTAAACACCTGGTAAACACCTGGAAAATACCTGGAAAATACCTGGAAAACACCTGGTAAACACCTGGTAAACACCTGGAAAAGACCTGGGAAAGACCTGAGCTACTGATACATGCAGAGTAAATCCATTTCTTTCAGGTGGTTTAGTTTCTGTTTCAGTTGTTGACTTGTAGGAGTTTAACCATTTATATGCTGCAGTTTTTAAACGTTTCCTATTGGATAATTCCTGCATGGCTGAAGTTATTTTACCGACTGATGCAGCTGGAAAAGCAACAGTCTGTTCATAAGACCTCATTAATCCTGACATGAACTATAGATATAGAGGCACACAAATGCTAAAGGAGGGAGAATCATGAAGGAAATGCGTCGGAAAAGACGGAAAAGAGAACTGTAGGACAGCAGATGGCAGCAGAGGCCGGTCTGTGAAACAAAACGTCTGGAAAACACCTGGAAAATACCCGGAAAACACCTGGGAAATACCTGGGAAAAAAACACCTGGGAAAGACCTGGAAAACACCTGGGAAAGACCTGGAACACACCTGGTAAACACCTGGAAAACACCTGGGAAAGACCTGGAAAAAACACCTGGAAAAAACACCTGGGAAAGACCTGGAAAACACCTGGGAAGGACCTGGAAAACACCTGGTAAACACCTGGAAAACACCTGGAAAACACCTGGGAAACACCTGGAAAACACCTAGGTAAGACCTGGAAAATACCTCAAAAACACCTGGAAAATACCTAGGAAACACCTGGAAAAGACCTGGGAAAGACCTTGAAAACACCCAGAAAACACCTGGAAAACACCTGGAAAAAACACCTGGGAAAGACCTGGAAAACACCTGGGAAAGACCTGGAAAAAACCTGGAAAACACCTGGGAAACACCTGGAAAACACCTGGAAACACCTGGAAAATACCTCAAAAACACCTGGAAAATACCTAGGAAACACCTGGAAAAGACCTGGGAAACACCTGGAAAATACCTGGGGAAAAAATCACCTGGGAAAGACCTGGGAAACACCTGGTAAACACCTGGGAAAGACCTGGAAAACACCTGGTGAAACACCGGGAAAATACCTGGAAAAAAATACCTGGAAAAAACCTGGAAAAGACCTAGAAAAGACCTGGAAAACACCTGGAAAGACCTGGAAAAGACCTAGAAAATACCTGGTAAACACTTGGAAAATACCTGGGGGAAAAACACCTGGACAAGACCTGGGAAAGACCTGGGAAAGACCTGGAAAAGTCCTGGAAAACACCTGGAAAGGTCCTGGAAAAGACCTGGAAAAGACCTGGTAAACACCTGGAAAAGTCCTGGAAAGACCTGGAAAACACCTGGAAAGACCTGGAAAATACCTCAAAAACACCTGGAAAAAACACCTGGGAAAGACCTGGAAAACACCTGGGAAAGACCTGGAAAACACCTGGTAAACACCTGGAAAACACCTGGAAAAGACCTAGGAAAGACCTTGAAAACACCCGGGGGGAAAAACCTGGAAAATACCCGGAAAACACCTGGGAAATACCTGGGAAAAAAACACCTGGGAAAGACCTGGAAAACACCTGGTAAACACCTGGAAAACACCTGGAAAAAACACCTGGAAAACACCTGGAAAAGACCTGGGAAAGACCTTGAAAACACCCGGGGGGAAAAAACCTGGAAAATACCCGGAAAACACCTGGGAAAGACCTGGGAAAAAAACACCTGGGAAACACCTGGTAAACACCTGGGAAAGACCTGGAAAAAAATACCTGTAAGAGACTTGTAAAAGACCTGGGAAAGACCTGGAAAACACCTGGTGAAACACCGGGAAAATACCTGGAAAAAAAATACCTGGAAAAAACCTGGAAAAGACCTGGAAAACACCTGGAAAAGACCTAGAAAATACCTGGTAAACACCTGGAAAATACCTGGAAAAAAAACACCTGGAAAAGACCTGGGAAACACCTGGTAAACACCTGGGAAAGACCTGGAAAACACCTGGAAAAGTCCTGGAAAAGACCTGGGAAACACCTGGAAAATACCTGGGAAAGACCTGGAAAACACCTGGGAAATACCTGGAAAAGACCTGGAAAAGACCTGAAAAGACCTGGAAAAGACCTGGGAAAGACCTGGAAAATACCTGGTAAACACTTGGAAAACACCTGGAAAAGACCTGGTAAACACCTGGTAAACACCTGGAAAACACCTGGAAAAGACCTGAAAAGACCTGGAAAACACCTGGTAAACACCTGGAAAACACCTGGAAAAAACACCTGGAAAAGACCTGGGAAAAAAACACCTGGGAAAGACCTGGAAAACACCTGGGAAAGACCTGGAACACACCTGGTAAACACCTGGAAAACACCTGGAAAAAACACCCGGAAAAGACCTGGGAAAGACCTTGAAAACACCCGGGGGGAAAAAACCTGGAAAATACCCGGAAAACACCTGGGAAACACCTGGTAAACACCTGGGAAAGACCTGGGAAAAAATACCTGTAAGAGACTTGTAAAAGACCTGGGAAAGACCTGGTAAACACCTGGTAAACACCTGGGAAAGACCTGGGAAACACCTGGGAAACACCTGGAAAAGACCTGGTAAACACCTGGAAAAGACCTCCTCCTCCTCCTCCTCCTCCTGCTCCTCCTCCTCCTCTGCAGACTGTCCCTTATGGATGATTCTACAAGCAGCTACATGATCCTGGTTTGGTTCATTTAAAAGCTGATAAAAATGTGATTAATGGCAAAATAACTCAGGATACTGAGATTAATTGTAATTAATTGCAATGAAATAAACCCATAAAACGAGACATTTCTTTAGTCTTCAGTGAGTCGTAGTGTCCTGTGATGGACTGGCGACCTGTCCAGCTGCGTCTGCCTGATGATGGCTGGGATAGACTCCAGCTTCCTGCCACCATGAAGTGGACTAAGTGGTGAATAAAATGGATGAATGATGTACTGGATGGCTCCGTGATATCCTCTGAGGTGGTCAGTTTACTAGTATCTCATGACGGGATCAATACTGTGGCGATGACCTGGTGAGGATAGAGGAGAAAAATCAGCTGAAGTTCTCATCATTTCTGTAAAACATTGCAGATAAAAGGTGGTGAACAACCTCACAGCTTTCAGCATCTTCCTGCTTCTGCTGCTCTCAGCTGCACTTCATTAGTTTCTATCTGAAGTTATCTTTAAGTCCAGGTCTGCATGTTTCTTTTCAGCTGGAATTTATCACTATTTTACAGTTGTTTTTTTTTTATCAGATGTTTCTTTTTCCTTCCTTCTTGTTTTAATATTAACTGAAGCTTCTTATTTTGTCATGTTTTCATGTAAAGCACCTGGAATAAACCCCTTGCTGCCCTGCCGGTAAAGGCTGAACGTTTGCAGAGAATTTACTCACAAATAAATCCCAAGCAGACTCCCGGTAGTGGTGCTGCTGCCCTCCGCATCCAGCAGCCAGGATGGGACAGTTACCACGGCGACAACATCAGATATTTGCCCCCCTCTGATGGACAAACTGCTGAACTACATCAAGTTCAGTTTTCTGAAAACAAACACCTTCAACACTCTCCAAGTGGAGCTGAAGAGTTACAGAAAGGAACTGAATGACTGAAGGAATAATATGTTTATATAATATCTTTATATAAATTATATCAATGATACAAATCATACAAATTAAATCATATATATAAACTATGAATATTGATATAAAAGCAGCTTTAAATACATTAAATTTATTCATCTAGAAGTAATTATATGGGGCAATATATTTATTATATAGATATATAAAGTGTAGGTTACATATTCAGCAACATGTTCGCAACATCATTTACAAAGTTATGGATGAATTTTTTAAATGAATTTTTACAGGAAATCTCATGGAATAAGAAACAAGTGAGATACCCATAAAATTAAATATGACCTCTCCAGTGAGTGGTGACGTAGTGTGAACACCGGAGGTGATCTGGATCAGAGCCTGGATCCAGGCAGAGTTCTTCAGCTTGGGGAGATAGGGATCATTCTGCCATTACAGCTTCTGACTCCAAAGTCAGAAAAGTCACAATAGCTTTGCAAACGTAAAAAAGTCTGAGAAGTAAATTAAACACTGATGGTGAAAAAAAAAGAAAATTAATAATGAATAATGTTTGTTTTTTCTTTCTTCAACTCAATAAAATGAAAAAACAGTGTCTTATATGACTAAATTATATTTTTGCAAGGTTTTTTTTTTGTTCCTTTTTTAAGTCTCCAGTTATTTGAGTGACTGTTGTAAATTCAGCTTTTCTTTAATGAAAGGGGATGAAGACGTATGAGCACAACTGTATGCTTCCTACCTGTTTCTGAAGCTTCCTCTGTTCTCCTTTCTTCATGTTTTACATCACTGTTTTTATTCTTTACATTGTTTCTTATTAACTTTCTAATTTATACTTTAATACTTGTTGCTCCCATGTGTTCTTATTGATTTAAGGTTGATTTGTGCTTTTAGCATTTTATCTCTGGTGTTTTTCTTCAGTGAAGGGCAAAGTAGTCATCTTCAGTTCTTCAGTGATAAACTTCCAAAAAAACAAATACTCAAGTGAAGTATAAATACTCAAAAATATACTTAAGTAAATGTACTCTGTCCACAACTTGTGTCCTCGATAGGAACCTTCTCTCTGGGAGCTTTGCTCGATCTGCAGAGTTGTTGCCATGGAGATGAAACTTTCCTGGTACATTGGGGGTCCTGCGCTGCAGCCCTTTGGCTGCCGCGTGGACCCTGATGTGTTTTACTTTTGTGTTTTTACATTTATATTTAGGTAAGAAACAAAAAGTATGGTTAGTGTTCATGTTTGTACAGAGGAAAGTTGGAATTAAACATGAAGTGTGTTTGGTTTTTTTTGTCTTGTCACACACACGTGTGTGTGAAGGTTTGTGCCTGTTAGTGTGCATAACTTGATTTGATCATATTAAGTACTTTATAAAGCTTTTTGTATTTGACTTAATGTTTGAACTGAGTTGGTGTTTGTGTTTCTTCTGCTGTGCAGTTCATCAAAATACGATAAATTTAATCATTTTTTATTACTTTTGGTCATTTAGAAAGCATTTTATTTTAAATGAACGATATTGGATAAATGGCTCTAACATTTCCTTTAGAAATGTTTTTCATGGACGACACAAGAAAGACGATATTTGCAGATATTTCCATTGTTTTGTAAAGAGGAAGGACACAGATCAGGTGGAGACAGACCCCCCCCCACCTCATATCACCATCCCAACGGCTCCCAACATGGAGGTAGCCACACAGGGATCCAGTCTACAGACAGTAAACCAGACCTGATCCTGACTACGACATCAAGCTTCACATTTTTTACCCCAAAACAACCAGCTGACCTTCATGTGGAGCGTTTTGATCCTTGTTGCAAATATTTCCACTTGGAGATCCAGATTATTAAAGATGTTTTATTTCTCATGTCTCTCTAATGTGACCAGTTATCACTGCAGTGGACGTGAGTTTGTGCACGCAACACAACCATTCCCTCTCTTGGTAAATGACCCCCCCCCCCTTGAAATCGTTTGGGCTTTAATGATTTATATTTTTTTGTTTTTATGTTTTTCTTTAAAAAAAAGAAAAGAAAAAAGGAATATACTGAAAAATCCGAGAAGAAACTGCAGCATAAAGTTCTTTACGAAACTTAATGAACATAAAAACCCATATTTACCCCAAACTGGAAACAAGTCACACACAGACACGTAAACATGAAATGAAATGAAGTGTTCCCCTCACCCTCGCCAACCCTACCGGAGCTTCCCTCGCATCACGACGAAGACGAAAACGTTTCTGTAGTTTGTTGAATTCAGCATTTTCTAGCTGTACTATATTTGATAATCATATCTAAAACTGTCAGACTTCTGAACAGCCTCATCCTTCAATCAGTCCAAAACAAATCATCTTAATAAGATGTCTGTGTTAAGCTGCAGGGAAAGTGTGCTGTTGAACACAGTGAAAAGCTTCACATCCCTCATGGAGCCAATCACTTTATCCATAGTTGCAGACAAACACAGAGCATCTTTCTTCTCTGCGAGAATACCTGGAAAACTGACTGTAGGACAGAATTTAGTCGCCTTCCACAGTGTCGATCAGAGCTACTCAGCTGCAATAGTGTAGCCTTCTTGTAGATGGCGGGTGTTGTATCAAGACCAGTTTCCCTGTCAGTCTGTTCCATCTCCATCTCACTAAAGCCCTGCTCTGACCACAGAGGAAAGAAGTGGAAGAAAAGACAAATACTGTAATGTACAAAAAAAAAAAAAAAAAAAAATCACAATTCCACAACAAATCTGAGACAACTGAGCATTTTTTTTCTTGTATTCTTTTATATGACAAAATGATCAAATTCACTTGCGATTCATATTTACTTTTTTATTTTTTTATACAAGATACGTTTCACAGTCATTTGAAACATTTTTTTAAAATTGTATTTATTGTTTATTTGATTTTATCTCTAATTAATTTTTTTTTTTTTAATTTAATTAATTAATTTGTTTGTTTATTTTTGTAGATTAAAATAAAAACCTTTAATAAAGTCTTTGGTCCAGACGCTAGTTTCTCACCGGACTTAAGATTTTATATAATATATGTTTAGCAGTCATTTGAAACATGTTTTTATTTTATTTATTGTTTATTTTATTTTATTTCTAATTAATATATATTTTAATTATTCTTATTTATTTTATTTACTTATTTGTTTATTTTTCTAGATTAAAATAAGAACCTTTAATCTGTCCGGAAGCTTGTTTCTACCCAGATTTAAGATTTTATACAATATATGTTTAGCAGTCATTTGAAACTTTTTTAAAATTTATTTATTGTTTATTTTATTTTATTTAAGTTCTAATTAATATTTTTCATTATTATTTTTATTTGTTTTATTTATTTGTTTATTTTTGTAGGATAAAATAAGAACCTTTAATCTGTCCGGAAGCTTGTTTCTACCCGGACTTTAGATGGTGTCTGTGTCGTAATTTCCGTCGGAAGTGAAATGTGTTTTCATGCCGGGTTGTTTTGACTCGCAGCAGCTGACAGGTGGTGAGCTTGCTGGGCTGAAGGTGACTAAAAACGCAGCTTTATGGCCTCAGCTCCATGCTGTCAGGATGAACTCAGCTCCACAGAAGAGGTTTTACCAGAAGTTACCGGTGTGGATCGTGGAGGACCACCACGAAGTAAGGCTGAATATGAAGCCGAGAGTATTTTATCATGTTCTATAATTCATCAAGACAGATTTAAAGTCATAAGTAATGTCATTTATTTACCTTATACACATGTTTAAGTGCATATTTGACCATGAACCAGGACGTTGTTGACAGATGAAGCTGTTTTTGTGACTGAATTGTTTTGGTGTCTTGAGGCATAAAGTAGGATTCTGACCTGGAGGGAAATCTTTTTCTATTTAACCCCTCAAAATTTAATCAGTCATTTAAATTATTGACTTTCACCATGACGAGTTGGAACCATTTTTTCCTTTAAACATTATATAATAAATAAATAAATCTATTTATAGTCCAGACTGATTAAAATCTAAGCACAGACAGCTTTATCTGATTTATATGGGAAAATAGCTCATATGTATACATATATATATATATATATATATATATATATTATATATATATATATATATATATATATATTAGAGGTGTGACTATATGCTTTTGTCCTGATTTGATTTTTATTTTTTGGGTGCCAATTCGATTTAAATTGCGATTCTCACAATTCTCCAATACTGCTGATTTTTTTTTGTGGATTTAAAAAGAAAAAAAAAAGTATAAAACTTTTTTTTTTTTTTTTGGGCTTAATTTTCTTCTTTTAATGAGGAAAAAACAATGCAGTAGCAATACCATCGTTTTTGCTGCTATAATGAACAAGAAGACAAGTAAAAAGATCAATAAAAAAACAATAAAAATGACAAAAATTTTATAGTGGATTTATTTTATTCATTTAAAAATAAAACAACAATTTTTTAACCAAAAAAATCGATTTTAAAACTGAAGAAAAAACCGATTTCAGATTTTTTGATTTTGATTTTGATTCCCACCCCTAATATATGTATGTATAATCCAATTAATAATGATCCACACCAGTCCAGTTTATAATAAAAGTGTTAAATTTAACAAGGTAATGAAAAATACCATAAAAACAGTTTGGATCAAGTCTTATCCTTAATTCAATCCTTCATCCTGAGCTGCACGAGGAAACTGGAGGGAAAACCTCCACCATAACCAGGAAAGGAAACCTCAGTCAGAAGCAGAACCAGGAAGGACGGCCACCTGCCTGGACCAGCCGGAGAGGACAGAAAAGACGGGTCAATAAGCAGCATGGCTCTCAGCTAGAGATGCCTGCTGAGAAAGAAGAGAAACACAAAATAATTCCCGCAATAATTTCACATATTCCAAGCTAGCTAGCTTTATATGTCATATCAGACCTGATGCCACCAAGTAACATGATATTTTACAGTGGAAAAGTGTAAAAAATCTTCCACTTTTCAGTTTTTCTAGCAATCTGTGTTCAAATGTGTTTAATTGATAAGAAAACTAAACCAGCTTCTAGAAACTGGAGCTTTAATACATCATGACTGTAAGATCCAGATTGTATCTCCTACCTCTGAAGGGAACGGTCTTTGTATGGAAAATAATGACAGTGTTTATTCATTGAGGTGTAAATAACAACATGTTGACGCTGATGAAAAGTGTTTACATGTCAGCATAAAGTTCTCAGTTCCAGGCTTTCACCAGCAGGTGGCAGCAAACTACAGCTGAATCATTTTACATAACCTTCACTTTATTGTTTTCATGTTTGTTTTGACCTTATTCCACATCTCTTACGTGTTTCCATGGCAACTGAATGGCTGTCTGAGTCTGGAAAAGGTTCTTGAGCTGTGAAAACATCCTGCTTTGTGTTCCAGTGCTTAAAAAGTGACTACAGACCAGTTGCCCCAACATCTCGCACCATCAAAGCCCTGCAGAGTAGGTTTATTACCTCAGTAAACAAGTAAACACCTTTAATGATCCATTAGTTTGTCGGCCAGAAGAGTCTGGAGCTTTAACTGAATATCAAAACAATCTTCTCAGAGTTTTTTTTTTTTTTTTTTTCTTTCTTTCTTTTTTTATGTTTGTTAGTGTGTGTATGCGTGTGTTTGGTTGTTTTGATTATATGTGTTATTGTTGTACTTTTTTCTCGCTTTAATATCAGATTTTTCATACCCCTGATATTTCTGATTCATTTTGTTGCGTAAGTAATGTCAAATGGGGCATGATTATAATGTATTATGTAACCATGTTCACTATAAAAAAATAAAAGTAAAAAAAAAAAAAGAACGCCGTCATCAATGCTTCAATCATAAAAAAAAAAAAAAAAGAGAAGGGTCTGGAGCTTTGCAGCCGCTGTTTCTGTAGAGATGATCATAAAAAGCTGGAACAGAAGGTATTTAACAGCAGATCTGCTGCTGTTCGAGTCATTTATCTGCAAACATCCTAGCAGTAACTCCTTCACTCAGGTGTTTGCAGAACAGGATGGTTTTTGTGTGAGTAATCAGAATAATGCAGGTAAATCTCCTGGACCATGTCCTGAATGTGGTTCTGACCATCGATGAATTGCCCAGGTTAACGTCTCCATGTAGCAGGTCTAAACAGCCTCACTGGATCTTTGTTTAAACTTCTCTGCAAGTTCTTTATGGTGACAGAGTCGTGGAAAAACCTTTAGATAGTTTGGTCATTTCATTATGGGAGAACTTTATATATAATTCCTGATTTACAGGTTGTGTGTCCCATCTACCGGGCCATTGCATCAAGACATCTCCCACCTCAGAATATCAGGATGGTTCATCTGGACTCTCACCCCGACCTGCTCATCCCCGTCAACATGCCTGCTGACACCGTCTTTGACAAGGAGAAACTTTTCAGGTATGACTGCTGTCACGCGTTCAGTTTGTCTTACCCACAAGCTGCGATTTCTCTCCGTACTTTTTATTGAGTTTTATCCTTTTAACAGTTGATCTGTGACCATAAAATGTTGCAGGCAGTAATGTTAAAAAGTCCATCCAGTCACATTGTGTACAGCTCTTCATGCAGACGGCAGCGGTGTCATGGATTCATGTCATGGATATCACAATAACAGGTTTTAGAAATATATAAAAATAAGATGAAGGAACGGCTCCATCATCCTCCAAAGTAAAACCACAAACCAGTCCGCGCTGCAGAAAGCTTTCTGGTATCAGCAGTACAGAACATGTGTTAAATGTTAGATTAGAACAGCCTGAGTCTGGTTCGACAGGCAGCTTTTTACATCACAGGAACGTAATTCTGCCCGTAGATCAGCACACAGGGAAACTTTAAACATATTAACACACATGTAGATTTTCCTTTGAGTGGTTTTCTTGTAAGTTCATGTTTTTAATGTGTGTGTGTGTGTGTGAGAGAGAGAGACTGAATGGCATGAATTCTTCCTGGAACAGATCGGTTCCAGATGAACGAGACTTTGTCAGAAAAGCCACGTGACCAAAGAACCATTTTAAGTTTTAGATAAACAGCAGGTATAAACAGTTTATATAAAGCCTGCGAGTCGTTTCTGCGGAGAGAAATCAGGCTGAATAAGAGCTGCATGGTCAACAATCCCGTTTCTGTGGAACTGCATTCACACAGCTGCTGTTTGAACTCATAAAACTCACATATTTGTAACAAACATGTTAGAAAGTACGGAAATTAATATTGTGCGTGTACATTTTTCCCTCCAACCTCCCAGATGGGATCGTTTTGAGGTTGGGAAAGACTCCTGTGCAGACAGATGGTGAAACGTGCGCTCACTCATCAGCTTGTGTGTGCATGTGCAAACACATGCTGCCTTCAGGTGCAGATTCAATTCAATTCAACTTTATTTATATAGCGTCAAATCACGGCAATGCCATCTCAAGACGCTTTACAGACAGAGGGGAAAACATAATGAAGGCCAATTCATAACAGCCTATATAAGGAAACCAACAGATTGAGTTGAGTCCAACTCAATCTCCCATCCTGAGCAAGCACACTGGCAACAGTGGGAAGGAAAAAAACTCCCTTTTAACAGGAAGGAAACCTCCGGCAGAACCCGGCTCAGGACAGGCAGCCATCTGCCTCTGCTGTGTGGGGGGAAGAGGACAGAAAGACAACAGACAACAGGAACTGCTACTCCCGGCCAGGGAGACCTGCTGAGACAGGAGACATACATGTTAATGATGCAACACTGTTATGGGGGGGTAAAAGAAAGAGATAAAGAGAAAAAGAAAGAAGCTCAGTGTATCAGGAAATGTCCCTCAGCAGTCTAAACCTATAGCAGCATAATTAAGGGATGCTAACCATCCCTAGTTATAGGACTTATCAAAAAGATAAGTCTTCAGCCTAGTCTTAAAGGTGGGGAGGGTGTCTGCTTCCCTAACACTAACTGGGAGCTTATTCCATAAGAGAGGGGCCTGATAACCAAAGGCTCTGCCTCCTGCTCGGCTCTTTGAGACTCTAGGAACCACAAGTAAGCCTGCAGTCTGCGAACGAAGTACTCTGCTTGGTATATAAGGAACTATGAGGTCTTTGATATATAGTGGTGCCTGGCTGTGGAGGGCTTTATATGTAAGGAGAAGGATTTTAAATTCTATTCTAGATTCAACAGGCAGCCAATGAAGAGAGGCTAAAACTGGAGAAATATGATCTCTCATGCTGGTTCTGGTCAGGACTCTGGCTGCAGAATTCTGGATCAGCTGAAGGCTTTTCAGGGCATATTTAGGACAGCCCAGTAATAGAGTTATAGTAATCTAGTCTCGAAGTAACAAAAGCATGAACCAGTTTTTCTGCATCACTCTGAGACAGAATGTCCCTAATTTTGGCTATATTACGTAAATGAAAGAAGGCTGTTTTAGTAACCTGCTTAATATGTGGACCAAAGGACAGGTCAGGGTCAAATATTACTCCAAGGTTTCTCACTGTAGCACTGGAAGCTAAAGTAATGCCATCCAGGTTCATTACAAAACCGGAAAATTTAGCTCTGAGTTTTTCAGATCCAACGAGAATTACTTCAGTCTTATCTGAGTTTAAGAGGAGAAAATTTCTAGACATCCAAGTCTTTATGTCTATGAGACAATTTTGTAGCCTATTGGGCTGATTTGTTTCATCTGGTTTAAAGGATAAGTATAGTTGAGTATCATCTGCATAACAATGAAAGTTTATTCCATGCTGTCTAATAATTTTGCCTAAAGGGAGCATATATAGCGTGAAGAGTACTGGTCCAAGTACAGAACCTTGAGGAACTCCATGACTTACTGTAGTTTGGGAGGAGGACTTGTCATTTACATGAACAAACTGAAGTCTATCAGATAAATATGATTTAAACCAGCTTAACGCTGTACCTGTAATTCCAATCACCTGTTCTAGTCTTTGTAACAGAATGTTATGATCGACTGTATCAAATGCAGCACTAAGATCAAGCAAGATAAGTACGGACACAAGTCCTTTGTCTGAGGCCATAAGAAGGTCATTAGTAACTTTTACCAATGCCGTCTCAGTGCTATGATGAGCTCTAAATCCTGACTGAAACTCCTCGCATAAATTATTTCTGCTCAGGTGGGCATGTAGCTGAGCTGAAACTATTTTCTCCAGAATTTTGGACATAAACGGGAGGTTAGATATAGGTCTATAATTTGCTATCACCTCTGGATCCAGAGATTGCTTTTTAAGTAAAGGCTTGATTACAGCAGTTTTAAATGATTGTGGTACATATCCTGTCACTAAAGACATATTGATAAGATTTAGTAGTGATGTATTAATTAAAGGGAAAATGTCCTTAAAGAGGCTCGTTGGGAGAGGGTCTAAGATACAGGTGGATGGTTTAGATGAAGCTATTATTTTAGTTAATTCAGAGGGTTGGACAGGACAGAAACTATTTAGACACAAGTCAGATCCTGGTTCTAAGGATGCTTCGGAGACCACAACAGGCTCAACATTATAGGTAGAAGGAAGAGTATTGTGAATTTGATCTCTAATAGTGTCAATTTTATTCCTGAAAAAATACATGAAATCATCACAGCTAAGTGAGAAAGGAATACATGGCTCCACAGCGCTCCGGCTCCTAGTAAGCCTGGCTACAGTGCTGAAAAGAAACCGAGGGTTGTTTTTGTTTTCCTCTATCAATGATGAATAATAAGCTGTTCTTGCCGTACGTAAGGCTTTTTTGTATACGATTAAACTTTCTTTCCAGGTTAAGTGAGACTCCTCTAGTCCTGATGAACGCCATCTGTTTTCCAAACGCCTTGATGCCTGTTTTAGAGCTCGAAGCTGGGAATTAAACCAGGGAGCCTTCATAATCTTACCTAATTTCTTCTTCTTTAGGGGAGCAACATTATCCAAGGTTGTACGCATTGAAGCTGTTATAGTATCAGCATGTTGATCAATCTGAGCAGGAGTAAGGCTTAAAGGGGGACTCTCAGTCATGCTAACACATGGTAGATGTGAAAAAATTGATTCAATTGATTGTTTAAATTTTGTAATATTATTGTCTGATAAACATCTACTATAGTAGAATTTATTTTTGGTCAGTGAGTAATCAAATAAAGTGAATTCAAAGGTTAATAAGAAGTGATCGGACAAGACAGGGTTTTGAGGAAATACTTTGAGCTTATCAGTCTCAATACCATATGTTAGAACAAGATCAAGAGTGTGGCCATGAGAGTGAGTGGCTCCATTGACATTTTGTGAAAACCCAATTGAGTTTAGAATAGAGCTAAAGGAAATGTTTAAACTATCATTTTCATCGTCAACATGAATATTAAAATCACCTAGTACAATCACCTTATCAGTAGTCAGCACTAACTCAGACAAGAGATCAGAGAATTCGGTCAGAAACTCGGAGTAAGGTCCAGGTGGGCGATACACTAATGCTAAAAGGAGCGGTTTCTCTGAATTCCATTTTGGATGAGATAAATTTAATGTCAGGAATTCAAAGGATTTATGGTTAGTTTTGTGCTTAGGATTAATTAAAAATTCTGACTTAAAGATAGCTGCAACACCTCCTCCTCTGCCTGTAGTTCTAGGAATGTGAAAGTTTAAATAGTTAGCTGGCGTAGCTTCATTAATACTAACATAATCCTCTTGCTGTAACCAGGTTTCCGTAAGACAGAATAAATCAATGTGGTGATCACCTATCAAGTCATTGACTAATAAAGACTTATTTGGGAGGGATCTAATATTCAGTAGGCCACATTTTATTGTCTTATTTTCAGATTTTATTAGATCCATTGTTTTTATTTTTATGAGGTTTTCACGATTAACCCCAGAAGTGTTTTTGTGTTGTTTAATTCTTACTGCTGGGGAGTTGTATAAGGTCGGAATGGGGTTTTGGGTGGGCGGCGGCAGGTGGGAAGCTGCAGAAAAGTGTGTAGGACTACAATTCTGCCTCCTGGTCCCAACCCTGAGTTGTCAATTTAGCTGACTAATAAAAGAGTCCATATTGCTAGATAAGAGAGTGGCTCCATCCAACGTGGGATGGATGCCATCTCTCCTAATAAGACCAGGCTTTCCCCAAAAAGCGCTCCAATTATCTATAAAACCCACGTTGTTATCGGGACACCACCTAGACAACCAGCGGTTGAAGGATGACATGCGGCTAAACATGTCATTGCTGATTAAATTTGGCAAGGGACCAGAGAAAACTACGGAGTCCGACATGCTCTTGGCAAAGTTACACATCAAAGCAACATTAATTTTAGTGACCTCCGATTGGCGTAACCGGGTGTCGTTACCGCCGACGTGAATTACAATCTTACGGTATTTACGTTTAGCCTTAGCCAGCAGTTTCAAATACGATTCAACGTCGCCCGCTCTGGCCCCAGGAATGCATTTGACTATGGTCCCCGGTGTCTCTAGAGCCACGTTTCTGACTATGGAACTACCTATAATCAGGGTTTCTGCCTCAGCGGGTGTGTCACCGAGCGGGGAAAATCTGTTAGAAACGTGAAATAAATACGTGGTGGCCAGTGGGTTTTGGTTTGGGGCTACGCTTCCGCCTGACCGTCGTCCAGCCCGCCTCGGCTCCCGGCTGCGCGGGAACTGCTGAGGGACGGCTCGGGATGGCTGCCCTGGCTGGTAGCTCCGCACTGGCTAATGGGGGCTTGCTGACTAACTGCTTCCCTAACTGAGTGCGGAGCTGGGCTTCTAACTCACAGAGCCTCGCCTCCAAAGCTGCCAAGCTGCTACACTTAATACACCTACCGTTATCACTAAAGGAGCGGAGGAGTAGCTAAACATCAGGCACACCGAGCAAGAAAAGGCAGGGGACCGGGGTGTGGAAAGAGAGCTGGCAGCCATGCTAAAACCGAGTGCTTGAGCTGTTTAAGTCAGTAAACAGAAAGCCAAAGATCCCGAAAATAAATGCAATATATAGAACAGTGGTTTGGGAAGATATTGTGCACTAAAGTGAGTGGTTGGTTAACAATAGATAGAAGTTAGAAAGAAGTTAAAGGAGCCAACGGCTCGTAGCAATCCGCAGTGACACACGCTAGGGAAACAGGAAATGACACAATACGTTACCGCTGGGACATCTGGGTTTTAGTTGGATTTTCTTCTGTAGTTACTCCCAAGTGGGAAGAACTTTCTGGAGTGTTTCTGTCCAAAAACAGTCCGACTCTAACAGCATTTAACCTTCTTTGACCTGGGATCCCAGCAGGATCGCTGTGGCGGCGTCTCTAGAAGCTTCTGCATCATCACAATATTTCTTTCTGTCCAGAGCTGCATCGTTTTCTCCAAAATACTGAAGGAATGATCAGGGGCTTTATTCATAAAGCTGTCGCACACACACAACCCAGCAGGGGCCAATCATAGTCAGCTTTTGGGATTCATAAAAACACGGTTTGGCGGTAAAATGTCCCGACCTTCACGCCAACTCTGACCTGCCGCACGCACAACATCTGGAGAAACGGGAAACGGCGACACCAGCTGCAGAAAATAAACTAAAAAATTGTTGTGAAATTGGAGACATTTGTGCATATATAAATATTTACATTAAAATGTAATTAATCTGATCTGTTAAATATATTTAATCGTTTTCTTCTTTTAATGAGTCAAAGTGGCTGTTTTACTCCATATGGTAAATACGTGAGGTCTAAGTGCAGATCGACCTATCTGCCCGACTGATTCTAGTTCTGTAGAAATGACGTGATCAAAGCTGAACACATGAAGTTATTTATTTCATAAACCACACGTTTCAACAAAACAGGATGCTTTGGTTTTAAGAGGGAACTTCTGTTGTTCCACCATCAGCAGAAAAACTTAAACCATCAGCAGACAGATGTAAACCACTTCTCCAAAAACCAGTAAGTGTTCGACATCGCCGGAAGCGCTGAATGTTCTGCTGCTAAAGATGTACTCGAAAGCAGATGCTCCTGCAGCATCCGTCCTCCTCCTCTTTAACTCAACTCATCGTAACCTCTGCACCTCTGCTTGTCTTACGATCTAATCTCAGCCATTTAAGGAGGACATCAAACATCAAACAAACATCAAAACTGTTCACCGTTGCTGTTTGTGGAGCTAAAATATCACCATCGTTTCTGCAGCTCCAATCTGACGCGACTCCAATCTGCCGCTCCAATCTGCCGCGACTCCAATCTGCCGCAACTCCAATCTGCCACGACTCCAATCTGCCGTGACTTCAATCTGCCGCGGCTCCAATCTGCCGCGACTCCAATCTGCCGCGATTCCAATCTGCCGCGATTCCAATCTGCCGCGACTCCAATCTGCCGCAACTCCAATCTGCCACGACTCCAATCTGCCGCGACTCCAATCTGCCGCGACTCCAATCTGCCGCGATTCCAATCTGCCGCGATTCCAATCTGCCGCGACTTCAATCTGCCGCGACTCCAATCTGCCACGACTCCAATCTGCCGCGATTCCAATCTGCCGCGACTCCAATCTGCCGCAACTCCAATCTGCCACGACTCCAATCTGCCGTGACTTCAATCTGCCGCGGCTCCAATCTGCCGCGACTCCAATCTGCCGCGATTCCAATCTGCCGCGATTCCAATCTGCCGCGACTCCAATCTGCCGCAACTCCAATCTGCCACGACTCCAATCTGCCGCGACTCCAATCTGCCGCGGCTCCAATCTGCCGCGATTCCAATCTGCCGCGATTCCAATCTGCCGCGACTTCAATCTGCCACAACTCCAATCTGCCGCGATTCCAATCTGCCGCGGCTCCAATCTGCCGCGACTCCAATCTGCCACGACTCCAATCTGCCGCGACTTCAATCTGCCACAACTCCAATCTGCCGCGGCTCCAATCTGCCGCGGCTCCAATCTGCCGCGGCTCCAATCTGCCGCGATTCCAATCTGCCGCGGCTCCAATCTGCCGCGACTCCAATCTGCCACGACTCCAATCTGCCGCGACTTCAATCTGCCACAACTCCAATCTGCCGCGGCTCCAATCTGCCGCGACTCCAATCTGCCGCGGCTCCAATCTGCCGCGGCTCCAATCTGCCGCGGCTCCAATCTGCCGCGGCTCCAATCTGCCACAACTCCAATCTGCCGCGACTCCAATCTGCCGCGACTCCAATCTGCCGCGACTCCAATCTGCCGCGATTCCAATCTGCCACAACTCCAATCTGCCGCGGCTCCAATCTGCCACGACTCCAATCTGCCACGACTCCAATCTGCCACGACTCCAATCTGCCACAGCTCCAATCTGCCACGACTCCAATCTGCCACAACTCCAATCTGCCGCGACTCCAATCTGCCGCGACTCCAATCTGCCGCGACTCCAATCTGCCGCGACTCCAATCTGCCGCGACTCCAATCTGCCGCGGCTCCAATCTGCCGCGGCTCCAATCTGCCGCGGCTCCAATCTGCCGCGATTCCAATCTGCCGCGGCTCCAATCTGCCGCGACTCCAATCTGCCGCGGCTCCAATCTGCCGCGGCTCCAATCTGCCGCGATTCCAATCTGCCGCGGCTCCAATCTGCCGCGATTCCAATCTGCCGCGATTCCAATCTGCCACAACTCCAATCTGCCGCGGCTCCAATCTGCCACAACTCCAATCTGCCACAACTCCAATCTGCCGCGACTCCAATCTGCCGCGACTCCAATCTGCCACAACTCCAATCTGCCACAACTCCAATCTGCCACAACTCCAATCTGCCGCGACTCCAATCTGCCGCGATTCCAATCTGCCACAATTCCAATCTGCCGTGATTCCAATCTGCCACAATTCCAATCTGCCGCGATTCCAATCTGCCGCGACTCCAATCTGCCGCGGCTCCAATCTGCCGCGGCTCCAATCTGCCGCGGCTCCAATCTGCCGCGATTCCAATCTGCCGCGACTCCAATCTGCCGCGACTCCAATCTGCCGCGACTCCAATCTGCCGCGACTCCAACCTGCCGCGACTCCAATCTGCTGCGGCTCCAATCTGCTGCGACTCAAAACTACCTGACCTGAAACGTCAGTTACATATTGGTGTAGGAGGAATAGATCTTTCAGTGTTGATCCACACATGAACACAAATTAGACTTATCAGATAACCACTTGGATCAAAATGTAGGCTTGTTCTTACCCACTTTTTTTTTTTGGCTGACTGACACACTGATCCACCAGGAATCCTCCCAATGAGCCACTCTGGTTCAGTGTGAAAACGATGCCTCCTGTTCCCTGAACCGCTTTTTCACAATCTTATCCCCTCCAATCCTGGCATTGTCATGTTGGAACACAGCCGTGCCATCAGGAAAGATGGAGTAAGATGCTTGTGCACTACATTCACGTAGTGTTGAAGAAACATCTCATTGATGCACAGGGACGCATCATCGTGATGTATCCTGGGTTCATCAGGTGTTGCAACATCAGACACCGTCGCCCAGGCAACCTAGCCGGAGTGATCAAGTCCCGGCTTGCGTCCTAGTAGCTACCCACGGATCAGCCCTTTTCAGCCAAAGCCAGCTTAAAGCGTTCCCTGCTGCCTCGCTAACGGATCTTATGGCCCTGTACTTGGCTCCCCTCTCACTCCCATTTTACTGAGGACTTTGTAGAAAGAGCGACCTACAAAGCCTCTTCTATGAGCTCGTAGAATGTCCTCCACCTCCTGCACTCCTCCACAAGTTCCTGCTCATGATCAGGTGTTTTGACTCATCTGAAAAGATGATGGTGTCTGGCCGAAGAGATGTTTCCACAATGTGTTGAGGGAAGTTTGGCTGCTTCCTTAAGTCCACCAGAAGTTGCCAGTTTGAAGCTTCATGAAGGAGGCCTGTTGTCTCATGTGGACTTGAGCTTGGTCTTCCTCCCGCTTTAACAAAAGAGATTGCCTTCCTTGCGACGTGTTGGTATTTGCTCCTATTAATGGCAGATAATATACTCTCAGCGGCAAGTAAATTAGATAGATAGTAAATCGGAAGTTAACCTTTATCTCACTGCACAAAAAAAATGATGTTTTTTCCTGATAAAACTACATTCTTTTTCACAAACAGAAAAAAAGTCATGCCTACACAAGAAAGCACATATCTTTCTTGTTTATTGTTGTAATAAAGAATGAATGTCTTTTTCATATATTTCTTGAAGAAAAAAAACACAAACAAAAATTTATTTACAGTTTTTCTTTGGAACTTTTTACTGGTGAAGATCAGGGGAGCATTCTACCCTGAAATTCAAAGTGAGCAACACGACTCCATCGTCCTGCTCCGTCCCCCTTTGCATCTTTTACTTGATCCGCATACCGATTAGTCTCGCGGACGAACAGAGCGATGATCTCTTTGTTGAAGAATAGCTCAAACAGTTCCCCTTCAGACACATCCTTGTCTTCTAAATGTGGACCTGCAAGTTCACCAACAGGGAACCGTGTTACTGTATTTCAGTGCATTCATGCGCCGGCAGTGTGTTGAAGGTTAAATAAAGTATAACATCCACATGATTTGACAATACTGCATGTTTTGAAATAACCTGGAAGTCAGGTGAATATGTACATACTCAGTACTAAATCTATGAATGACAGGAAAATGTAAACCAGGGTTTTTAAAATATCCCATTTGAGAAATATCTGAGCTGATTCTTACCGTAATCTGATCACTCGTGCTTATCAGACTTTACTGGTCATATAAATTACCTCACTTCGGTTTGGCCAGCACTCCAAGCTTATTGAGTTGATTCGTGAGTGATCAGAGACGCAGCAGAGCTGTGTTTTGAAAGTAAATAAAGTTAATGATCAAGTTTGTTTAATTGTGGCCACCAAAATCGTGATCACGATCAAAATCATGATTAATTGCGCAGCCCTAGTGTACGTGCCGTAAAGCGCATCTTGACGTAAAATACTGCAGTAAAGCAGCTTATTGTGGCGTAAACAATAGAACCTCGTATGAAACGACAGACATTTTCTATCGTCCAGATGTTGTATGTCATCGTATGTTCCTGGGATCTGTTGGAGCCTCTATCCCAGTTTGGGGTCACAGCCTGAGCTGCCTGATTACCACTACACCACCATTGTCTTCACTGCCTTCATCTTGTTGTTCCTGCAGCCTCTTCTTGATGTTTCTACTATTGAGGATTTCTCCATGCATCACTGCTACCTTCTTCAGCAGCTTCTCAGCCACCACGATGTCCGACTTGACATAACCAGTTTATCCATTATCAGATTTTAAAGAGAGAACAACTTTATTTCTTCTGAGAAATCTGGATGCTCTCCATTTGATCCAGGGTGGAAACAACAGATCTGTGGCTGAGCAAGTCACCCGCAGTGATTGTTGGAAGAAGTGCAATAAGGAAGAAGAAAAACCAGTCTGTTGAGTCTGCATGCTCAATGTGAAGCAGGAACTGAAAACACAAACTAGTTTTAAAAAACACCACACAGAAGTAGTCAGAAACCTCAGCAGACGAGGTAAATGATTTGGACTTCCTGTCTGACTGGTTTCCATCAATACCTTTCAGTTTTGATCTGTTTTCCTGAACTAAAACATTCCGTTGAAAGTGATAAATGATTTTTAAGCTTCGTTCCTAAGCATTGATAGGAATCTAGTAAATCTTGACTGAGTGCAGATGAGGAAACTCCTGCTTTACCAGCAGCCATCAGGCAGCAGTGGCTTCAGGCCAAAGCAGCAGCCATCAGGCCGCGGCAGCAGCAGTGGCCTCTGGTAGAAGCAGCAGCCATTAGACCATGGCAACAGCAGTGGCTTCAGATAGAAGCAGCAGCCATCAGGCTGCGGCAGCAGCAGTGGCTTCAGGCAGAAGCAGCAGCCATCAGGCCGCAGCAGAGGCTTCAGGCAGAAGTGGTAGCCATCAGGCTGCGGCAGCAGCAGTGGCTTCAGGCAGAAGCAGCAGCCATCAGGCTGCGGCAGCAGCAGAGGCTTCAGGCAGAAGCAGCAGCCATCAGGCCGCAGCAGAGGCTTCAGGCAGAAGCAGCAGCCATCAGGCCGCAGCAGCAGCTGTAACCAGAGCTCTCCGTTTTACAGAGAACACCATTTGTTGCTGGTCATTTTCATGGCTGGATTGGAATTCACTATGCAAATCACAAGTCTCGTATTTTACCCTCTTCTGAAACTGATTATACAGTTTGGCCCAACAGGGATTTGGCATGTTTTCTGGTCTCTCACTTTGAATAAGATGCACTGGATATTACAACACCAACACTATTAACAATTCTGTCATCTGTTCTTTTGGCTGCTTCTGTACTCTCAGTACTGTGGGATTTCTGCATATTACTGCCAGAAGCGCGCTGCCCAAACTAGATCGGATCAGAGAATGGCTCAAAAGATCAACACCTGAGGAACTGTTGTGTCTTACACCTGGCTGTATAAATCTATTTTTCCTGAATTAAACCGTCCAGGTATGAGAGGTCATTCAGGGAAGTCGGAGTCGCAGTCTTGGCTAAAGATAACTTCCAGAACGTATGTCAAGACAGTTTGACTTGCTAGATATCCATCTATCCAACTATTTCTCTCTGACAGTAGCTGGATGCTATCACCTTCCTTCAGGTTCATCACTTTTCCTTAATGTCCTGCAGTAACGTTCGAGTCCCATTCACCAGGTCCAAAATGCTACTGCAGGAGATCTTAAAGCGGCTATATTATGCATGTTTCAGGCTAATTTATTTTAACATGCAAGTCCAGAGGGGGAAGAAATAATCCAGCATGTTTCACAAACCCCTTCATTCATTTTGTATTGATCCTCTCAGATCTGCCAGAAACAAGAAAAGAGAAAGTGCCGCCTTAAGCCCCGCCTTCCCCACCTGCAGGCTGCATCTGATTGGTCAACTGATTATTTGTCAAGAACATGCACATCAGCTGTTTTCTTCACATAAACAGGCAGAAACGGTAAACAAACTAAAGTAGTAAATCTGGAAATAATGACACCAGACATCCAGCCGTACATGTTCGAACTGGAATCGGACTGAAAACGAGAGAGAACAACTCAGCAACCTGCAGCAGCGACTCCAGCAGGACGTATCTGTTTGGTAAATACTCGCTTTCCAGTTGCAGTCAGAAATAACATTGTCGTTTTTCACTCATTTTTTATGATGGTAAACATCCCTGTTGTTATGTTTCAATGTGGCAAACGTGCCATGATGACATCTACATCTATTGTTCCACGCAGCTCATCACTGGGATGTTCCAGCCAGATCAAAACAAAACCAACAACATCCACCCTGGACAGGTCACCAGTCGATCATTCAGTTTAATTCCAAAAACTAGACTGAATTGGATTATTCCTTCAGTCTGTGTAATGGTTCACAAAGGGCCATTCCAATAGGAAGAAGCAAGTCAAGCTAAATGTCCATTTTTCTCAGTGTCTCCATATGCCATCAGGAGCGTCCCATTGCTCCATTCTTGGTCCTTTTATATTTATTGGTAATACCGCTGTTAGCAAGGCTTTATTAACTTGTATGCTGACGACACAATCTTATACAATTCTGTATTATTTTACCTTTCAACAGGTTACAGATATTTGGGAATCTGGCCTGATTGTCTTTCTCATGTCATATAAATATAATAAAAAATCATAGCAAGAGTTGTTTTTTTTAAGCAGAAATTGTTCCTCATTCAAAAGAAAAAAATAATCAACTGGACAAAAGGTAATACTCTGATGTTCTGTTTGTACTACCCATCCATCCATCCATCCATCCATCCATCCATCCCCCTTTCCATCCATCCATCCATCCATCCCCCTTTCCATCCATCCATCCATCCATCCATCCCCCTTTCCATCCATCCATCCATCATCCCCTTTCCATCCATCCATCATCCCCTTTCCATCCATCCATCCATCCATCCATCCATCCATCCCCCTTTCCATCAATCCATCCATCCATCCATCCATCCATCCATCCATCCCCCTTTCCATCAATCCATCCATCATCCCCCTTTCCATCCATCCATCCATCCATCCCCCTTTCCATCCATCCATCCATCCATCCATCCCCCTTTCCATCCATCCATCCATCATCCCCTTTCCATCCATCCATCATCCCCTTTCCATCCATCCATCCATCCATCCATCCATCCCCCTTTCCATCAATCCATCCATCCATCCATCCATCCATCCATCCCCCTTTCCATCAATCCATCCATCATCCCCTTTCCATCCATCCCCTTTCCATCCATCATCCCCTTTCCATCCATCCCCTTTCCATCCATCATCCCCTTTCCATCCATCCCCTTTCCATCCATCATCCCCTTTCCATCCATCCATCATCCCCTTTCCATCCATCCATCCATCCATCCATCCATCCATCCCCCTTTCCATCCATCCATCCATCCATCCATCCATCCATCCATCTCCTTTCCATCCATCCATCCCCTTTCCATCCATCCATCCATCCATCCATCCATCCATCATCCATCCATCCATCCAAACATCACCCTTTTCATCCATCCATCCCCTTTCCATCATCCATCCATCCATCCATCCATCTTATTTCTGTCTCTGTTTTAAACTCCCAAAGGAGACCTTTAATAAAAACTCTAAATATTTTGCTACAATCCAGTACGACTTTCTAAATGTTTTAAATGATTTATTAACATTTATGCTCAATATTGTTTAATGTTTTATCTCTCTGTCAAGTTCTTTCTGGTCAGGCCAACACTGCAAGTCAGAGTTTGTCTTAATGTTTCACCTGGTAAAATAAAGGTTAAATAAACAGATATTTAATCTTTTTTTGTTTTTATCTTAACAGGTCAGATGTTTTTGTTTTTGGAACAACTTTCTGTTGTAGTGATGCACACACAGATCTGCACAGGAGTCTTTTTGAGTGTTAAAATGATCACATCTGTGTGGGTACGCGTAAAAATCTGTGTGTAGAGTATAAATGTTTGTGTGTTTCACTGTTCAAACCCACACACACACACACCAGGTCGCCGGCAATCCAGTTGTTACACCATCAGGTGGTAACGAAGGCGCTAAGCACATACACATGTCATTCACCCTATTCTCTCCGTACTTTTCAACGTGCTGACCGTCCTCTTACCCAGCATGCATTGTGCCACTGTGTCCTTGACTCATGTAGGTGGATGATGTTGGTTCTGAAGTCAGACTGGATTGTCTTGAATTATATTCTTTCAGCGAGCTAAGTATAGAAAACTGGATAATGCCCATGGTGTATGCTGGCCATGTGTCTGGTGTGGCATGGCTGCATCCGTACTGGTCCCAGCAAATCAGAGAAGGAGAGCACAGGATGGCTGTCGGCAGAGACTCCACCACCACCACCATCAGGTAAGACACTAAAACAAAGAAAAGGAAGACTGACTTGGTTCTCTGGTGGTGTGTGTCAGTCATCTTTCTGGTTTCTGCAGGCTGACTTCTACAGATAACTACTTCCTCAGTGATGGTCTGTATGTTGGAGAAGACCAGCTGGAGAGCTCAAAGCCTCTGAGACTCAACGTGGTCAGAGTCAATCCTGTCAAACCAAATCACATTACAGGTACCAGGATCTAGCCCAAGATGTTCAAGGTCATCGATTCTAAACTGCGTCTGAAACACTAGCTTTTCCCCGCCAAGTGTAGCTCCCAGTGAAGTCACACTTCCTGTGGAGGGCAGTTTAATTAAAGAGGGAGGGTATAATTAACATTTATGTAGAAACAAAAAAAATCTGACCCGACCAGGAAGATTTTATGGGTCGAGTTGGAGGGAATAACACTTCCTTTGCCATACTTTCCCACGAAAACAAAGCAACACAAGCTGTGACACACCGATGGTGTTTAGCATTCCGTACGTTTACATGGGAGTTTTAATTCCTCTTTAATTACAAATAAAAGTTAATTCTGCTTTAAACTGATGAAAAACGACCATGTAAACACCTAATTCCTGATGCTAATTTCTATTCGGATTTTAACTTAATTCCGATATAAGTGTCTGGTTTATTCGCATTTTAATTCCGAACTATTTAATTCCTCTGTCATGTAAACCTTCATTCCGCTCCAAGTTAATTCCAGTCGTTCTGAGCATGCTCGTTACCTTGTCCTGTCCCGATGACGCGCGTTGTTTTACCTCCCATGTTCGGTGGTCTATCTTTCCTCTCCTTCTCAGTCGCTGCAGAAAGTGAAGTAGTATGCTCGTGTTGAGCTGCTACTTCACATTTATAATAAATAGCAGCGAAACTGGTTTTTGTTATGTAGTTTTTACAAGTTACGACTGAAAAGACGAGAAGCAGGGAGCTAACTTTGATTATTTCCAGTATACGTCATACGTCACGTGCTCCCTCTGTCCAATCGGAACCCTTCCCATCCCGCCGCTCTAAAGAGGAATTAAGTCAGGACGTGTTTCATTTAAACCTCCATTCAGAGTTATATATACATATATATATATATATATATATATATATATATATATATATATATAATATATTATATATTGTCATGTACGTTAATTCCAAATTATTTTAAAAAACACCATGTAACCGTAGCCATAGTTTTCCTGCCTGATCTGATGACACATGATACCACATGGAAAATCATGATTTTAAGGAATCTTTTAGTAATTATGGTGTTTAATTCAGACAAACAGAGAACTGTTGAAAAAGTTCCAAAACTTACTGTACGTGTGAAATTGGCACAACGTGACCAAACCTTTAGCCACAAGCTGAACTTCTTTTTATGTTGGTGTGAAATAGGACAGAGGCGCTGACGGAGGCGCTGATGGAGGCTTCATGTCTGAGACAAAGACTAAACTACATGTCTAAGTCTAACATGTACATCTGATTAACTGGGATTGACTGCTGTAATGGTGTTGCTTCCAGTTAGGCCTGATACTGAGTGTAACGCCGGCTGCACAGTTGACAGATGCAGCACTAAAAGTTTCTCCTAAGTACACTAACATGTTGAAGCTGGGAGGTTAAGATATAGGAATGATCAACTTCCTGTTAACTCAAACCTGTAATCAGTGGCGTTGATGCGGCTCGATGCGTTTGGTCATCTGCAGCCACTGCATGATGCTTCCTGTGTAATCTGCTGTTCACTGCAGAGAGAACAGAAATGTCCATGTGTGCTGCATGAAGCTTGTGTACTTATTCCCATTTTAACCTTCCATTTGCTGTTCTATCTGATGTTTAATACCAGAGCAAAGCACCGAGAAGGACGCAGAGAGGCGGTTCGCCAAGAAACCTCGGACGGAGAGGAGTAAAGATGGAGAAACCAGTCACTCCCAGTCCCACCCAGCAACAGCTGACCCAGTACAACCAGCAGGAGGCAATGGGATGTTGGGTGGAGATGATGGTGAAGGATCCACCAGTTATGTTGTTGAGAGAATAACTTCACTTCTAAATGAAAGCGACCCATACATCCTGGACATTGACTTGGATTTCTTCTCCTGTAAAAACCCCTTTAAGGAATTATACACAGAGGTACTTTTTCAGCTCGTACTACATTGTAATGTTTAATCAAGTTGCAACAACGACGTGACAGAAAATGCCTTTTCCATCACTCACGTCGGTTCTTGTTATCTGGTACGGAAACGGAAGCTGTCTGGGTCTGGAGAAGCTTTTCTCATCGGTCTGAGATCCTGAGGGTTCTCCACAGCCGAGGCTCGAGTCACCTAACCACTACGCCACCATGCGTTACTTTCAACTAATGAATAGTTTATATAAAATTGCAAGATGTTTGCACCAACTTACAAAACTCCGGTTTCTGCAGAGTGTAGACTGTAGAGTCGCTTGGCAACGGCAGTAATGATCGTCTTCCATCTGCAGGAACTATAGCTGTATGGCGTTCCACTTGTAAAAGCCTGTTGCAGCGTTTGTGTCCTAAGCAAGCGGCAACCTCTGGCGGTTAAAGGTGAAGCCTGTGTTTATAAAACTGCAGTTCCCCCTTCATCCACTAGGGGCTGCAAAACAGAGCAACCAACTTCACAGCAGGAATAAACATGTTTACAGCCTGGTACAAAAATCCATTTTAGGTTTAATAGGTCAGGTTTACCTTCATGACAACTGTGTGGGGAGTGAAGTTTTTTTCTAACTCGCCTGTTTAAAAGTAATTTTATCCTGAAATTCTGTATTATTAGGGGGTTTTCTTTTTGATTGACAGGTACTCGAGCTCCCGTTTTAAGTCAGAAGAACGTAGAACAACCGCAGTTTTTAGCCGGTTAACAACGTGACTTAGCTTTAGCCCACTTACCTCCGTTAGCTGGTTAGCTCCTGTTATCTCCGGGTTAGCTCGGTTAGCTCGGTTAGCTCTTAGCTACAGAAAGCTCGATGTCAATCATCCACCATGACGCTCACAGCCCCCCTCTCAGCTCCACCTCTTTGCCCATATTTGTATTTTCCGGGCGAGACGACGCGCATGACGCTGCCAAGGTGGTGATGGTAGGAACCGCCCACCGAGCTTCGATTCAGCTCTTCAGAAACCTACAGCTGACGTCACGGAGGCTCCGCCCATCTTTTTATATACAGTCATGCACGTGTAGAACTGCATGATGTTTAGTCATTTTTATCCAGTCATTCATTTTCCAAACCGCTTAATCCAATTCAGGGTGGTGGGAAGCTGGAGCCTATCCCAGCAGGCTTTGGGCGAAAGGCAGGGTACACCCTGGACAGCTCGCCAGTCCATCGCAGGGACACACAGAGACAAACAACCAGACACTCCTAGGGGCAATTTAGAGTAACCAGTTAACCCAACATGCATGTCTTTGGATGGTGGGAGGAAGCTGGAGTACCCGGAGAGAATCCACGCATACACGGGGAGAAACTCCACACAGAAAGACCACCGTCTGAACCTCGCCCCCTTGAACTTTGACCACAAACAACCCAAACGGAGAGTCGAAATGGACTAAATGTGGTTCAGCTTGTATGTAAACAGTCCCCGTCCCCTCTCCTAACACTTCTCCAGCTACTGAGACTTTTACTTTTTCTGTTGTAACGTCAGATCGTCTCATGATTAGACATAAACGTCCTCCACTTACAGTAGCTGTAAATATATTTAGGAAGAGTTCGGTGCTGATTTTATGAGCAGAACGTATGCTGGACTCTGCCTGTTTTACCTGTTCTCCCCATTTAGCCACCGTCCAGGCAGATGGAGGTTTCAGGTGATGAGTCCATATACAACCATGTTCCAGTTCCTTTCTGTTTAACTGATATGAGCTCCGTGTTGTCTCTGCTCAGGAGGAATACTCCATCCTGAAGGAGCTCTACAACTTCAGAGGACCCGGCCCGAATCCTGACGAGGTTAGACGCTTTGTTCAAGTCCATCCAACCCCACAGATCCACAGATTGGATCAGATCTTGTTTTTGACTCAGTCCTCCTCCTGGAGCTGGAGGCGGCGCTGCTTCCTGAAACCAAACCCAGAGCTGGTTCACCCGTCCTGCTTTCAGAACCATGAGTAACCAGTGAGAGGGAGACATCTGGAGCTCTCTGCTCACAGCTGCCATCACTGCAGCAGGTTTGCAGACTGTGAGCATCAAGCTGATCGTGTGGATCAATCATGGATCCAGGAATCATCTCAAGATGTTTGTCAGAAACGAAATGAGGAGCTGATGAGACATTTCTGATGTCGGGATAAACTCACCTGCGTATCATAACTACACAGGTGTGAGATTATTTTGGTCTGAGACGGAGGAGGAGGGTTCTACGACATCCTGATCTGATGTTTCTGCGTTTTGTAGAAACTTCTTTTATTTAACTGTCTGATGGATCAATAAGAGAACTTCCACTGGGATTTGATCAGATGGAAGTGATGGACTCGCCGTAAATCAAGTGTGATGCTGATCAAATCCATCAACGGATCCTGAGTCTGATCCAGATCACAACATCAGATGTGGACCTGCTGTGTGCTGAACTGGTTTTTCTAACTGGGAATAACAGAATTTACTCTGGAAAAGCAGGAAGAAACCAAGCCGGATGAACCGTCAGAGCCTTCCTCAGAGTCTGCAGGGTTTCTGACCTGCCACAGCCTGAACCAGGTGTTTATTCAGTCAAAGCTGTCCTGGCTGGACGAGGAGGCTCGGCGTGCTGATGTGTGTGAATACAGATCCGAACCACGTAGAACACCCTGTGCTAACTGGAGATGGCTGAGCTTTTGTTTTAACTCTAAATGATGACTGGACGGCTGTTTATTCCCGTTCCGCCGCATTAACCAACATCTAACCTGTCTGTGTGCAGGAGGAGCTGGATGAATGCGTCGACCATCGTATCCGTCAGCTGGAAGACCTGGAAGGAGCTTTTGCTGACCTCCTGGACGATGATGGAGAGGAGACGGTTCAACGCTGGGCCAGCAAACCAGGGTAAAGCTGCACAAACACCGTTTTCATATTTCACACTGATTTTTACCTTTTAACCCGACTGATGGGGTCCCTTCTGGGTTACCTGGGTTACCTGGGTTACCTGGGGTACCTGGGTTACCTGGGTTACCTGGGTTACCTGGGTTACCTGGGGTACCTGGGTTACCTGGGGTACCTGGGTTACCTGGGTTACCTGGGTTACCTGGGTTACCTGGGGTACCTGGGGTACCTGGGTTACCTGGGGTACCTGGGTTACCTGGGTTACCTGGGTTACCTGGGGTACCTGGGTTACCTGGGTTACCTGGGTTACCTGTCCCTGTTGACTTCTTCTAATGTGTGTTGTTAAACTCTGGCTTGGCCTGCACGGCCGGAGGTCGCGGTTGTTCGGTTGCAGTGGGTGAATGAAGAGTTGAACGTAAACAAACAAACATCGTGTTTGTTGGACTTTTTCAGTCCCAGCTAGGAGTGACATGTTCATACACACGCACAACGTGTTCATACACGCGCACATGTGTACATACACACGCGCGGCATGTTCATACACACGCACAACGTGTTCATACACGCGCACATGTGTACATACACACGCGCGGCATGTTCATACACACGCGCCCATGTGTACATACACACGCGCGGCGTGTTCATACAAACGCGCGGCGTGTTCATATACACGCGCGGCGTGTTCATACACACGCACAACGTGTTCATACACACGCGCGGCGTGTTCATACACACGCGCGGCGTGTTCATATACACGCGCGGCGTGTTCATACACACGCGCGGCGTGTTCATACACACGCGCCCATGTGTACATACACACGCGCGGCATGTTCATACACACGCGCCCATGTGTACATACACACGCGCGGCGTGTTCATACAAACGCGCGGCGTGTTCATATACACGCGCGGCGTGTTCATACACACGCACAACGTGTTCATACACACGCGCGGCGTGTTCATACAAACGCGCGGCGTGTTCATACACACGCGCCCATGTGTACATACACACGCGCGGCGTGTTCATACAAACGCGCGGCGTGTTCATATACACGCGCGGCGTGTTCATACACACGCGCGGCGTGTTCATACACACGCACAACGTGTTCATACAAACGCGCGGCGTGTTCATATACACGCGCGGCGTGTTCATACACACGCACAACGTGTTCATACAAACGCGCGGCGTGTTCATACACACGCGCGGTGTGTTCATACACACGCGCGGCGTGTTCATACACACGCGCGGCGTGTTCATACACACGCGCGGCGTGTTCATACACACGCACAACGTGTTCATACACACGCGCGGCGTGTTCATACAAACGCGCGGTGTGTTCATACACACGCGCGGCGTGTTCATACACACGCGCGGCGTGTTCATACAAACGCGCGGTGTGTTCATACCAAGCGGCAACCTCTGGCGTTTAAAAGTGAAGCCTATGCGAAAGTGCATAAAACTGCAGTTACCCCTTCGTCCACTAGGGGCAGCAAAACACAGCAAATCCCCATAGACTCCCATGTTAAAAAGACCAACTTCACAGCAGAAATAAAGATGTTTACAGCAGAAATAAACAGGTTTACAGCAGGAATAAACATGTTTACAGCCTGGTTTAAAAATCCATTTTAGGTTTAATAGGTCAGGTTTATCTTCATGACAACTGTGGGGGGAGTGAAGTTTTTCTAACTCACCCGTTTAAAAGTAATTTAATCTCGAAGTTCTGCAAATTTAGGGGCGTGTCCTTTTGATTGACAGGTACCCGATATCCTGCTTCAAGTCAGAAGAACGTAGAACAACCGCGGTTTTTAGCCGGTTAACAACGTGACTTAGCTTTAGCCCGCTTACCTCCGACAGCTGGTTAGCTCCCGTTATCTCCGGGTTAGCTCAGTTAGCTCTTAGCTACAGAAAGCTCGGAGTTCGCTCGATGTCAATCATCCGCCATGACGCTCACAGCCCCCCTCTCAGCTCCACCTCTTTGCCCATATTTGTATTTTCCGGATGAGACGACACGCATGACGCTGCCAAGATGGTGATGGTAGGAACCGCCCACCGAGCTTAAGTTCAGCTCTTCAGAAACCTACGGGTGACGTCACGGAGGCTCCGCCCATCTTTTATGTACAGTCTATGGTTCATACACACAGGCGGCGCCGGTGGAAAATGCTCTCACCTGGACTCTAATCGGCTTTTCTTCCAGACTTCTGTGACAGTGGGAGAGATGGATGAGGGGTTGGATCAGTGAATCACAAACTGATGGATTTCCCTTCATTCTTCAGCGTTTTAAAGCTGTATTAGATTTCATTTTTATTTATAATATAAAATGCATATTTAGTTTTAAATCAGCCCGCTCAGTTCACATGGTAAAAAATAAGAGTTAATCTCGTTTCTCTGGTGGGTTTTGCTGCAGTTATTCCATGTTTTCATGACGTTTTAGCCTGAAGCTGACGGCGACTTCTTCTGGTGAAGATGCCAAAGCAGATAAATGAAAACCAGACCTGGCAACCAGTAAATGAAGAATAGATTTATGAGAGGCAGTGTTTTCCCATGTGGAAGCAGGAAAATGTCTGATTTCACATCAATGAAGCTCAACTTCATCCCATCTGATTGGTCCAGCTTCCTCTGGCGGTGCAGGACTGTGACTGCTAACAGAGTCTCTGCAGGTCACAGTTTTATTACTTCAGAAGGCCCATCGGACCAACAGGGCGCTGGACTGACGTCACATTGTCATTGTTTCCTTTTATTTTACAGCATGGCTTCCTTATCCCAGCTGGTTTCCAGTCTGAAGGCAAAAAATCCCAGTCCGGACTATGAAATGGTAAGAATGATGCTCTAAATGTCACTAATTCTGACACATAGCTGCTAAACCGGCTGTTAAAAGTACAAGCCGCCCTCCTGAGGGTCTAAATCTGCCCCGCAGGAGGAATTACACAAACGTGAAAATTACATAGAAGATATGAAATGTTGTGTTTTAATGAAAGCTGGTTTATTGATCATGTGACTTCCTCTCATTGCATGTTAGTCGGACTCGGCTGCAGCCTGGATTAGATGTAGAATAAATCGGGAGAGAATTAGAGGTGACGGCACGGTGGTGTAGTGGTTAGCACCACAGCCTCACAGCAAGAAGATTGCTGGGTTGAGCCTCAGGAGGGTTGAACAGTGTGTCATCAGTTTGCATGTTCTCCCCCCCTGTATGTGTGGGTTCTCCAGCTTCCCCCCCACCATCCAAACACACACCGCTGTAAGTTCTCTAGTGAGGGTGTTTGGCTCCGTGTGTTGGCTCTGCGATGGACTGGCGACCTGTCCAGGGTGTACCAGCAGAGATCCAGACCCTGAAACGGACAGAAAAGGAAGGAGTTGTGATGTTTATTCCTTGTTCCTGCAGATAAATAATGGTTGAATATTAGTTCTGTTACTATTTCTCCACACAGCATGGCAGTGTGAAGGAGTGATGTGCTGTATGGGTGATAATCCATTATCTTACAGACTGTTGAGCTGATTTAGAAATTGTGACCAGATTCTGCTGAACTTGGACACCCCCCCCCCCCCCCCCCCCCCCCCCCCCCCCTTCCTCTGTTTTGAGCTAAACTGCAGAAGTAAAGATCTGCATCAGCAGGGGGTCCCAAGTCCGGTCCTGGAGATCTTCCATCCTGCTGTTTTTAGGTGCAACCCTTCTCCAACACGCCTGAATGAAACAAGCGGCTCGTCAGCAGGCCTCTGCAGAGCTGAGCGACATGCAGAAGAGGAGTTCAGCTCTTTGACTCCACTGTGCTGGACATCTAAAGGTTGCAGGATGGTAGATCTCCAGGACTGGACCTGGGCACCCCTGTGCATCAGCCTTGTGTAAATGTGGCTCGTTAGCAGGGTGGATCTGTAAGAGGAAGGTTAAATGTCCGCTGTCACGGCTTTCAGACCCACTTCCTTCCCTTCAGCTCTGATCCAGCTGCACCATCTTCTCTCCCAGGTTCACCAGGCAGGACTAACCTGCGACTCGGTCGAGC
Organism: Telmatherina bonti; assembly: GCF_933228915.1. Classification (NCBI taxonomy): domain Eukaryota; kingdom Metazoa; phylum Chordata; class Actinopteri; order Atheriniformes; family Telmatherinidae; genus Telmatherina; species Telmatherina bonti. The sequence goes on from NC_136625.1 coordinate 36,728,563, forward strand.
TTCCTCACCACATCAGCTCTGACGACGAGGTCAGCGCTCTCGTTTTAGCTGTTCGCCGGTTCCTGGGTGCTCTGCCCCCCCCCACGCTGGTGACCATATCCAGGTGAGAGCATCAGACCTCGGCTTCTGGCTCCGCGCTGTCTGGTAAACAGGAAGTCTAAGACTTTGTGTCTGCAGGTCCAGTCTGGACGAGTACTGCCCAGTGGAGCAGGTGGACTCCATCCAGAGCAAAGTTCTGGCCGTTCTGGAGGACCTGTATGGAGAACTGGACCTGCATAAAGATTATGAGAGTAGCAACACAGACTCTAAGGACCGTCCAACAAATACGACGACTAAATAACTGCTCATGTTCACATGTGATCTCTTTCATCATCTCAGACAAGTTGAACATGATGCGCCGTGAAATGATCAAAGATACGTCGGCCATTGTTTCCCAGAACAAATAAATCTCTTGTTTTTATTCTGTTATTGGTTAAAAGTTATTTTAGATGTAAATTCATGTTAATAACCATTAAAATATTAAAAATTCTTTGTCTTTATGACATATTACACATATTCATAGTGCACTTGTTGAACTGGACAATTTTAGCATATATGGTGTAAAAACCTCCACCAGTAAGACTTTGGAGACGATAGAAAGATAACTGGAGGATAAGCTCTGGTTCCCATACACAACCCATCAGGACCCACCACCCTCCATGGAAACTTCCATCAGGAACCAGGAAGGGATGGGAAGGGATCTCACCACGACGTTCTGAGTTTGAAGCATCTTTTGGTGATACCAGATCAATCACAAGTTCTCGGCTGTCTGTCAAAGATGCTGCATAACAGAACAGCAGATGGTTCATGTGTCACACCTTAGGATGTGGATCTGCAGATCCGGTCCTCAGGGGCCGGTGGCCAGCCTTACAAGCTGATAAACTTGTAGGAACATAATAATATTATAATTTATTATAGTTTTCAGACACTCATATATGTTTTTTAAATATCGGACAGAAGTTTTGTCAAATAAATTATAATTGTTTTTTTTATATATAATTTAATTTGAATTAATTATTCAATTTTAAATAAGTTACAATTATTTTTAAGATAATTTAAATTAATTATAATTTAATATAATTGTAAAGTAGCTGTTTAATAAATAATGATATTCAAGAATATATAAATGAAAAATAAAAGGGTAGTTCAAGAATGGGCGGAGCCTGATGTGTGAATGGGCGGGTCTTTCTCCAATAGAGCCCGCCCATAGCGCCGGGTCTGCACTGATTTGGCAACTTATTGCTCTTTGTTCACTTGAGATAATGTGGCATCACGTATCTACATCTGAACCTTGGCCAAGCAATAATTTGCAAGACACACATAAATAGTAAAAGTTGAGAAATAATATTTTGTCTTGCCGTTTCTTCCAGCAGCCAACGCAGCTCCACACAAGCAAACTGGTACCAAGAAAACCAAGCTGACTGGTGTGGTCCTCTTCCAGTGTGAATGTCACTGGACCACCCAGTGAAGCAAACAGAATAAGTAACAAGGATATCCTAGAAAACACTGTAATGCCACTGTGCTGGTATGAAACAAGACGATTCTCAGGGTCACATGATCACAGTAGTCCATCAAATGTCAGGATTATGTTTGCATATTTTACTGGTTTATGGATGTTTTTAAGCCTTACATATTAGCATACTAATTCATTTAGTACTATGTAGGTCATTATATTAAATGTATCCATTTAAATAATCTTACATTTATCTTTAGTCTGATAATCTTATTTTATTTCTAATTTATTAACTAATTTATTAAGTTTTAAGCTTTTATTTCATATATTTATCTTAATAAGTTTTGTTCATGTTTCATATTGAACCTGTGATGAAGATATAAATGCACCCTTTCCAACTGGGATTTGCCTTTACAGGGAAAAAATTACAGACGTTGAGAAGAAGAAGCAAAAACTAATGGTATCATTATATCCCACTGCTGAAGTTCATTTATGCACATTTTAATAAGCTCCAGAGCTGCTTTACAGGTTTTCACAGAGCCCGTGAAGGCACCACGCAGCAGGTTTTTACACAGAGCCCGTGAAGGCACCACGCAGCAGGTTTTTACACAGAGCCCGTGAAGGCACCACGCAGCAGGTTTTTACACAGAGCCCGTGAAGGCACCACGCAGCAGGTTTTTACACAGAGCCCGTGAAGGCACCACCGTGTCCGCCCTGCTTGTTTTGCTCTGACAGCAGCTCTGCAGCCATCAGACAGGATGAAGGACAACCACCTGGGCAGAGTCTTCGTCATCGGCGCGTGCTGCGTGGTGTACGTGGCCGTGTTGGTGGTCAACGCGTTGGCCGGAGCGGGGAGAGGTGAGTTCACGGACCAGGTGGTCGGAGACCCCGAACCGGATCTCTCTGTTTACCAGACCCACAAAACATGTCGCGTTTCCTTCTCAGTCTCACGCGAGGATTCTGGTCTCACTGGGTTCTGTGCTGGTTTTATTGGGTTTCTGTGCTGGTTTTATTGGGTTCTGTGCTGGTTTTATCGGGTTCTCAACTGGTTTCTGTACTGGTCAGTCAGCTACTGTAACTGGGAGACTCCCAGTGAACTACGGTTTCGTGTAGTTTCGTTTCCAGACCGTGAGAACTGGTTTTGTTTCGGTGTTTTGTTGTGTTTTAGTGATAAAGGTGAAGAGGTCAGGACATTGTTCTGTTGAAGACTTATTCCAAAAGTTTTCAGCAGCTGCTGAAGTTTCTGTGGATCCTCTGAAAAGTTGGAATGTGGGAAACCAGGGTGTGTCCACATCTGGACGGACTTTTCCTTCAGCAGTGTGTTTCTGACTCACTGCTTCTCAGCTGGAATGTAAAAGAGGGATCCTCCAGCTTTCTGAGAATTTCTGTTCCTTGCAGAAATAAGAAAAACAAAAAGTAATTTGTCACTTTTGCCACTTACATGCAGAGGCGCCATATGGGGGGAAGTTAGGAAGGTTCTAAGGGCCCCACGACTTGATAGTGGGCCAAAAAGAAAATATATAGCAGTAATATAAACTGATAAACCATTTATATTAAAATAACCTCGTTAGATGTATGCACTATGATTTAACCCTTTATAGGGAACTCAATGAAATACCTTCGAATTAGACATTTTAACCTAAAACCAAGACCTCCATTCTGTTGTTACATTAACAAAAAAAAAAAAAAGTTTCATGCTGAGTATGAAAGAAAACAAAGTGTTAAAAAACAGTCACTTACCCCATAAAGGGTTAAATAAACACAGCCGTAGATCTTTATTATTCCCATGAAAAGCATTTTTATCAGCTTGAAGCACAAACAAAAATCTAAAATTTGTGATGAAGTGGCGAGGTCTCTGGCGTTTCATAGTCCTGGCAGCGCCCTGCTTACATGATACCCAAAAAGATTGTTTCAGAATAAATTGTAGATTAGTTAGTAGATTGTTTGTATGATATAAAAGATGAATGTTAGTACTATATATCCTTTGTCCATAGTTTTGATAATCAATCATCCATATTACTGTGTTCCATTTGATCTAATAGTAACTTTTCTGACGAAACACACAAATTCTTTATTTTCATTCAATTTATGACATGTTTGTCAGATATATTACTATTTTATGTCCCTTGGGGTGACTGTCATTTCCACCATATACAACTAAATGTAACATTTGGGATTTTATTTTTCTAACGTAATTTTTGCAAGCGCAGGAAGTTTTATGTGACAAAGCAGCACATGACAGGACAGCAGGGACGGGAGAGAAACTGGGAAAAAATCAAGTAAATCTTTATGATTATTGCTCGTCCTTTCCAACAGCTCATATTTCATTTGAATACAAATAGTAAGAAACATAACATATTGTGTGTTTTGAGAATATTTAATACCAAATAATATACCTGATGTTAGTGTGCTATTACAGCCAGTTAAAAACACAAAAAGAACAATGAGAAAACGTTAACTTTAAAATACAATCATACATTCGGTCGGATGCATTGTATGAAGTATGAAACAAGTGAAATGTTCCAAAAACAGGGGTTGTGTAAGTTGTTCTATTTTTCTTTTAATGACTCATTTTTGAAGTAATGGAAACGACACTTCCCTCTAAATAAATAAAAATTATGTAGATTCATCTCAAGCACCATCTGAAAATGTTCCTACATATAATGGAGAAGTAAAATATATTCAAGTATTTGTAAAAATATTAAATCCACACATTTTCCTGACCAAGCTTGCTTGTAGTTGGAGAGCGACCCAAATACAGAAACACTGGAACAGGAGGAAAAAGGTTGAATGGATGTTTAAAGACGAGCATATTGCAGGAATCCCGAACTATCCTGCAGACTTTCAGCCATTCCCGACTGCTGCACATCTCAGTCCAGTTAGTGGTTCCGTAGCAGACTTGTGCAGTTTGTCAGAGACCCATTTGCATCAGGGATTAATCAAATATCTGCAGAATTAGGGACCTTGAGAACCAGGGGTGGGGAACACTAAACATGGTATCGGGATGGGAGATAGCAACAGGTACGGCATACATGGAAAGCCCCAACCAGGTGGATGGAAGAGGAAACAGGAGGACCTGGACTGAACTCAGGCTGGATGTCTTGAGTCAGCGTGGGAGAGATTGTTAACTTTTTCCTTTTCTAGTTTGTTTGTTTTAAGCAACTTTCTCAAATTAGTAGATTTTACACAAATATGCTTTTGTTTTCTGGCAGCTTGTGTCATGCAGATGAAATAATGACGTTTCAGAGAGCCGACGTTATCTAAATCTCTCCTTTTGTCCACATTTTTTCTTTCATGTGGACAAAAGCACATTTAAAAATGATTGTGGGAGCAGCATTTAGCTCAGCTGGTCTACCTCTGACCTCATGAGGAGCATGCAGCTGGCGCAGGTTTTAGTCCTGACCCGAGGCCGGCAGCTACATGAACCCTGCTCTCTCTGTGACCCTCTTTTCTGTCGAGCTACCGTGAAATACAGGACACAAGACCTTAAAAGAAAGAATGTGGACAGATGAATTCAATCTGTCCTCCACTCCATCAGTCATGGACCTTAACAGCCTCTTTCCATCTGGTGCCAAACATCCAGAGACCTCGTCTGCATCCACCTCTAGCCTGTCTGTCTCCTGCAGTCAGGTGAGGAAACTGACTGAAAAAAGACTGAAGGCCCATAACAGTGCGAGCCCCAGGCTTCTGAAAACCTGCCGGGGATTTATGTTGGGTTCTTCAGCACCTTTCCAACAGAACAGTTCTGTGGAAAACATCCCGCCTTGTTCCCAACCATCTGAACCTGTGGAAGTTAGAGTTGATCCATGGTCAAACAATGGTAAACAATGATACATCTGGTAAACAAACACCTGGTAAACAGTGACATCTGGTGTGGAATATTCTGTGCTATCGGTGCTATAGAAAGGAGGCAGCAGCTGATTGCAATTAGACTACATTTATTACAGACTGACATAGATTTAGAATGGACAAGGGGAAGGCCTCTCTTCAGGAGAAAGCCAGTTGCTTATATAGGGCTCGTCACCAAATGACAACATTGTCTTAGCATCTCTATGAGATGCAGACAGTTATTTCCCAAACTCGATAAGCAAGTGAATACCTTTCAGTCCCCAATTACAGTTAAACACCCAATCAAGACAACAGATGATGAATGACTTCAGGAGGAACAACAGTAAACAAAGCACCGTTTACCTCTGAGTGGAGGAATACAAGAACCTTGGAGTTCAACTGGACACCTAACCCTAACCCCCCTCCGATTATTTACACTAACACTAACCACTCCCACTCTGATGCCTAAACCTAACCAACACTCCCCCATGCTCCTCCCCCCTCCTTCCTAACCCCTCTCCTGCGCTTTACACTAACCCTAACCACTCCCACTCTGATGCCTAAACCTAACTAACATCCCCCCTCCCCTCAAACCTCAAATCCCCAAATATGCCCCCTTAAAGTAAAACTCACAAAACCAAAGTAATGGAACCAGACTAACGCTTTCTGAGTCACAAGGAATGGAAGAACTTGGCTTCACACACAGAGAAAAGACTAGAACAGAACTGATCCAAGCCTCCCATGCGCCTCTAACACACACCTCTGACCCATCTCCAACACCCCACCCCCAACCCCCCAACCCCATTTGAACATATTAACCCAGAGACATAACACTCGGACTGCACCTCCAGTTACGCCCAACACCCTACCAACACAACTCAATGGCGAAGTGTAATGGTGGGACGCCCTGCCACACTTTAAACATACAAACACACATAGCGGCCAGGGGTCCTGGCCGTCAAGGCACATTGGGATCACGAGCGAGCGTGCACACCTCATCATAGCTGGCACACAGTAACCTCCAGGGTCGTATCCGCTAAGACTTCATGAAGCATGTTAGAGAGCTACCTCTCACCCAACCTAACTGACTGAAAATCCAACACAGTAGCATCCAGAGTAGGCTCTCAAGGGTTGCTGTCCTGCAGTTTTCAAAGTTTCCTGTTTCAACACCATTAAATGAAATGGCACCAACAGCCGATGATGTTCTGCAGAAAGACTCGTTACTTTGAGTCAGGGTTGTTGGAGCAGGGGTAGGCTGAAAACCTGCAGGATTTTAGCTCGAGGAGTGGAGAAATGACAGCGCAGACTCTACTGAGATCTTCGGTACCATGATGTCGTATTTTCTGTGGTGGAAAGTTCCGTCTGTTCTGCAGACTTTTCCACAGGAAAGGCTCATTCCTGACGTTGCTCTCCAGAACAAGACTGTGACATCATCACAACATCCTTCTGGGACAAATGTAATGAAGCGTTTATCGTGATTTGGCCACCGTTGACTGGATAGCGAGGCTTACGGCTGCTATCGTCTTTGGTATGAACCCTGCGGGCCGAGAAGCAGTCCCACCCAGGAGGTGTTCAACGTGAAGGTGGAGCTGGAGAATCCAGAGAAAACCACCCAGATAAAAAAACCAGAACCTTTTTTTCTACAAGGTGGTGCTAATTCTTAATGTTCCTGACTTCCAGGTCCTTTCCACTCCAGTATCGGCAATGTTTCAGCCCGGTACGAGACGGACATCACTCCAGCTGGTTGGACCTTCTCCATCTGGGGTGTTATCTACACCTGGCTGACCCTGATGGTCATTTTCATCACCACCTTTATCTGCAGAGGGTAAGTGGACCGGAACCGCTACGCTAAAGTGGAGCCGCCTGAACTGATTCCTGTCTCTGAACAGATCCTGGGCTCAGTGTCTGCTGCCGTACGCCTTCTACTGCTGCTGGCTGCTCAGCATGATCACCAACATGACCTGGCTCCTGCTGTGGGACAGGGAGTAAGTCTTCTGCAGACAACACTGGGAACGCTGGTTAACTGGTTAGGTTACTGGTGTCTGTGAGTGGAAGGAGATCTGAACCAGGCAGTGAGGATGAAACGGAGCTTCAGCCCAACACACCAACACCCTCCTGTTTGCTCTGGTTTGCAGGTTGATGCTCGCCGCTCTGGTTGTGTTGATCCTCATTGTGATGTCCAACTATGGCGCTTTGTTCGTCTGTTGCTATGCAACAGATTATTATGGGCTGTGGTTGCAGACGTATCACCGTAAGACTCTGGCAGGTCTCAGGATCCTGGTAGGTTGCTGTGCGGTCAGGAACATGGCCTCCGTCCGGTCTGTGTAACCACACACCGTGTGCTTCCATCAGGTCCAGAACGGATTGACGGTCTACGCCACATGGACCTCCATCGCCTCTCTGATCAACTTCTGCTTGGTTCTGCATCTGTGGGGGGTTGAGAAGAGCACCGCGGCCACCGCCTGCCTGTGCATCCTGTTTGCCGAGGTGGTGGGATGGTAAGGTCCGGCATCTCTCTCCCCTCCCTCTGCTTGTTTCGGGTTTCTTTCAGGAGTTTTAGATGAATGGAAGGAAAATGGTTGTTTTTGTGTGTTTCTCCTTTCTCTTGACGTTTGCTTTGCTTTGTCTCCGTCCAGGTTCATTCTGGAAAACTGGGTTCTGGACCGCTGGGTGAGGAACATCCTGACAGTCTACCCCATGGTGATCGTCGCTCTGGTTGGAGTTCTCTACAAACATTTTAACCCAGATGATCCGACTCCCAATTCTATCTTTACTGGTGAGTTAACAGACACTTCCAGTTCTAGACTGGACTCCCTTTTTCCTCCTGAACTGTCCTAAGTCTTGGTGTCATGGAGTCAACAACTTGTTGAACACGAGAGCCTCCGTTCCACCCATAGACTGTATATAAAAGATGGGCGGAGCCTCCGTGACGTCACCCGTAGGTTTCTGAAGAGCTGAATTGAAGCTCGGTGGGCGGTTCCTACCATCGCCATCTTGGCAGGGGCATGTGTGTCGTCTCTCCTGGAAAATACAAATATGGGCAAAGAGGTGGAGCTGAGAGGGGAGCTGTGAGCGTCATGGTGGATGATTGACATCTAGTGAACTCCGAGCTTTCTGTAGCTAAGAGCTAACCGAGCTAACGCAGAGATAACAGGAGCTAACCAGCTAACGGAGGTAAGCGGACTATAGCTAAGTCATGTTGTTAACCGGCTAAAAACCGCGGTTGTTCTACGTTCTTCTGACTTGAAGCAGGATATCGGGTACCTGTCAATCAAAAGGACACGCCCCTAAATTTGCAGAACTTCGAGATTAAATTACTTTTAAACGGGCGACTTAGGAAAAACGTCACTCCCCCCACAGTTGTCATGAAGGTAAACCTGACCTATTAAACCTAAAATGAATTTTTGTACCAGGCTGTAAACATGTTTATTCCTGCTGTAAACATGTTTATTTCTGCTGTAAACATGTTTATTTCTGCTGTGAAGTTGGTCTGTTTAACATGGGAGTCTATGGGGATTTACTCTGTTTTGCAGCCCCTAGTGGATGAAGGGGGAACTGCAGTTGTATGCACTTCCACATAGGCTTCACTTTTAACTGCCGCTTGGTTCCACCACATCCCGGCGCTGCTCTGATCTGCTGATCAGCTGTTCCACCTCGGATCAGATGTTTCTCCTCACAAGCAGCTGATCAGAGACCAAACTTTTTTTTTTCTCCTATTGAGGTAACTTCGGGGTTAACCCTTGGTTTTCCATACTCTGACGCTGTTACAGTGGTAACTCTGGAGACGGTTATGTTCTGGGAAAGAGATGGACTTCAGCAGCAGCTTCTGACCAGTCAGTTGTCTTGAAACTATCAGCATGTTGGATAATCCAGTAGTTCCAGTATCATGCATCATTAATAATAATGGTCACACATGGCGTAACTGCAGAACTATGAAATACTTGTAGTGCCACAGTAAACAATTAATATTCCAACACAAAACGTGCTCACACAGGGTGGGGGGGGGGCTCAAAATGGAAAATGTACAGCAAAGGAAGGACTCTGCGGAAGCTGCGGAGACACCTGGACTGCAGTAAAGGAAACATGCTGCCGTTCACATTGTCCCATGAATTAATATTGCAAAATCTCTGTTGCTATGGCAACAGTGTTGCTTTTGGCCTGGATGGTGTCTGAAGTCTTCATATGGTGAAGACTTACTTATTTTAATGAAAGACTTTTTATATTGCTAAATTTTGTTTTGGCTTTTTTTTTTCCTTTTTGCTTTTTACGTTTAAATAAACCAAAATCTAATCCAATTACTCAGACATCACGTCTTTAGGAGTAAAAACAGGTTTTTCTCCTTAAGCTGTGACGTGATGAATAAAAAGCCTGACAGGAAACAACATGATGTGTTGCAGTAGATATAAAATCCTGTGGTTTGGAAGCAGAAACTGATTTTGCTCTCTGGTCCTTCCAGTCGTGCTGCTGGTGTTGGCTTGCATCCTGATGGTTTCCCGAGTCTGCACGGTCATCTGGAGGAACAAGCGGCGGCCTCTCCACTCGCCGGGTTCAGTCAGGCGGATGGTGTCGCCGCTCGACGGCAGCACTTTCAGGATCTTTTCCTGAGCAGCAGCTGATGTGTTCAGGAATATTAAAATGAGAATTTCTCACCATGAAGCACAAAGAAATGCTAAATATTCTCTTTATAAACATCTTCTGTGAAATATTAACCGTTCACGACTTTAAACATCTTTTCCAGCTTTGTTTTAAGTTCTTCATATAATTCATATGAATCTACATTAGTTACAGATTTAACGTCTCTTTCATCAGATACAGCTGTGCTCATATGTCTTCATCCCCTTTCATTCAAGAAAAGGCTGAATGTACAACAGTCACTCAAATAACTGGAGACTTAAAAAAGGAACAATAACTAAAAATTTGCAAAAATATCATTTAGTAATATAAGACACTGTTTTTTCATTTAATTGAGTGAAAGAAAGAAAGAAAGAAACAAACAAAGAAATATGTCCTGGACAAATGAGAGACTTTTCTGTTGAACAGTGGGACAAAATACCTGTCAACAGGTGCAGAAGTCTGACTGAGAGGAGCAGAAAACACCTGACTGGAGCGGAAACATTAAAGGATTGTTCTACTAAATATTAGTTTATAACTGATGGAATATGTAATAAATTATCTTATTTGTTTGCTTTTTAAATGAAATATTTCTATTGAACCAGAATTAGAAAATAATGTCATGATTTTCATCAAATTTTTATTTATTATTACTTTAGTCAGTTTCAGCTTATTTTACAGGCAGCTGTTTGTTTCCTTCTTTAATGAAAGAGGATGAATAAATATGAGCACAACTGTAACGATACACCATCAATGTATTACGAGTTTTATTCATTTTTGTTTAACTTTGATTTACTAATAAAGTTTGTTCACGTTTAAAACATGCTTAGAAAATGTTTCAGCAACAGAATGAAAACCAGTTTCTTCTGATAGTGTTCTTTAAAAGAATGATTTGGTTTGTTTTTGTGGTCCTGTGAAGAACTGGTGACCAGTCCAGGTGTACCTGCCTCCTGCTTGATGATTACTGGGATAGACTGCAGCTTCCCGGGACCCTTGATGGACTCCGCGCTTCAGGAAATAGATTTCTTTTTGTTGTTTCTATTGTCAACAGGAACTTTTCATTTTCAGTTAAACCAGATTGTTAAACCGTCTCATGGCGAGCCATTAAAAAAACTTTTATATATAAACTAGAAAAAAACTCTGAGAGCACAAACCTTGTACAACTGTACAAGACATGAAACCCTTAAAAAACCTTATTTTACAATACTTACAAAACATACATATTGTAACTTGTTGAATGTGCTGAATATATAACACGTTTTTTTTTTTTGTTTTTTTTTTATTATTAATTTTTGTTTGTTTATTCAGTCGGTTTTTCACATATGTACCATTATGGCACAAAGGTTTCCTACAAACAACAAACCCCAAAAACTTAACCTCCAAAAGTAAAATATATACAGTTGTGTTCATATTTATTCATATCCTTTCATTAAAGAAGGAAAAAAAACAGCTGCCTGTAAAATAAACTGAAATTGACTGAAGTAATTTCTGTCCCACTGATCAACAGAAAAAGCTCTAATTTGTCCAGGACCTATGTGTTTGTTTGTTTTTTCTTTCTTTCTTCAACTCAATTAAATGAAAAACAGTGTCTTATATTACTAAATTATATTTGTGCAAATTTTTAGTTATTGTTCCTTTTTTAAGTCTCCAGTTATTTGAGTGACTGTAAATTCATCCTTTTCTTTAATGAAAGGGGATGAATAGATATGAGCACAACTGTATATATATTTACAATATGTTTATTTAGTGTATTTTCAGTAATAAATAAAAACTCTTCCCCTAATTAATAAGTTGAACAGACGGAGGTCAAACTGCAGTAAAAGTTGAGGCGGCGGATGTGATGTAATTTTCCATCCACTCCACAGAGGGCGCTATTTCTGTTGACATGGAAACCAGCCTGACCATAGAAATCTTTTACATAGACCCGCATTGTTTCACGCTGTCTGTACGAGCTGACGTCTCATCGCGCCGCCATCTTGGATGGGTCTCTATGCGCTTCAAGTGCATTTATTTGGAAAGTGTAGGTCCAACCACAACAATAACTTCACACATTTTACCTGATTTTTCTCACAGTTTGGTTTGTTACAAAGGGTAGAGATATTGTTCTGATACAGATCACTGTAAAACATTTTTTTTAAAAAAAAACGTGCTTTTATGCTAAAATATTTTTTCTAATGCTAAAGACATAAGGTAGCTACAATATAAACAAATGTATAATGTAATGTAATGCATGTAAACTTGACGCTCAAACGCGTTTGATCTGAACACAGCCTAAATTAATTTGATACTAACATGTTTGATTGTTTATTGATGCATTGGGATTTATCTATCTATTTTTATCTGGTCAAATAAATAATTATTCAACCTTGTGAAATGTAATTCCACACAATCTGCTTTCAATATTTCGCCGGTTCTTGCAACCGTATGCTGAACAAAATACAGAAATAGTTGCTGCTTTCTCTTTAATACGCTTGACTCTTTCTTTTATTTACATTTATTAATTTATCAATATAGAGATACAGTTGTACAAAGTCTGAAAATAAGGTATTGTGTCAAAACTGTGCGATTCAGAAGTTACCCAGAAAAACACCTGGAGAACGCAAACCTTCGTCAAGGCCTTTAAAAAGTTCCAGGATCCAAACGGTGATCCTGGATCATCACCAAAATTAAATCAGTTCTTCCTTTTCACGTTTCCAACAAGTTCTGAAAATTTTATGAAAATATGTCCATAACTTTTTAAGTTATATTGAACACAAACAGATAAAGATGGTAAATACATAACCTCCATGGTGGAGGTAATTATGCTACCATGTAAAACTCTCTTTGTGAAGCATCAATGTCAGATTTTTCCATCAATACCTCGAAGGAGTAAAATTTATCATTTGCATTTAGTAGATTATTCACTGTGTTAACATTATTTATAAACCAGTTATGTAGAAATGTGTTTTGTGTGTAATACATACGCGTTGTTCCACAGAAAACAGTTTTGTGGGGAAACTACGTTGATTCTGCAGCAAGACTCGAAAGCGGAGACCCATTTATCTATGTATGTACATGTCTATGCGCCTGACGAGCAGATGGAAGCAGAAGAAGAAGAGAGGAAATGAGGAAGTAGTGTTCTGGGGGTTCCTGCTCTTTTTATTTCTATTTTCCTCCAACTTTATCTGCTGGAATCACCCAGAATGTCTAAAAACACGGTTTCGGATCGGTTCAGGAAAGTAGACGTAGATGAATACGACGAAAACAAGTTTGTGGATGAAGAAGATGGAGGAGAAAACCAGGGAGGTCCCGACGAGGCGGAGGTGGACTCTCTCCTCAGACAGTATCCTCTAAACTCCTCTCACATGGTCAAGTTATTCCTCTAAACTCTTCTGACTTGTGTAAGCTGCTATGATTCTTTAGTTTGATCATTTAAAGTAAGAAAAAAAACGTGTTGTTTACGCCTCATTTCCAGAAAGAATCATGCAAAGTTTTACTTCCGGGTTTCTAACCCTAACACACCTAAAAGTTCTTGTTTCAGACATTATGCTATTTTTAGCCATAAAATTCATACTTAAAGAATGAATCCAGCTCACTGCCATCAAGAACTAATAATGTGGATGATAATGAAAGTGGAGAACTGCTCCATCTTCTCTCTGGATGGTTCCTTGACCGATGTTTTCCAGGGGAAACATGAATGGAGCTCTCCAAGCCGTGTTGAAGAACCCTCCAATCAACAGCAAGAACCAGAATGCCAAGGTATCCATAGATCAGGTCTTTTCCATCTTCAACATGTTTATTAAAACCAACTATGACTGATGTTCACACCGATAATAAGCAACGTTTCAGAGGCAGGGCCGGGTAAAAAGTGCACAGGTCCCTGAGCCCAAAGTGTTCCAGGGGCCCCCTTCCCCACCGCGACATTGTGAAAATTGTGAATAATACACTGTGAAAACTAGGGCTGTGATGATACGCTTTTTTTCAATTCCGATTTTTTTGGGTGCCGATTTGATTTAAGTTGCGATTCTCACAATTCTCCGATATTGCTGATTTTTGTAGATTAAAAACAAAAAAACTGATAAAACTTATTTTTGCTCGTCATTTTTCTTCATTTCAATGACAAAAAAAACAACACAGTAGCCAGACCATCATTTTGCTGCTATAATTGCCAAGAAGACAAGTTAAAAAGATCAATAAAACCAATAACAATTAGAAAAATTTTATTATGGATTTATTTATTTGAAAAAACAAAAATTAACCAAAAAAAAAAAAAAAAAAAAAAAAATCCATTTTAAAATTGTGAAGTAAAAAAGTCCTGATTTCCGATTTTTGATTCAATTTTCCCACCCCTAGTGAAAACATTCCTGCTAATCACCGCGTAACCATAGACGTCAGATATATTTAGGATGTGCACAGACTACATATGCAACGAAGTGCTCTACGCAGGGCCGGGTTAAAAGTGTACAGGTTCCTGGTCACAAAGTGTTCCAAGGGCCCCCCTTCCCCACCACAACGTTGTGAAAATTGTGAATGATACACTGTGAAACATTTCTCTTAGCCAGTGGTACCAATTAGGGCTGTGACGATATGCTTTTGTGCTGAGTCCGATTTTTTTTGGGTGCTGAGTCAATTTAAATTGCGATTCTACCAATTCTTCGATATTGCTGATTTTTGTAGATTAACCCCCCCCCCCCCCAAAAAATGTACAAAACTTTTTTTTGCGCATAATTTTTGTCATGTTTTAGACATTTTCCTCCTCCAGAACACCTGAGTCAGATTACTGAACTTTCTCGTCGAGTTCTTTATGAGCCTGTTGACGAGTCTTTATTTCATTTGGCTGTTTTAGAGTAGAGCTACCTATAAAGCATGCAGGGCGGGGGGGCCTGGGGACCTGGATTGGGAAAAATCCCAACCCGATCCTGACCTGATCCCGACCCGATCCTGACCTGATCCCGACCCGATCCTGACCTGATCCCGACCCGATCCTGACCTGATCCCGACCTGATCCCGACCCGATCCCGACCCGATCCCGACCTGATCCCGACCTGATCCCGACCCGATCCTGACCCGATCCCGACCTGATCCCGACCCTATCCTGACCTGATCCCGACCCTATCCTGACCTGATCCCGACCCGATCCTGACCTGATCCTGACCTGATCCCGACCCGATCCTGACCTGATCCCGACCTGATCCTGACCTGATCCTGACCTGATCCCGACCCGATCCCAACCCCGACCCGATCCCGACCCGATCCTGACCTGATCCTGACCTGATCCCGACCCGATCCTGACCTGATCCCGACCCGACCTGATCCTGACCTGATCCCGACCTGATCCCGATCCCGACCCTATCCTGACCTGATCCCGATCCCGACCTGATCCCGACCTGATCCTGACCTGATCCCGACCCTATCCCGACCTGATCCCGACCCTATCCTGACCTGATCCTGACCTAATCCTGACCTGATCCTGACCTAATCCCGACCCTATCATGACCTGATCCTGACCTAATCCCGACCCTATCCTGACCTGATCCCGACCCTATCCTGACCTGATCCCGACCTGATCCCGACCTAATCCCGACCCTATCCTGACCTGATCCCGACCTAATCCCGACCCTATCCTGACCTGATCTCGACCTGATCCCGACCCTATCCCGACCTGATCCTGACCTGATCCCGACCTAATCCCGACCCTATCCTGACCTGATCTCGACCTGATCCCGACCTGATCCCGACCCGATCCCAACCCGATCCCGACCCGATCCCGACCTGATCCCGACCCGATCCTGACCCAATCCCGACCTGATCCTGACCTGATCCCGACCCTATCCTGACCTGATCTCGACCTGATCCTGACCTGATCCCGACCCGATCCTGACCCAATCCCGACCTGATCCTGACCTGATCCCGACCTCATTCCGACCCGATCCTGACCCGATCCCGACCCGATCCCGACCTGATCCCGACCCTATCCCGACCCGATCCTGACCCGATCCCGACCTGATCCCGACCCGATCCCGACCTGATCCTGACCTGATCCCGACCCTATCCTGACCTGATCCTGACCTGATCCCGACCCTATCCCGACCCTATCCCGACCCTATCCTGACCTGATCCCGACCTGATCTCGACCTGATCCTGACCTGATCCCGACCCTATCCTGACCTGATCCCGACCCGATCCCGACCCGATCCCGACCCGATCCCGACCTGATCCCGACCCTATCCTGACCTGATCCCGACCCTATCCTGACCTGATCCCGACCTGATCCCGACCTCATTCCGACCCGATCCCGACCCGATCCCGACCCGATCCCGACCTGATCCCGACCCTATCCTGACCTGATCCCGACCCTATCCTGACCTGATCCCGACCTGATCCCGACCTCATTCCGACCCGATCCCGACCTGATCCCGACCCTATCCCGACCTGATCCCGACCCTATCCCGACCCGATCCCGACCTGCTCCCGACCTGCTCCTGACCCTATCCTGACCTGGTTTCGGCTGCAGGAGCGAGCGGAGCTGCTGGTGGTCCGGGTTCTGAGCAGCTTTAAGAGCAGCGACATGGAGAAGGCTGTGGGCTCCCTGGACAGACCTGGAGTGGACCTGCTGATGAAATACATCTACAGAGGCTTCGAGAGACCGTCTGACAACAGCAGCGCTGTTCTGCTGCAGTGGCATGAAAAGGTAATCCAGATCAGAGCGGTCCATCCTGATCCGGATCAGAGCGGTCCATCCTGATCCGGATCAGAGCGGTCCATCCTGATCCGGATCAGAGCGGTCCGATCCAGATCAGAGCGGTCCATCCTGATCCGGATCAGAGCGGTCCATCCTGATCCAGATCAGAGCGGTCCTGATCCAGATCAGAGCGATCCTGATCCCGATCAGAGCGGTCCTGATCCCGATCAGAGCGGTCCGATCCAGATCAGAGTAGTCCTGATCCTGATCAGAGTAGTCCCTCCTGATCCCGATCAGAGCGGTCCGATCCAGATCAGAGTAGTCCTGATCCTGATCAGAGTAGTCCCTCCTGATCCAGATCAGAGCGATCCTGATCCAGATCAGAGCGATCCTGATCCCGATCAGAGCGGTCCTGATCCCGATCAGAGCGGTCCTGATCCCGATCAGAGCGGTCCTGAGCCCGTTGTGTTAAAGTCAGTAAAACTTCAGTAAACATGGCGCCGGACTCTGACGCGTCTCCTTGTCCCTCCCGTCTCCTCAGGCTCTGGCAGCGGGAGGAGTCGGCTCCATCGTCCGAGTTCTCACCGCCAGGAAGACGGTCTGATGACCCGGATTCTGCAGAGTTCTGGTTCAGGACGTTTATTTTTCTACCGTAGATCAGTGTCTTCCTCTGGATTCAGACGTTCCTGTGAGGAGGTGCCGGCACCTCCTCCTGCAGGGTTCTGCTCTCAGCCTTCCTCCTCTTCTGCCTCCTCATCCTCCCCCTCCTTCCTGCTCTGCTCCTGACAGCTCCTCCTCCGGGTTGCGAACAGCGACTGTGTCCTCCCGTTTCCGGGCCGGGCGACCCGGCGGCTCAGATCTGACGGCTGAAACTCCCGTCTTCAACACATCTGTGGAACAAAGCGATCCGCTTGCAGACGCTCCAACTGGATAAAAGATTTGTGGCCTTCTAGTTCCGTAGGCGTCGGTGTCTATCGATGATTCCTCATCGTTTCTTCTTCTGTTCCGTTTAAACACGTCGTCCTTCTCCACCCGTTCGCCGTGCAGACTGCAGTCTGAAACCATCGCTTCATTTTTCATTCCCTTCCTTTTTATGATCAACCAGCTGAAAGCTCCGCCCCCCTTACTCGTCATCACCCGGCTAACAGGAAAGGAGCGGACCCATCACCTGGAGCTCATCTTTTCCCCGGTGCATGCTGGGATGTGGCTTATTTTGTACCCTGAACGCTTTAACCTCTGAACACGAAGCTGTTCATCAGCCTGTTTTTGTACTTTGAGCAGATCCATGTCGGCTGCAGCCGGAACGAGGAGATAAAGTGCCGATCCGCTTATCTGGCAACACGTGGCTTCAATAAATATCCTAAAAACACGAAGCTTTGTCACGTCGCCTCATTTCAGACCTAAAACGTCTCCGAGCGTTAAAAATCCTTTTAACTTCAGTTATACTCCCTTTTTCCAGTTACTCTTTGTTCACAACAGTTTCAGACTTTATATGGTTTTAATTAATCTGTTTAATCTGTATCTCCAAACTCTGCAGAGTCCGTGTCTACTTTTAGGAGCAAGCTGAAGACTCAGCTCTTAGTATAGCTGGATTTATTGGAGAACTTAGCCCAGTTCTTTATGGTATTAATTCTTTGTATTGTAACATAGGTGATATTTTGGGGTGGGAAGGGAGTAAACAAAAAAAAAAAATCGGCGAACTGAGATGAACATGTTCCAGATATGTCTGTCGGCTTACCTGGGTTGATTTACCTGACGGGGTTAACCCTGCAGGGTTTCCATCTAGATCAGTAGGCGGTCTCATGGCGGGGGAGGGGCTTGTAGCTTCTGACTGGGTTACAGAGAACATCACGAAGAGACGGTTTATACAGCTGCAGGGAAGCTGGTTCCATCCCAGTAACCAGCCGGGCCTCCAGTCCATCCCAGTGAGACTAAACAACCGCTCACTCTGAGGGAGATTTCAGTCACCTGACATGCATGTCTTCAGATGGGAGGAACCCGGAGAACCCGATGAGAACATGCAAACTCCAAACACACCCCATCCTTTTAGAGTGGTGGTGCTAACACTGATGTTACCTTAATAAAACTACCATCACATTTCCCTGCTTGTTCCAAGGGTCGTGGGAATCTGGAGCCTTTCCCAGTAGTCACTGGGCGAGAGGCAGGTACACCTGTGTGTATTTATACTGAAGTGAAGGTCATGCCCCTTTCTGCTGAAAATAACTTATTACCTGAAACTAAGACTAATGCATTGAAAAAGTATTTTACAGAGGAATGTATGCATTTACCAAATCCTTCATCAACAGTAAATGGTATTACGTTTAAAAAAATATTACATTATCTGTTTAATTAACTTGAATAGAATCAACAAACTGATCCAGAAAGCTGCTTCTGTGCTTGGAGTAACTCTGGAGCCGCTGGAGCTGATTGTCCAAAGAAGAATGCTGCACAAGCTGATGAAGATGATGGAGGATTCTTCACACCCTCTCCACAACACAGTGATGAAACAACAAAGTGTGTTCAGTGAGAGGCTTCTTCAGGTCCGCTGTAAGACTGAAAGATACAGAAGATCATTCCTGCCAGCAGCCATCAGGCTCCGGAACAACACCTCCTCTAGTTATTATTATATACTACAGTATTTAATTTCCCTTTGGGATTAATAAAGTATTTTTCATTTCATTTAATAACGGAATTGCTAAATTTGTATAAGTCTATTTATGTACATGCATGTGTCTGTATATTAGGGCTGTGACGAAATGCTTTTGTCCCGATTAATTCAATTTCTATCTTTTGGGTGCCGATTTGATTGCGATTCTCACAATTCTTCAATATTGCTCATTTTTGTAGATTATATATATTTAAAAAAAAATGTATAAAACCTTTTTTCTTGCTCATCATTTCCCTTGATTTCAATTGGGAAAAACAAGACAATAGCCAGACCATCATTCTGTTGTTATAATACCCAAGAAGACAAGTAAAAGATCAATAGAAACAACAAAAATTACAAAAATTTTGTAATGGATTATTTAAAAAAAAAAAAAAAAAAAAAAAAAAAGTAAAATTGTGAAGCAAAAAAAAAAATCCAGATTTTCCCGCCCCTAATGTATATATGTGTATAAATTTGTGTATGTATAGATATGCTTTTTGTATGTATACAGTACGTGTGTGTGTGTGTTAATGGCTTCTGCCAACACTGGATGTATATTTAAAGCCTATACCCATCTGTATTTAATGCTCATAGTACTCAATCAGTATACGATGACACTCCATGCTACAGCTGTAAAATACCTGTACATACTGCAGATTATATATACTTTGCACTTGTTACTTATTGCACACTGGTTCGATGCCAGCTGCGTTTCGTTGCATTGTACTGGTACAGGTGTAACGACAATCAGGTTGAATCTAATCTAATGTATGTTTATGTATGTAGGTGAATATGAACATGAATGCACGTAATCTTTATTGTAACAAAGGACTCCAGGAAAAATAGCTGCAGCTCGCTGATGGGGATAAAACAAAACACAGCAGCAGCTCCACGTCTGAATGGCTTCAAACGATCTAAATGTAGGTTTGGAGCCTTACAACACGTGTCGTTCATGCAGGAAAAGCCTCCAATGTGGCGGAGTTACAGCGATTCTGTGGAGAAGTGGTCCGAAACTCCTCCACAGCCACGGGAAAGACTCGTCGCCGACGCTCAGGTGGAAAACCAGTTACTAGTTTCAGTATGAGGGGAATACTTCTTCTTCGTTGGTGTCGCTGCAAGCGGATGTGAACGCGGCAGCAGAGCACACACACGTTTCCGCCTTGAACACAGATTCTGGTTTATTGTCCAAACAGAAAAAAACAGTTTACAGTTTCCACACACACCAACACACACTGCTACAAGAGTGAAGCATGTTTTCCCTTTTCTAAACATGTTGGCACAATGAACCCAGCAGGACCGGAACTTAGGAGGCCGTCTTTCGCCCACCAGACTGGTCCGTCTCCATGACGACAGCCGAATAAAGCTGGAACATTTCCATGAAAAAGTGTTTTTTGTTTTTTTTTTTTTACGTTAAATGAGGTGTTTGTTTAGAAAATATGTGAAATGAAACGTTTAGTTTTATTTGACCAACAAACATTTAGAAATCCTGAAACTTTTCTCCTGAAAAGGGAAACCCAGTAAAACCAGTTCCCTTCAGCAAAGCGAGCTGGGAGAAACTGGATCCGCCGAAACTCGGACCGGTTTTCTGATTCACTTTGTACGTTTCATCGTTTCCACCTGAAAAATGAGCTTCTGGAAAATTCTCTGCTGGATCTGAAGCGTCACAAAGAAACCAGATCCACTGATCCAGTCCTCCTGGAGATCTGATCCAGACCCAGTCCTCCTGGAGACCTGATCCAGACCCAGTCCTCCTGGAGATCTGATCCAGACCCAGTCCTCCTGGAGACCTGATCCACTGAACCCAGTCCTCCTGGAGATCTGATCCAGTGCTCCTGGAGATCTGATCCAGACCCAGTCCTCCTAGAGACCTGATCCAGTCCTCCTAGAGACCTGATCCAGTCCTCCTGGAGATCTGATCCAGTGCTCCTGGAGATCTGATCCAGACCCAGTCCTCCTAGAGACCTGATCCAGTCCTCCTGGAGACCTGATCCACTGAACCCAGTCCTCCTGGAGACCTGATCCACTGAACCCAGTCCTCCTGGAGACCTGATCCACTGAACCCAGTCCTCCTGGAGACCTGATCCAGTCCTCCTGGAGACCTGATCCACTGAACCCAGTCCTCCTGGAGACCTGATCCAGTCCTCCTGGAGACCTGATCCACTGAACCCAGTCCTCCTGGAGACCTGATCCACTGAACCCAGTCCTCCTGGAGACCTGATCCAGTCCTCCTGGAGATCTGATCCAGACCCAGTCCTCCTGGAGACCTGATCCACTGAACCCAGTCCTCCTGGAGACCTGATCCACTGAACCCAGTCCTCCTGGAGACCTGATCCACTGAACCCAGTCCTCCTGGAGACCTGATCCACTGAACCCAGTCCTCCTGGAGACCTGATCCACTGAACCCAGTCCTCCTGGAGACCTGATCCACTGAACCCAGTCCTCCTGGAGACCTGATCCACTGAACCCAGTCTTCCTGGAGACCTGATCCAGTGCTCCTGGAGACCTGATCCAGTGCTCCTGGGGACCAGATCCAGTGCTCCTGGGGACCAGATCCAGTGCTCCTGGAGACCTGATCCAGTCCTCCTGGGGACCAGATCCAGTGCTCCTGGAGACCTGATCCACTGAACCCAGTTCTCCTGGAGATCAGATCCAGTCCTCCTGGAGACCTGATCCAGTGCTCCTGGAGACCTGATCCACTGAACCCAGTTCTCCTGGAGATCTGATCCAGTGCTCCTGGAGACCTGATCCACTGAACCCAGTTCTCCTGGAGATCTGATCCAGTCCTCCTGGAGATCTGATCCAGTGCTCCTGAAGACCAGATCCAGTCCTCCTGGAGACCTGATCCAGTCTTCCTGGAGACCTGATCCACTGAACCCAGTTCTCCTGGAGATCTGATCCAGTGCTCCTGAAGACCAGATCCAGATCCAGTCCTCCTGGAGACCTGATCCAGTGCTTCTGGAGACCAGATCCAGATCCAGTCTTCCTGGAGACCTGATCCAGTCTTCCTGGAGACCTGATCCAGTGCTCCTGGAGACCTGATCCAGATCCAGTCTTCCTGGAGACCTGATCCAGTGCTTCTGGAGACCAGATCCAGATCCAGTCCTCCTGGGGACCAGATCCAGTCTTCCTGGAGACCTGATCCAGTGCTCCTGGAGAGCTGATCCAGTCCTCCTGGGGACCAGATCCAGATCCTCCTGGGGACCAGATCCAGATCCTCCTGGTTGGATCATTCTAACTGAAGTGGCAGCAAACAGAAACAAACGTTCTTCAGGTTCTCTTGTGGAACTCTGAACACCTTCATGCTGCTGAGTCGGGATGATGGTGAATACTGTAACGGTCAGACCCCCCCCCACCCCAACGCCCCCCCCACCCCGCCAAACTGTTTCCTGTCCACGTTACAAAAGACATTTAGAAAAGGACGAGTCACAGACAGTATACAGCTCGTTTCTAACGGCAACAGATCAGGACGACAGAAAGAATCAGGCCTGCTCCGTTTATCGGGTCAGGAACCAGATCCAGACGATTCACACGCAGGTCTTAAACCAGATCCGAATCCAGATTCAGACGGCTTTGATGTGGATCAGACTGCAGATTATTCACCTTGTGCTGCTTTCCAGTTACTGGAAACCACAACTCCCAGTACGTAACCAGAACTTTAAAATAAAACCTCCATCTTCTGTCCAGGTCCAGATCTTCTGTGAAGCTTGTGAACCGGTTGGGGGGGCCCACTGTGTGTGGCAGCAGACTACAGAAACCATCCTGAAAACGAGCGTTTACACGGTAAATGAGGAAACCTGATGCTGCTGTACTGATCTGCTACCATCTACTGAGAAAAGACAGAAAAAGGGACAGAATATATAAAAAACAGAGTTTTTCTTTTTACAGGAGTCCTTGTGAGGGTCTACCGGACCCTCTGATCTACTTGGACACACTCCTCTCCTCCGGCTGGTGTATGCGGGTGAAGTCCATCAGCTGACCGTGTATGAATGGATGAATGTGTTTTCCTTCTTTGTGTCTACTTGTGTTCTTTAGTCGGGGCGAAGTAGAGCTCCATGGGTTTGTTGACCTTCCAGTACTTTTCACTGACCAGCTCCAGGGAGAAGGATCCGTTCAGGACCTGCGACCAGAGATCACAGCGGAAACCATCATTCATCTCTGAACCTGCAGCTTCCAGCAGAGAAACCTGCTGATGACATGAACCAGGGTGGGTGGCTCGGGTCCACGAGGGCCGCAGTGCTGCGTATGTTAGCTGTTTCCCGGCTGCAACGCACCTGACACACGCAGACATGTGCAGAGCTTGATGTTAAACTGCATAGGTCTGATAATTACCCACTGATGAGTCAGGTGTGTTGTAGCAGGGAAACAGCTAACATATGCAGGATTGCGGCGCTGGAGGACGCGAGCCGCCCACCCACGACTCGGTTTTAGTTTTCACACTGCTGAAACATGAATGCTGGGAACACTGTGGAACTTTCTGACCATAAAACTCTACGTTCTGACGACACAGTGACATCTATCATGTGTATTTCTACAGCAGCTGCTGCCCAGCAGCGTCCCGAGGCGGAGTGACCGACCCTACACGACTTTTACATCCTGGACGCTGCTTCATGCTAGAAAACTGATAAACACACCGGCTGTTTTAAACACACAACGTCGCTGATTCGGATAGAAATACAAGAAGAGAGAAGAAAACAAAAAGAGTTTTAAGATCGTCTTCTGCAGGCTTGAGAGCGCCAACAGGTCAGGTAGGATCATAGACTGTATATAAAAGATGGGCGGAGCCTCTGTGACGTCACCCGTAGGTTTCTGAAGAGCTGAATTGAAGCACGGTGGGCGGTTCCTACCATCACCATCTTGGCAGCGTCATGCGTGTCGTCTCGCCCGGAAAATACAAATATGGGCAAAGAGGTGGAGCTGAGAGGGTGGGGGGGTGAGCGTCATGGTGGATGATTGACATCGAGCGAACTCTGAACTTTCTGTAGCTAAGAGCTAACCGAGCTAACCTGGAGATAACAGGAGCTAACCAGCTAACGGAGGTAAGCGGGCTAAAGCTAAGTCACGTTGTTAACCGGCTAAAAACCGCGGTTGTTCTTCTGACTTGAAGCCGGAGATTGGTACCTGCCAATCAAAAGGACACGCCCCTAAATATGCCAAGAGTTGAGATTAAATTTCTTCCTGGCCTAATAAACCTAAATTCTTTTGAACCAGGCTGTAAACATGTTGATATCTGCTGTAAACATGTTGATATCTGCTGTAAACATGTTGATTTCTGCTGTAAACATGTTGATTTCTGCTGTAAACATGTTGATTCCTGCTGTAAACGTGTTATTCCTGCAGTGAAGTTGGTCTTTTTAACATGGGAGTCTATGGGGATTCTCTCTGTTTTGCAGCCTCTAGTGGATGAAGGGGGAACTGCAGGTTTATGCACTTCCTCATAGGCTTCACTTCTAACCGTCGGAGGTTGCTGCTTGGGTAGGATGTAGGATGGATGCCGAATTTTCTGCCGATATGAGGGACATTGTCATGTCTTTAATCTAACCTGGAACAAACGATGCTGCCTTCTTACACTGACTCGCACGGTTCAAACCTCTATCGGTGCGGCGGCAGCTTCGGTTGCTGGGAGAGGAATCCTGTTCAGACACTCACAGTGAACTGGTTTCCAGCAGTAGGTATGTAGATGGTGTACTGTTTCTCTGACGCTGCCTCCACGTTGACCGGACTGGCCTCAGCGTTTCTTCTCAGCTCCTCCAGAGCCAGGCGGACAGCCAGGTATTTGGACAGGTGATCCACGGTGGCGTTCCCGGACGTCTTAATGTAGCGGGGGACAAACTCCACACTGCATCCACGGAGGAAAGAAGCAAAAACACAAGATGACCGACCTGGTTCAGTCCAGGATTCCAGAGGATCAACCAGGATGATCGGTTCAGTCAGGTTCAGTCAGCATCACCTGTTGTGACCTTCGTCCTTCTCCATCAAGGTGGGATGTGGCCTAAACACCAGCTCTATTTCACTGGCCCCGCCATCGATCACAGAGTCCCCTCCTCCGTTCTCCGCTGCATTGTCCATGTCCAATCCGCTGTCATCGCTCATTTTGGTGCGTTTGATGCTCGGACCCGCCTCCTGCAGACAAGCGTGACCACAAGTAGTTAAGACAACACACATTCCTGCAGGAAGAGCTGATGGTAAATCCAGTCTTTAGTGAAGCACCAGTCTGGACATCAGAGGGAAAACAGGGAATGAAGCAGCATCCATGAATATAAAGCTGCTAACAAATGTAAAGAATTGTCAGATTTCTTCTTTTTGATAACAAAAGCAACAACAACACAACTCTCTCTGCATGTTCAACTTCTGAACAGGTTCACCCGCCAGGCAGGCGTTGCTATGTTACAGGAGTCATGTGACCAGATGCTACCTGGTTACTGTGGACAGAGGCGTTGCTACGGTACAGGAGTCATGTGACCAGATGTTACCTGGTTACTGTGGACAGAGGCGTTGCTACGGTACAGGAGTCATGTGACCAGCCGTTACCTGGTTACTGTGGACAGAGGCGTTGCTACGGTACAGGAGTCATGTGACCAGATGTTACCTGGTTACTGTGGACAGAGGCGTTGCTACGGTACAAGAGTCATGTGACCAGATGTTACCTGGTTACTGTGGACAGAGGCGTTGCTACGGTACAAGAGTCATGTGACCAGATGTTACCTGGTTACTGTGGACAGAGGCGCTGCTACGGTACAGGAGTCATGTGACCAGATGTTACCTGGTTACTGTGGAAAGAGGCGTTGCTACGGTACAAGAGTCATGTGACCAGATGTTACCTGGTTACTGTGGACAGAGGCGTTGCTACGGTACAGGAGTCATGTGACCAGATGTTACCTGGTTACTGTGGACAGAGGCGTTGCTACGGTACAAGAGTCATGTGACCAGATGTTACCTGGTTACTGTGGACAGAGGCGTTGCTACGGTACAGGAGTCATGTGACCAGATGTTACCTGGTTACTGTGGACAGAGGCGCTGCTACGGTACAAGAGTCATGTGACCAGATGTTACCTGGTTACTGTGGACAGAGGCGCTGCTACGGTACAAGAGTCATGTGACCAGCCGTTACCTGGTTACTGTGGACAGAGGCGTTGCTACGGTACAGGAGTCATGTGACCAGCCGTTACCTGGTTACTGTGGACAGAGGCGTTGCTACGGTACAGGAGTCATGTGACCAGATGTTGACTGGTTACTGTGGACAGAGGCGTTGCTACGGTACAGGAGTCATGTGACCAGATGTTACCTGGTTACTGTGGACAGAGGCGTTGCTACGGTACAGGAGTCATGTGACCAGATGTTACCTGGTTACTGTGGAAAGAGGCGTTGCTACGGTACAGGAGTCATGTGACCAGATGTTACCTGGTTACTGTGGAAAGAGGCGTTGCTACGGTACAAGAGTCATGTGACCAGATGTTACCTGGTTACTGTGGACAGAGGCGTTGCTACGGTACAGGAGTCATGTGACCAGATGTTACCTGGTTACTGTGGAAAGAGGCGTTGCTACGGTACAGGAGTCATGTGACCAGATGTTACCTGGTTACTGTGGACAGAGGCGTTGCTACGGTACAGGAGTCATGTGACCAGATGTTACCTGGTTACTGTGGAAAGAGGCGTTGCTACGGTACAGGAGTCATGTGACCAGATGTTACCTGGTTACTGTGGACAGAGGCGTTGCTACGGTACAAGAGTCATGTGACCAGATGTTACCTGGTTACTGTGGACAGAGGCGTTGCTACGGTACAGGAGTCATGTGACCAGATGTTACCTGGTTACTGTGGACAGAGGCGTTGCTACGGTACAAGAGTCATGTGACCAGATGTTACCTGGTTACTGTGGACAGAGGCGTTGCTACGGTACAAGAGTCATGTGACCAGCTATTACCTGGTTACTGTGGACAGAGGCGTTGCTACGGTACAAGAGTCATGTGACCAGCGGTTACCTGGTTACTGTGGACAGAGGCGTTGCTACGGTACAGGAGTCATGTGACCAGATGTTACCTGGTTACTGTGGACAGAGGCGTTGCTACGGTACAAGAGTCATGTGACCAGCGGTTACCTGGTTACTGTGGACAGAGGCGTTGCTACGGTACAGGAGTCATGTGACCAGATGTTACCTGGTTACTGTGGACAGAGGCGTTGCTACGGTACAGGAGTCATGTGACCAGATGTTACCTGGTTACTGTGGACAGAGGCGTTGCTACGGTACAGGAGTCATGTGACCAGATGTTACCTGGTTACTGTGGACAGAGGCGTTGCTACGGTACAAGAGTCATGTGACCAGATGTTACCTGGTTACTGTGGAAAGAGGCGTTGCTACGGTACAGGAGTCATGTGACCAGATGTTACCTGGTTACTGTGGACAGAGGCGTTGCTACGGTACAGGAGTCATGTGACCAGATGTTACCTGGTTACTGTGGACAGAGGCGTTGCTACGGTACAAGAGTCATGTGACCAGATGTTACCTGGTTACTGTGGACAGAGGCGTTGCTACGGTACAGGAGTCATGTGACCAGCCGTTACCTGGTTACTGTGGAGAGGCGTTGCTACAGTACAGGAGTCATGTGACCAGATGTTACCTGGTTACTGTGGAGAGGCGTTGCTACGGTACAAGAGTCATGTGACCAGATGTTACCTGGTTACTGTGGACAGAGGCGTTGCTACGGTACAGGAGTCATGTGACCAGATGTTACCTGGTTACTGTGGACAGAGGCGTTGCTACGGTACAGGAGTCATGTGACCAGATGTTACCTGGTTACTGTGGACAGAGGCGTTGCTACAGTGGGAAGAATCTCCGTTGTCCTCGGCGCCGCTGCCGTTCTCCACTGTGGGTCTTTTGCCGCGCTGCAGTCTGACAAAGACAACGGCAGTCTAAGTGTTCTGGAGTTGAACTACAGACCGGCAGCATGCTGCTCGCTGGTTACCTGGTCATGGCCTGTATTTTCAGCCCCTCCTCTATGCTGTGGGAGAGCGCTTGCTGATTGTTGTGTTTGCTAATACGAGCCAAAACTCTCTCCTGGTGGGCTTCATACTCGTCACGACTTGGATAAATTTTACCTGAAATGGAATAAATGCTTCATGAAACTGATGTAAGACTGAAGAAAACAACCGTGCACAGATCTGTCCAGATTTAGGCCTGAATGTTGGCTTGTTAGCTTTGTTTAGTTTTATTTCAGCAACTCATACCCAAGTCCGCTGTGCTGTAAATCATCAGCGGCACCCAGTGACACTTTTTCTACTGAAATTAAGTTTTAAAACGACAACTTGGCTTATATTTTGGCGCTAAACGCTGATATTACATGAAGTGGCGAGGAGACACAACTGGCCAGTTAAAACTGAACAGGTAATGAAAGACTAAAGCAAAGCGCATAAAACTGGAACATCTAACTCCATAAAACACAAATACACAATGTCTCCTGGTTTATTTTATTACTTACTGATCAGAGCATCAAAGTTTGGATCTGGACGCAGCGACCTCTTTGACACGAGCTTCTTCCGACAGGTAGGACACTCTTTATTACTGCAGACAACAATCAGGAAAATAAGAACGTCAGATGAGAGCAGCACACGTCCCAGCACACCCCGCTCATGGTTCAAACAAGATGACTGCACAGCCGCGTCGGCCAATCACTGGAAGATATGAATATATGCAAATATATGATTGATATGTGCTGGATTATTTAAGGTTTGACATAAATCAAATATCGTGGAGATAAATTTGTTTGGATACTTGAATTAAAGGATTCTGAAGAGAGAATAAAGGTGTGTAAAGGTAGATATGGAGTTAGAAAAAACCTGGACTGGGAAGCATCCTGAATTGGAACTGAATCACGACGTACTTCAGACGGCTCACCTCGATTATTCAGCTCGAAAATATTTAAATGGAGGCTTTAAACTTGCCTTCAGGACTAACAAACCCACCGTATAACTCTGTTTATCCAACGTTAACAAGCTGTTTTACGTCACGCAGAGCTTTCACGTTGCTTTCCATGTTTTCTAGCCTGAACTGAATCCTGTTGTGTTGACCTGAACTCCCGCGCACTTACAGAAGAAATTATGAGTCGTTGATTAATGTGTCTGTACACGACTACAGGTAGAACTGGAATTAGGACTTTACCTTGAACTGGAGCCATCACTGAAATGATAACTGGAACAGGAACTATAACTGTAATGGGAGCTAGCAATTAGACTGGAACCAAAACCAGTATTACAGCTATTACCATAAGTACAGCTAAAACTGGAAATGGGTAAAAAAAAACAAAAACATCACATCAGTGCAGGCTGGACTTCTAGTTAGACAATCTGTTTAAAACCACTTTAAATCTATTTAAATATGTCCCTCGTCCTGTTTGGCATCATTTCTAACATGTTTCGCATTTATTGACAAAGTTATGAAGCATTTCCATCAGAATATACGACAAATGTTGTCCGAACACTCATTTAATGAAATATCATCCGGTGACCATCAAGAACGGAAAAAAAAAAAACTCAGACATGTGAGGAACCCAGCAAAACATCTGGGAGCTTAGTGAGTTTCTCTCTTATTGGTAAATTAATCTGTTTTTTAACAGCTGCACTAGTTCCAGTTAGAAGCTGCATCTCGTCCGTGTGCCGTACCGCTTCCTGAAACAAGCCTCACAGACGAGATGCATCTGCAGCTGAAGGCCTTCGGAGGTATTTTCATCCTGATGATTTTTACAGATGTTTTGCAGAGCATGAAGTTACTTTCAGACACATTTTCAGCCTCCCTGCAGCTCTCCTGCCATCCTTTCGGTGTAAAGCAGCTCAGTGAAGTTCAGGTCATACCAAACCATCTGGATGTTCACTCTGCAACACAGATCCTAGATCACAGCCGGACGCTTTCCAGGATCTCTCTCTGAAAGCAGCTGCTGATCAGAGATGATCTCAGATCAGCTGATTGTCTGATGAAACCCCAGAGTTAGAAATATTATTTGATCACGTCAGATCAATGGCGGTCAGTTCTCTCCTGTGTATGTGTCGGACGTGTCTCTTGTAAGTTCAGAAACCAGTTGAGTTCCACATCTGTTTTCTAAAGGTTTACATTTAGAGTAATTCTTGTTTCAACCACGTAAAGAAAAACGGATGCTGACGTCACCGTGACGTCTGCAAACACATCGTCGTCTCGCTCTCCTAACACCAGGTCTGGAGTGTAGGAAATGTGCTTGAATTTATCCATTCACACACACACACACACACACACACACACACACACACACACACACACACACACACACACACACACACACACACACACACACTCTTCTGGAACCTTTAGAACTAGAACCAACACTATTCCACATATTCTACTTTGGACTTGGGAAACATCAGAAACTAGAACTGTTCCACACGTTCCAGTCTGGACTGAGGACTCATAAGGAACGAGGACTGGAACTGTTCCACTTTAGACTGATAAAACCTCAGGAATTAGAACAGCTGGTGTTACTGGAACTGTTCCGCTTGTTCCAGTCTGGTGTGATTCTAGGAACTGGAACTGAAACTATTCCACATTTCCCACAATGCACAGAGGCATCAGCAGCAGCTGGAACTGTTCTACTCTGCATTGAACAAACATTAAGAACCAGATGTGGAACTGTTCCACATGTTCCAGTCTGGACTGGAGACAGATCAGGAACTGGAACAGAATCCAGAACAGGACCTGGCTTTGGAACCCTTCTGGTTGGTAATGGCTCCTGGTTTTGGAGCAGTGTCCGTCTTTCAGGAAAGGAGGTGGAAACAAAGAAACGGTTCTGCTTGGTTCTGGTTCCAGAGACCCTCTAAGATCATGTTTCGTGTTAACAGGTTGAAGAAAACTCACCCGGATCTCAAAGCTGTGATAATACAATCAGCACAGAACCGGTGGAGACATTCTTTGGTTGTCATGGTGTTCTTCAACATGTCCAGACAGATGGGACACATTAGTTCGCTGTGTAAGGACCGGGGCGACACCGCTATCTCCAGTCCATCTGTGATGGCTTCCTGCGACACGCAAAGATCAACATACGTTAGGTCACGTTAAAGTCCTGAAGATATTGAGGTTTTCATTAAAAAAAACCAAAAAACAAAAAAAAACCCACGTTTATTTGCTTTTACTTAATTCCGCTTTAGATCTTGGGGTTGGAAAGGGTTCTGATTGGACGGGAGGTACATGTGACGTACTTATGTACACCAGAAAATAACAAACTGCATTTCTAGTTTCTTTTCTTTTTAGTTATACCGAAGAAAACTACCTAAGTACCGTTTTTGCCTAAACTTGTATTATATTTCTGAAGCAGCGGCTCGACACAAGCAGCTGAGGAGTAGAAGGGAAGATAAAGTACCGGAGACAGGAGGCAGAAGACAGCATGGAATACGTGCAGAATGACCGGAATTAACTTGGAGCAATTTTAATTTAAAATAGAAATAAACCAGCCGCTTACGTCGGAATTAAGTTTAAATCCTAATTGTCATTTTCATATGGAATTAGGGTAACTTCTTTAAAGCGGATTTAACTTTTATTCGGAATAAAACTCATGTAAGCAGGACCAGTGAGAGCAAAATGAAAGAGAATTTAGCTTCTTCCATCCTCCACGAGAAGCCAGAACTTTGTTCTTGTTCTCGAGGCTCCGAGAAGAAAATTATGTCATTTTGTTCTTGTGGACGTGTTTGAAGACAGTTCTCGACACATCGGGCTGTAGAACTTTTTTCTTGTGGGGCTCCGAGAAGTATTGTGTGATTGGTCGGACATTTAAGGTGGGCGTGGTTAACAAGTGGAGTTGCTTCTGATTTTTGATAAAACAGCTGATCGAGGTGGTGAGAAAGTACAAACATTTTTACATGTGGCATTAAAACACTCGGACCCAGCCGCCTGCACGACCCGCCCTGCCGCCTGCACGACCCGCCCTGCCGCGTGCACGACCCGCCCTGCCGCGTGCACGACCCGCCCTGCCGTGGACGAAGTTGCTCGTTAAATATGAAACTAGAAACTCGAAGAGCGGAAACCTCCGCTACAATGTTAAAGAATCCTTTTAAAACATTCCTGGATCCAAACGGTGATCCGGATCATCACCAGGATTTAATCACTTCTTCATTTTCACATTTCCAACAACTCTTGAAATTTTTTTGAATATCCGTCGGTAACCTTTTGAGTTATCTTGAGCACAAAGACGGCGGGAAAAACATGACCTCCACGGTGGAGGTAACAACCGGGTTCATGGCACATAAAGCAGACATCACCCCCCCGCAGGGACCCCTCCCCGCTGCAGACCTGCTTCTCCTGGAGGATGGATGGACCTGACGAAAAAGAAGTTTTTTCTTGTTCTTGCAGCCTCGAGAAGCAAGAAGCTCTTGGTGTAGTCCCGAAATTATGGCAGCTAACAAGGCTCTATCGTACACCGTAGCTGTTGAGCGGTTAAGAGACTCCGTGAATTTCCCTCTTGAACCAAAGTTAACATGGAAACTGACAGAGTCTAGCTGGATTCGTACTCGCACGGTGTCTGCATAAGGCCTGTTACAGTCCAGCTTTAGTGACATCTGCTGATTGGTCAGTCTCCTCTAAGCAGTAGCAGAAAGGTGGGACGGTTTAAATGAAAATGGGAGAAATGGGAGTGTTACCTGTGGTGTTCTCTGCAGCTCATACAGACTGAGCTCCCAGGTCTTACTGAGGGGTTGGACCCCGTTGGTCTGAACGGTCTGAGTCATCACCGCAACACTGAAACACAAAACATGGAAAGCACATGAAACACAAAACCACAAAAGCATGGAAATATAAAATAAAATGGTATTTCTTTTCAAACACGCCACATTTCTCTGGGATTATATGGGTAGAACTGGAAACCATCTACAGTCCAGTAAATATTTCACTTTTTTTTTTAATCAAAGCAATCAGATTCCGGTGAGTTGAGTAAACTTTTAGATACACTGGGAACACTGGGAAACATGAGTGGTATGTTTTCTCTGCAGAGACATTCAGAGTCAATTAAAAACACCAAATTCAGACCAGCTTCACCAGCCATGCTTTTAAATACGAAGTGTGCACTCCATTTGGGTCCAAACGTTGGGATTAGTCAGAGTTTTTACAGATTTATATTTCTTATTGTTCATGACTACAGAATGTATAGACTACTATCAGGACGAGGAACCACTTCACCCAGAGGAACATGTCTCTGAGCAACGTTACCTAATAGAGCTTTAAGAAGAATGAAGTCACTTGGGAAATCAGCACTTTTTGTTTCTTAATTTTAATGATTATGAATCAAAAATTTGTTTGAATCAAGAGATAATTCTGAATGGAATCATCACCCCAAATATCGCAATCGTGAGTTGTTAGATCCACATCCCTATCCACCACAGTTCTGCTTTGTTTCCACCATTGTTCAAGTCTTCTCTGAAAAATCATTACAGTTGCAGTAAAAATTATTCAACAGCTAAAAACTAGCAGCTTTTTGCAATAACTAATCAAACAAGAACTGTTTAAACAGCTCAACAGAATTTCATAAGTGGTTTCTCCAAGCTCAACAAAAATGCCACCGCAGCTCCTTCATGGAGCACCTTTTTGCATTTATGACCTGCCAGACACCAGCTTCTGGCAGCGTTCCTGTGGAATCTCACCCCATTCCTCATTTGCGAAGGTCTCCAGTTCACTCATGTTCTTCGGTTTACATGATGCAACGGGCTTTTTCCAAGATTGTGGTATGTTCGGGGACTGAGATGGCTGCTCTAATATCATCCAGGACTTCTTTTGAAGACAAGCTTTGGTGGACTTTGATGTCTGCTTGGGACCAAGGTCAAACCTTCAGCCTCCTCACAGACAGCATCACATTTACTCGCAGGATACATGACTGAATCCATCTTGTCCTGCACATTCTGCCAGGGGAAGCGAAGCAGCCCAGATCATCACTGATCCACCACCATGCTTTACTGTAGGGAAGGTGTTCTTTTCAGCGTATCCCTCATTCTTCCTCCTCCATATCGATGATTTACAGGCACCAAAAGTTCCACTTTTGTGTCATCGCTCCAAAGAACATGATCCCAAAAACTTCTTTGGCTTATTTCTGTAGTGTTGAGCAGATGGGAGACGACTTTTCTTGTGCTTTTGGGTCCGGTGGGTGTACGTCTTGGAGCTGAGAGCATCTCATATCTAAGAAACAGGAAATCCGAGCTCCATTACCAGTGCGAAACGCACCGGCAGTGGACTGTATGACAACCTTCTGTCAGACCAGGTACAGACAACAAGCCATTCAATACGATGAAGGGGTTTTTGTAAAAATATTCAGACACGTCACTGGAAACGGCAACTTTTGACATGTACCCAGTTATTTTTCATTCATTCATCATCCTAACCACTTAATCCAATGAAGGGTCGCGGGAAGCTGGAGCCTATTCCAGCAGTCTTTGGGCAAAAGCAAGGGCACACCCTGGACAGCTCGCCAGTCCATCGCAGGGCCCAGTTATTTTTGGTTTCCATCATTCAGGAACCCAAACAAATAAAGCAGGGTCGTCACATCTCAGGTATCTTTAGTTGACTAGCTTAACTGTTGATCTGTCTTTCCTGTCCTCTCCACCCCAACCAGTCGAGGCAGATGGCTGCCCTCCCTGAGACGGGTTCTGTCGGAGGTTTTCTTCCTGTTATAAGGGAGTTTTTTCCTTCCCACTGTCGCCTCGTGCAGCTCAGGATGGTGGATTGGATCAAAGTCATGATTCGATGCAATCAGTTGGTTTCTATTATAGGATATGTATGAATTGGCTTGAAACGATGTGTATGTTGATTCATGTATGTAAAGTTCCCTGAGACACTAAAGCTGAATTGAAATAATAATGGTCACAGTGGCTGTGTCTGAATGTCCACATCAGTATCTAACCCCTCATTTACTACACAGGCCTGCACTACGGTCCACTCATGCTGCTGGCGATTTAGACACGAAGCTGGCTGTTTTCTCCTCATCACAGATCACGTGACTACACGCTGTCACCCCGGCAACCACCACGTCATTCCAAATCGATCCATAAAAATATTTTCTTATTTTGTATTTTATTCTTTCTTTGTTGCATATTTGTTCAACAAATAAGGATTTAAAATGAATGATCTATAGTTTCTTCTTAAGCTGTTTTGATGTTCGTGTCACTAGCGTCACTTTGAGCTCCTGTCTGCAATGCATTGTGGTCTATATTGACCTCTCTAGTGTTCATTGATGCTCACTGCTTTTCAAGATGCACTGCGGGTGATTTTGAGAGTACTACGGTTTTCTTCTCTGGACATTCTGACCCCCCTAAAAAAATAAAATAAAAAATAGCACGAGCTGAGCACTATATAAGCCACTATGTAGGGAATAGGGTGGACATTCAGACACAGCCAGAGGCTCAGTAAACTCTTTATCTATTGGTGTCTGCTGTTATCTGATGACCAAACATAGACTGAACAACAGCTGCAACACAGAATAGAACAGAATAGAAAGACGTATGAAAAAGAAATAAATGAAACACGTCCACACATAAATAAATGAGCAGATCAATATTAGTCACATTAATTAAGCATAAAACATATCCAACAATGTTTTTGGTTTGTCTTTTGTTAAATGGGTGTGTTGCACGTGAAGGCATGTGAGGAAGTGGCCATTTTAAATTATCTTTACGCCACATAAAGAAGAAATAGACAAAGCTGCTCACATAAGCGGTCAGGTTGCCATGGTGACACATCAGTAAGCAGTGACATGTGTCTTTAACACACTGACTTCATATTTACATCAGGGATTCGGGAAGGCATCGATAGATTTTCTTATGGTATGGCTAAACATGGAAACATTTTACATGTGATACGAAAAAATAAAACCAATGCAGACTGTTTTTATAATAAAATATTGCAATTATTTAAATTAAAATTATTATTGAGATCATCAAAACAAATTGATTTCAGTCATAGCGTCAACCATCTGTGACATTCTGTTTACTTAAATGCTTTAGATCTAAATTTAAATAAAAGTCCAGAAACATCTAGGCTTACAAAAAATATTTCTTTCCATTATGATTGAAAATATTTTTAATAAAACATAAAAGTGAAAGAACCACCACAAATCTAGCATAGTAGATAAGTGATCAGGAGCCCAACAGATGACTATTTTTCAATTTCAACATTTTTTTTATTCTCTTTTCTTTTCCATAATATATTGGCAAATCCAGAAAACAACAACAGACAATATACCCCAAAGTTACAACAACTACCACACAACCACTGTAGTTCATGTAAAAAAGAAAAGAAAATTGGAGTAGGAAGAAAAATTAATCTTATTAATGCTACCCCATCCTCATTTCAAAGTAAACCAACTGGATGGCATCATCTACGGCAAACACTAAGACTGAAACACAGGTATGAAATACTCTTTTTGTTTTATCAGTTTTTTTCCCCCATACAGTTATAGTATGTACTCTTTATATTTCAACTTAAATTGAGAAGGATTTGAACAACTTTTAAAATCGTTTTTAAGTGTGTTTCATTGTTTTACACCAACCACTGAAATACTCATTTGTTTAAGTGTAGTTCCTGTGAAAGGTTGTTTAAAATCTCAATTTCGTCTACTTGTTTCATCATTTAAAATAAGACGAATTTGCAGCTCCGTTGGTAACAAGAATTGTTTAGCTTTATGCATGATTTTAATTTTTTCTACACAAGCAAATCTTGCAGTTTTAACAATCCCAACTTCCAGAACAATTCTGTTGTATACTCTTTAGGAGCAGTTTTATTAATCATTGTTATAGCTCTCTTTTGCAAAGTAATTAAAGGCCTTAAATTAGTAGTGTAAAAATTATCCACTACCTCCAGACAATACATTAAATATGACAAAATAAAAGCACAATAAAGGATTCTCATTGCCTTATAAACTATGCAGGCCTAGTTCTGTGGTTCCGATTCAACACTTCAAGCAGATTTTAGGGATTATTGGAGAATTTTACCAGGAGATGTGAAAACATTTGGAGTATTTTACCAGGAGATGTGGTAAATATTTGGAGTATTTTACCATGAGATGTGGTAAATATTTGGAGTATTTTACCATGAGATGTGGTAAATATTTGGAGTATTTTACCATGAGATGTGGTAAATATTTGGAGTATTTTACCATGAGATGTGGTAAATATTTGGAGTATTTTACCATGAGATGTGGTAAATATTTGGAGTATTTTACCAGGAGATGTGGTAAATATTTGGAGTATTTTACCAGGAGATGTGGTAAATATTTGGAGTATTTTACCAGGAGATGTGGTAAATATTTGGAGTATTTTACCAGGAGATGTGGTAAATATTTGGAGTATTTTACCAGGAGATGTGGTAAATATTTGGAGTATTTTACCAGGAGATGTGGTAAATATTTGGAGTATTTTTCCAGGAGATGTGGTAAATATTTGGAGTATTTTACCAGGGGATGTGAAAATATTTGGAGTATTTTAACCAGGATATGTGAAAATATTTGGAATATTTTAACCAGGATATGTGAAAATATTTGGAATATTTTAACCAGGAGATGTGAAAATATTTGGAGTATTTTACCAGGAGATGTGAAAATATTTGGAGTATTTTACCAGGAGATGTGAAAACATTGGGAGTATTTTACCAGGAGATGTGGTAAATATTTGGAGTATTTTACCAGATGTGAAAATATCCATGACAACCAACAGCTGTGATGTTTCCCTGCAGCTAAGCATGTCAATATGAAGCATCTGGCTGCAACTACATGCCTCTGCAACTAAACAGCTCCACCAGTAACCACAGAGACGTGCTATCACAGACATTTGCTCCTATCTATAGCATCGATCCTGGTTTATCAATCTGCAGAAGACAGATTGACCTCGCGAGCAGATTTCAGGGGAACCTGCGGGGTTCAGCTAAAGCTAACCTGCTAGCAGATGCTATTATTCTGAACATGGACACCTGAAGGCAAACAATAACCAGGGCAAACGAATACAAACAATCTACAGGCTAAGAAAACAATTGCTTCTTTCGACCTAATAGAATAAATTGACACTAAATGATTAAATATCCAGATTTGTGCAGGAGTGTTTTTGTGTGATTTGTCGCTGTGACAAACAACAACAGATAAAGAACCGAGCCTCCGAGCTAAGCTAGCTCACTTTTTCGCTCCATCTGGGGGGTTTAAGCTAACTGAGACACCCTGGCAGAATAGAGACGGGTCCACACAGCCTTACATGAAAGTGAAATCAATGTAAAATACGGAAATATTTTGTTTCTGTACTTACATTTTCTGTGTTGAGTAGGGGCCGATGGAACTAGCGTGTTTAGGGGAGACCAATATGGTTGATCGGCTGGAAGCGATGCACCCTGGGAAATGTAGGCGAAGGATCCACATCTAGGATTCACATGTAATCCACATTTACACCAAAAACACGTGGTTTCAGTTAAATAAATTAAAAATAAAATTATTGCATTTCACTGTTTTCAGCAGAAAGTTTGAACAATTGACAGAAGCAGGAAAAAATAAAAGCATAAAAACCTTTTGAATAACATTTACATAACAATCCAGATTTTAATGGTAGTCGGTCAGTTTTCATTAGCTGATTTTTTAAAAAAAATCTATGAATCACCAATGTTAGCCCTTTCCCCCCATTTTATTTATTTTTTATATTAAACTAACCTTACTGAACTGCTTTATAACCTAACCATTTAATGTTGTTCTAATCTAAGATGTATTTTTTTAGTTAAAAAAAAAAAAAAAAAAAAAAAAAGGTGCAAAATCTTCTAAAATGGAACAAAAAAAGCTTAATCTGTGGATTGTTAATTTGTTTGAACATTTACCTATTACAGTGCAATGAGTTGGATTTTAATTTTCTTCATTCACCAGCTTTGTAGTACAATTTATACAATTATAAAATTCTGTACAAGATTAAAAACCGGAACTTGGTAAACTTACATAAATGTAAAAGAAAAGAAGTAAATGGGGTGTAGTAGGAGAACTACAGCCAATAGAAAACTAGTGACAGGGGATTTGTCATTCAGAAAGAACAGCCTATTGAAAAATGTGAATCTGAGTTGCAAAACAATTATATATATATATATATATATATATATATATATATATATATATATATATATATATATATATATATATATATATATATATATATATATATATATATATAGGTTAAATTAATGATAAAAATCAACAGAAAAACATCATAAAAAACGTACAGTTAGAAATAAAGTATCCTATAATGAAGGCAGATTCCACGCAGATCCAGTGTGCACGCGGCGGGGTTCTGGTGGAGGCAGGGGGCGTAGCTCCACGGGTGGGGACTGGGGCGGAGGTAAGGAAGTGGTCTCTGTGTGTGACATGAATGAACTGTTCGGTAACGGAGGCTTAGCTCTCCTTGTCTGCTCCTTCCTCCTCATTCACCTCCCGGCTCTCCCGCAGACCAGCCGCAGAACCCGCAAGGTAAACAACCCACTTTAGTCCGAGCTGCACGTGGTCTGGTTCCAGTTCTGGTCCTGGACTTTGTTTCCTGCCGTCTTCCCTTCGGTGTGTGGGAAGAGCCCACTGGGAATGTCCCAGCTTCCCTCTGGGAACATCCTGGAGAGTTTAGGATCCACCATGTTGTTGTTGTTGTTGTTTACACCGCACCAACAACAATAGTTCATGTAATGAACTATGCGGTGTAAGTAAGTGATATTTCGGTTCGGTTCGGTTCCTCCACTCAGCTCCTCCTGCTGTTCCTGACCTGGAACTCTGAGACAAATCTAAGTTTATGTTTGTAGGGAAGACAAAGTGTGTAGAGTGGGATAGTTTCACATCCTTCTCCTCATAGTTATCCGTTGTTACATCAGACTTTGGTCTTTAAAATCTGTTTATAAAATAAAATACTAAATTATTTAATTAGAATCTGACAAACAGGGAAGCGTAAAGATAGAAGAAATGAGATAAGATGGAAAAACATCTCTGTATTACTGGAAGATAAATTCCACGGCGCATTTTGGGTGAAGTCTGTTCCAGAAAGGAGGTTCAGCAAACTCTGAGTCTCCTCAGAAACTCTGGTCAACAGACTCTGAGCTGAGAAACTCTGAGTTTTCACCTCCACATCAGCTGCTTTGAGTTGGACCAATCACCTCCCAGTATCTTTACTCAGAGCCGCAACAAAACGCCGTGATCAGTATCAGCATGAGGCGACAGAAAGAGAAAACACTGCTGGTGCTGCTGGGTAGAGAGAAGCATGATGGGAGAAAACTGCAGCCTGGGTCCATGTGGAAGTTTGATCCACTGATCAGATATTTAACCGTTAAACGGGAACATGTGGTTGAAACGTTGCTGGACAGAATAAAATCTTCATTTCATCCAGATTCCGTCCCACTGAGGAAACATCCACGCAGGAAACTCAACGTTAACTTAACTCATCTTTCAGTGAGGTCATGTAGGAACAACGTCCTACATCCACATCTGTATCTGCTCCTCCACATCTGTATCTGCTCCTCCACATCTGTATATGCTCCTCCACATCTGTATCTGCTCCTCCACATCTGTATCTGCTCCTCCACATCTGTATCTGCTCCTCCACATCTGTATCTGCTTCCTCCACATCTGTATCTGCTCCTCCACATCTGTATCTGCTCCTCCACATCTGTATCTGCTCCTCCACATCTGTATCTGCTTCCTCCACATCTGTATCTGCTCCTCCACATCTGTATCTGCTCCTCCACATCTGTATCTGCTCCTCCACCTCCACATCTGTATCTGCTCCTCCACATCTGTATCTGCTCCTCCACCTCCACATCTGTATCTGCTCCTCCACATCTGTATCTGCTCCCTCCACATCTGTATCTGCTCCTCCACATCTGTATCTGCTCCTCCACATCTGTATCTGCTCCCTCCACATCTGTATCTGCTCCTCCACATCTGTATCTGCTTCCTCCACATCTGTATCTGCTCCTCCACATCTGTATCTGCTCCTCCACATCTGTATCTGCTCCTCCACATCTGTATCTGCTTCCTCCACATCTGTATCTGCTCCTCCACATCTGTATCTGCTCCTCCACATCTGTATCTGCTCCTCCACATCTGTATCTGCTCCTCCACCTCCACATCTGTATCTGCTTCCTCCACATCTGTATCTGCTCCTCCACATCTGTATCTGCTCCTCCACATCTGTATCTGCTCCCTCCACATCTGTATCTGCTCCCTCCACATCTGTATCTGC
Source organism: Telmatherina bonti (assembly GCF_933228915.1). Taxonomy (NCBI): domain Eukaryota; kingdom Metazoa; phylum Chordata; class Actinopteri; order Atheriniformes; family Telmatherinidae; genus Telmatherina; species Telmatherina bonti. Next base: position 36,770,025 of record NC_136625.1, read on the forward strand.
TCCCTCCACATCTGTATCTGCTCCTCCACATCTGTATCTGCTCCCTCCACATCTGTATCTGCTCCTCCACATCTGTATCTGCTCCTCCACATCTGTATCTGCTCCTCCACATCTGTATCTGCTTCCTCCACATCTGTATCTGCTCCTCCACATCTGTATCTGCTTCCTCCACATCTGTATCTGCTCCTCCACATCTGTATCTGCTTCCTCCACATCTGTATCTGCTCCTCCACATCTGTATCTGCTCCTCCACATCTGTATCTGCTCCCTCCACATCTGTATCTGCTCCTCCACATCTGTATCTGCTTCCTCCACATCTGTATCTGCTCCTCCACATCTGTATCTGCTTCCTCCACATCTGTATCTGCTCCTCCACATCTGTATCTGCTTCCTCCACATCTGTATCTGCTCCTCCACATCTGTATCTGCTTCCTCCACATCTGTATCTGCTCCCTCCACATCTGTATCTGCTTCCTCCACATCTGTATCTGCTCCCTCCACATCTGTATCTGCTCCTCCACATCTGTATCTGCTTCCTCCACATCTGTATCTGCTCCTCCACATCTGTATCTGCTCCTCCACATCTGTATCTGCTCCTCCACATCTGTATCTGCTTCCTCCACATCTGTATCTGCTCCTCCACATCTGTATCTGCTCCTCCACATCTGTATCTGCTTCCTCCACATCTGTATCTGCTTCCTCCACATCTGTATCTGCTCCTCCACATCTGTATCTGCTCCTCCACATCTGTATCTGCTTCCTCCACATCTGTATCTGCTCCTCCACATCTGTATCTGCTCCTCCACATCTGTATCTGCTTCCTCCACATCTGTATCTGCTCCTCCACATCTGTATCTGCTCCTCCACATCTGTATCTGCTCCTCCACATCTGTATCTGCTTCCTCCACATCTGTATCTGCTTCCTCCACATCTGTATCTGCTTCCTCCACATCTGTATCTGCTCCTCCACATCTGTATCTGCTCCTCCACATCTGTATCTGCTCCTCCACATCTGTATCTGCTTCCTCCACATCTGTATCTGCTCCTCCACATCTGTATCTGCTCCTCCACCTCCACATCTGTATCTGCTTCCTCCACATCTGTATCTGCTCCTCCACATCTGTATCTGCTTCCTCCACATCTGTATCTGCTCCTCCACATCTGTATCTGCTCCTCCACATCTGTATCTGCTCCTCCACATCTGTATCTGCTTCCTCCACATCTGTATCTGCTCCTCCACATCTGTGTCTGCTCCTCCACATCTGTATCTGCTCCTCCACATCTGTATCTGCTCCTCCACATCTGCGGCTGCATGGAACCAGACTCCACCCGTCAGGTTAGGGAGGTGTGTTTCTATCCAGCTGTGTCCCATGTGTTGGCAGTGGACGGGGAGTTCAGGGGGCTTGTGGAGGTGGAGGGGGCTTCAGTATGCTCTGATGTTGGCGCAGATGAGGCTGTGATCAGGTCAGTGACTGAGCTGCAGGGTGATGGGAAAACCAACAGATCATATTAAAGAACAGGTTGAGCTCATCAGAGCTTTCCAGACCTCCGTCAGTCTGATCCGACTTTAACTTAAAGCCGGTGACGTTTTTCATTCCTGAACACATCCCTCATGTTGTTCTACTGGAGGTGCTTTCTAATCTTACTGTAAAATGATTTTGGCTCCATCATGTATTTATCTGGGAAAATAACTGATTGTTTCTGTTTAAATGATTATTTTAGCCGCTTTTATCCAAAGCGACGTACACATATACCCCGGTAGGCACATCGGGGGGGCAACTTGGGGTTCAGTGTCTTTCCAATAGGACACTTCAGCACATAGTCAGGGAAAGCCTGGAATCAGTGCTCTAACTTTCCAGTTGATAGACTGCTCTTCCTCCTGATCTATTCCTCCTTCCTTCTGCATTTCTGAATACTATTATTCCCAACGTTAAACAAACTACAGAACCATTTTCCCGTCACACGCCCCCCATCAACGACTAAATCGGTATCCATCTAAGAGGGTCTTGGCTGCAGCCGGGAGAATGAGGCGGGGCTGGATATTGGGCGGGGTTGGACGTCCAACTGTTTTATGATTGGATTAACCCTAACCCTAACTCTAACCCTAACCACGCCCATTTAACAAAAAACCCGCCCATTCGACTTCAAACTGCACCCACTCGATGTCCAACCCTGCCCATTGATCGTCCAACTGTTTTATGATTGGATTAACCCTAACTCTAACCCTAGCCCTAACCCCGCCCTTTTAACATCAAATCCGCCCATTTACCACCCAACCACGCCCATTGGACGTCCAACCCCGCCCAATATCCAGCCCTGCTCCATTCTCCAGGCTGCAGCTGGCGGTTATTCATGCATCCTACCTGACCTGTTAGCTCTCTGCAGCCAGCAGAAGACGATCTTACAATGACTCTTGTTTTGTCTCTTTCTCTCATTTAATCTTCTCGCGTTTCTTTGCTGAATCAGTGACAATGTGTGCTTAAAACAGCGTGTGTTTTCTATCCTGAAGCGAAGCTCTGCTGCAACGTCACGCAGCATCCCGGATGATAAAGTTTTATAGTGTTGGTTTCTCAGCCTCAGGATGCTGCTGGGCTGAAGACTTACTCACTTATTCTACCTATTCAAAGGCCTAAGTCATCTGCATTGTGAATTCTCTGATTAATGATACAATTGTATAACTAAAACAATTATTATTTACTAGATGGCTAAGAAAAAAAAAGTTTTGAAGTCAATGGTGCTGAATAAGATCCAACATAACTACCATTATCAGATGCAACCAGAAATTTTTTTATTATGTTATCATATTTATATTTATGTCTATAATTCTATGTTAAAAATAACTTAAAATGGAAATATAAAACAAGCCATTAATCTTCAAGGGAAATTCTACATGCATGTGGATGCAGATGTAAACAGAAAGCAGTACATGCGTCATTATCGCCTCCTAACGACCTCAAAATGAAGCCTGTTAACGACGAACAGAGTTCTCTCTTTTTCCAGGAGGAGGTGTTTCAGTGGTGGGGGGAGTGGTCCAGTTGGTCTTCCTGTTCCAGAAGCTGTGGAGGAGGCGTGAGGAGTCAGGAAAGACACTGTCTCATCCAGAGGTAAAGAGTCATGACAAACAAATCTTTTTTTAATGTTACGTTTCAATTTGACTGTTTTTCTTAAAAAATGACCAGTAACTGGAGCCCCGCGGAGAGAACAGATTTCTGTAGAAAGTGGTGCAGTTTAATGCAGTGTGAATGCTGCAGACCTACTAAAAAGAAGACCCATCTGCATCCTCAGTCCAACAGTTTCCATTCTGTCTGGTAGAAAAGGCAGGATCTGTTTTCTGAGTGGTCTTCATGCCAACAAAAATATAAAGTAAACTAAACTAGCTTAATTTGCTCTTTCATGAATATAACAAAAGCGTTCACAAATCAAAAACTGCAGCTTGTCATCAGTACTAATGTGGTCCAGTCCCTCTAGAAGCAGTGGAGTTGGTGTTTATTACAACTGAGACATTAACTTTGGAAACTTGAACGAGCCTCAACCTTTCTTCATCCCCATTCAGCATGTTTAGAGACTGAACAGTTACTGAGTCTAAACCAAGCGGCAACCTCTGGCAGTTAAAAGTGAAGCCGAAGCGGAAGTGCATAAAACTGCAGTTCCCCCTTCATCCACTAGGGGCTGCAAAACAGAGCAAATCCCCATAGACTCCCATGTTAAAAAGACCAACTTCACAACAGAAACAAACATGTTTACAGCAGAAATAAACATGTTTGCAACCTGGTACAAAAAACATTTTCAGTTTAATAGGTCAGTTTTACCTTCATGACAACTGTGGGGGGGAGTGATTTTTATTTTAATTCATCCATTTCGAAGTAATTTAATTTCGTAATTTGGCATAATTGGGAGCATGTCATTTGGATTTAGAGATACCCAATATCCAGCTAAGATGGCAGAGTGTCGCACAACCCAAGTTTTAAGCCGGCTAACAGCATGATTTAGCTTTAGCCCGCCTTTCTCCATTAGCTGATTAGCTCACCTTTAGCTTGGATAGCTCATAACTTTGGGAAACTGGGTGTCAATCATCCACCCCCACATTCACAACCCCCCCTCTCAGCTCTATGTGTTTTCCCATTCATGTATTTTCCATGACAGACAGCAACCTATGACGCTGCCAAAATTGCGACGGATGGAACTGCCAATCGAGCTTCACTTCAGTTTTTCAGAAAACTACAAGTTACATCATGGAGCTCCGTCCATCTTTTATACAGTCTATGGTCTAAACAAACATGTCATTTTACGAATCATTCAGCTTTAATGCTATCAGGGTGCCAACCAATTCCCCCCAATCAGAACCCAGCAAAACCAGTACCTGAAAAGCAAAAAGCACAAGGATACACCAAAACCATTTTAAATGACTTCATTTGAGGGCAAAGGAGCATGGGACATCAAGTTTTATGCTCCTTTAATAATCCATACGTCCAGTTCATAATGTTGCAGAAACAAAGCCCATCACCCTCTGATTCACATGTGTCAAACTCCAGTCCTTGAGGGCCGGCATCTTACAGGTTTTAGTTGTCTTCATGCTCCAACACATCTGGCCGACATTCATAAATAGGTTGATGAGAAGCTGCTGGATCCATTTGCTTTGAATCAGTTGTGTTGGTAGAGGGAAACAACAGAAACCTGCCGGATACCAGCCCTGGAGGACTGAAGTTTGGACACCCCGGCTCTGGTTGAACCCTTCAGGCATCTGAGAAAAGTCGGAGAGTTATGGTCTGAAAACAACCGAAGGAGTTGAAGTACCCACATACACTTCATGTTGGAGGGCCCAGATCGAAGCCAAAACTTCCTTCTCTGCAACAGAATAATTTTGTTGGTAATTATTAATTTTCTTTAAGAAGAAGCAGGAGAACTGCACCGGCCTGAACCTGGATGATGACATCCACCTGAAGTTCAAAAGCCCTTTCACCACTTGAAGCTATAAACTCAGGAAATGAACACAACAAAGACTTCACATTATCCAAGGCTCGCCGGTAACGGGTATATGACAGTTGAGAAATTATGGCAGAACCCTCAACCCTTTATGGGGCAAGTGACTATTTTTGATCCCTTCATTTTCTGTTATTTTCAACATGAAACTATTTTTTTTAATGTTACAACAGAATGGAGGTCTTGTTACGTATCAGAAGGACACTGTAAGGTTGAAATTTCTAATTTCAACGTATTTGACTGAGTGCCCTCTAAAGGGTTAATAGCATCCCAAATCACCTAAAAACCAAAGTTCTTTTTTGTGGAGGACTGAAGAAAACCGGCAATTACTTCCATCTTAGCCTGAACAGGAGTTCCTTCACCTCCCCCACAACCTGTCCAAGGTCTGTGACAGATTGATGGTAAGTTGCACCTCCCAAAGGGGCACTGTAGACCACCAGGCCATCTAAATAAACAGCACGGCCTTCCAAACCCTTTGGAATGTTGCCGGTGTGTTTTTCAGCCCAAATGGCATGTATTTATATGAAAATAGTCCTGAATATGTAACAAGGTAAGCTGTTTCCTCCATGGAATTGGACAAAGTCACATTTGCTGACAGATTTAGCAGAATCCAATCGGTCAATGCAGTCATCAACTCATGGTTATGGAAAGGAATGAGGCTTAGTCAGCGTGTTTATCTTCCTGAAATCAGTGCAAAATCATGGAGGTTATCCGGCTGTGGCACTAAAAAAGATGGAGAGGCCCAACTGGATCAGGACAGATGCATTATCTTACTCTGCAAAATGTAGGCGACTTGATGCTCCAACAAAAGTCCGTTTTTTGGGGGACATTTGGTAGAACTGCTGTTTAATTGGTAGCACATCCCCAACATTGAAATCACGTTCCATCCCACTTATACACGAGGGAATATTCCCAAAACAAGCAAAGATAATTGTGCATCAGTGGACTGAGCTCATCACGCCGCAGGTCAACACATCCACATTACAAAGCAGGATATTTAGCCGACCACCCAGTAACCTGCTGTCAGGTTCAGGCAGTCCGTCTCACTGTTCTGGCACATGGCGAGGGTGGGTCCGACCTGGCAGGCGAGTGCGAGTTGGACCAAACTGTGGTGTCAAGGAAACAAAAGTATCAGTTTAAGCCCAACATATAACGTGTACAGGAGGTAGTTTGTGATGGAACGTTATATTTATCTTGTATTGATCCAGCTTTGCTAACTATTTCAAGACTTCTCTAACCTCCCCTCCATCCCAGCAACCGAAGCAACGTACCTTATCCTACGTTTGTCGGTATTGTCTTTGCTTTCTGGTCTACGGTGCAGCTGGACTTCTTTCTTCCTAGCTCTCCTTCTGATTGGCTGATAATGAGTTTAAAAAGGAGCAGAGCTGTGTTTGTCGTACATGAACTCAGCGTGAAGATGGCCTACATCGCCACACATTAAATCACTAAATCATCTCTTTTATTGTTGGCCGGAGATCCACTACGGTACTGGAATACTCTACACCACAGGGGTCGAACTCTGGTTTTGACACCAGTTTGGCCTGTAGTGGAATTACGTTTGGCCCACGAGGCAATACTAAATGACTGCTAGAGTTGGCCCGCTGGTGTTATACAGCACATGTACTGCCAAAATGACAAACCCCAGAAAGCTCTGGTGGTGGTTTGGTGCATCAATCAGGACAGGATCGTCTCCGCTGTTGACGGTAGTCATAGCAACTTCAAGCTACCGCAGCAGAGATAAAATAAGCCCTTCAATGAGGGAGTGTTTGTGAAGTGATGAAAGTTTGTGAGCTTGAGAGTCCAGACAAACAACAAGCCTTTCCAAATGAGAACCTGAGCTGAAAGTGGCTCAACATGTGATTTTTTTTTCCCACTAACCTCTAGGCTATGTTCACACTACAGGCGGAAGTGACTTAAATCCGATGTTTTTCGCCCGATGCGACCTGTAACTGATCTTTTCTTAACAGTCTGAACGACACAGATCTGATATTTTCGAATGCGACCCTGGCAGCTTGGATATGTGGTCCTAAATCTGATACGTATCTGATCTTTGGCCATGTGACCTCCGTCTGAAGAGCCAGGTTGCATTCAATGTGACTCTGACATCATTCTGGAGCTACTAGAGGCAGATGATGCAGTCAGGCATGAAGACATGACTACAGAGCAAACAGCGGATCTGAAGCCAAACAGGCTAGGCGAGGTGCAGTAACCTGAGCCCACAGCCTTGCTCCTCCTCACTTCCTCAGGGTGGTGGTTCTCCTGAACCACATGATACACCTCCATAGTCTTGAGGTGATGTGTTGACAGATGTGTAAAATGTATTCTTGACATCCTAAAGTTTTGGAAGAACTTAAGATTTGTAAAACCACTCGCATCCTGATCCCACCACACCTGGATCCGACGCTGCATTCACACTCTCTTCTGGACTGATGTCGCTGAAGTTGCTCTAAATTGGGACGTCATACCAAAATTAATCTTTTTTTTTTACCAGAACTGGGTCACAAACTGGCGGACTGCTGTCACACTGTCATTAACAGAAGCCAGTAAATAACAGTACTGGTTACCTCTGCATTGGTTTTTGTAAACATCGTCCTGTTTGACGTCATTAATGTTACGCTGAGCACGCAGGTTACTTCAGGAGCACAAGCTGCTCACGCCGCAGTCCGCAGACAGGTCACATTTAAATGTAATATGAGTAATATTACATTAATATTAAATGTTGCTCCTCTGTTTTTTTTTAGTTTGACTCTCCTGCCCTAAACCCTTTAAGCCACAGGTGTCAAACTCCTCAAGGGGGGGCGGTATCCTGCAGGTTTTGTTGTCTCCATGCTCCAACACACCTGATCAAAATGAATAAATAGGTTAAATAGAAGCTGCTGGATCCATTTGACTTGAATCAGCTGTGTTGGTGGTGGGAAAAACAGAAACCTGACGGATACCAGCCCTCTAGGACTGGAGTTTGACCTCCCCAATAACCCCAGAGCTCATCGTGGAAGCATTCAGTTAAAGGCTTTTGGAGTGAGTGTGTAGTTCATTCTATTCTATTCTATTGTAAAACGATTCCTACATAGTCAGCTTAGAATCAAGTTTAATTCCAAATTGTGATTTTTATTTCAGAATTAGGAACATGGTTGTTTTCATCTGTTTAAAGTGGATTATTTAACTTTTATTCAGAATTAATGAGGAATTAAAACTCGTGTCCAATGACCTCCTTCTCACCTCCCGCTGTTGTCTCTGCTTCACTGGGTGAGGATGGACTGAACAAACACATCTTAGTCAGAGGAAGTGTGTGTGAGTGTGTGTTTCGGATGGGGGGTTAATGCTAATGAGAGACAGATGCATTAACTCCAGGGGATAGTTTTCCACATCCTCCCCAACACTCTCCATCTCTAACGTCGCCATTCTACATCTTGTTGATACAATTTTTAATCAGAGAAATAAGCAGGATTATTCAGCGTCAAATATTTTATAAATGTTGTTCTTATAGGTCTTCATGTTTTTTTTTTTTTTTACCATCTTTAATGCCAACATAACTAATATTAATATAACAACAAAGTAGCCAAGAGGTCTCATCCAACTAAACCCTTCTGTTGTCCAAAGAATAAAAAAAATCCTGCACATTACCAACATTTCTTTTCATGACTTTCATGCCTCCTCCTGCTAAACAGCCGAGAAAGAGAAAATCGTTGCTGCGAATAAAAAAGCCTCGAATCACTCAAGGAGCAAAACCAGAGGGGGAGGAGCCAATGCAAGGGGAGGAGCCACGACAGGGGGAGAAGCCAATACAGGAGGAGGAGCCAAGACAGGGCACCACTTTCCCATCCTGCTAGCTCCCCAACTTTACCTACCCCAGCTTTAAGCTGGGATCCAAGTTACTGGTGGAAACTAGCAGTGGAGGCCTTCTCCTTTCTAGTGCCAGATTTAGCCACAGAAAAAGGTTCAGAAATAAAGTATCCTGATATTGGGCCAAAATGTACATAAAACTGACTAAAACACTTTAAAATCCAACTAAATGTGACTTCTCAGAGCCAACTAACACAGGTGTGTGTGCAGGCATCTTGGGTTTGTGTGACAGAAGGCCAGTTAGGACAGAGAAAATGGTTTTTCAGCACCGGGCACCTACAAACTGCGGTGAAAGTTATATACATAGCATAGTTTTATTATGTTACTCCTTTGCGAAAGTTATTTATGTAGTACTACATATATATTCTGCATAGTTAGAGTAGTTCAGTAAGCTTGCTTTAGTAGGTTCATGTATAAAACTGAATGTTCTATTCAAGGCCTGTTTCAGCTTTGACTGTTGTTGTCTTCAAGCTGGAAGTTGTTTTGAGTAGTGCTGCCAGGCAGAGGTTTTGTGTCTGCCTAAAGATGGCTGTAACACCCTGAGCAGGACCAGAGCTCTCCAGACATCTCGCTTGCAACAACTGTACATGGTCAATAAACTGGACGGAACACGGTTGATTTCTAGATTTATTTCTCATCAGATAAATTCCATGATGGACTGTTTACATCAACATCTTATAACTTTATCCCAGTTTGATTCTTTCTGACGGACCTGGAAATGAAGTCTTTAACCTTTTATACTGTTTTAATTGTTTTGGGTGTGTTGTGATTTTGCCTCTTGGCCAGGACTCCCTTGGAAAAGAGATCTGCGGATCTCAACAGGACTTTCCTGGTTAAAGAATGGTTAAGTAAAAATAAATAAGTGTTCCCCACCCATCCATCCATCCATCCATCCTTACATCCATCCACCCATCCATCCTTACATCCATCCATCCATACATACATCCATACATTCATCCATCCTCACATTCATCCATCCATCCATCCATCCATCCATCCATCCATCCTTACATCCATCCTTACATCCATCCATCCATACATACATCCATCCTCACATTCATCCATCCATCCATCCACCCATCCATCCTTACATCCATCCCTCCATACATACATACATACATTCATCCATCCTCACATTCATCCATCCATCCATCCACCCATCCATCCTTACATCCATCCCTCCATACATACATCCATACATTCATCCATCCTCACATTCATCCATCCATCCATCCATACATACATCCATCCATCCATCCATCCATCCATCCTCACATTCATCCATCCATCCATCCACCCATCCATCCTTACATCCATCCCTCCATACATACATCCATACATTCATCCATCCATACATTCATCCATCCTCACATTCATCCATCCATCCATCCATACATACATCCATACATCCATCCATCCATCCATCCTCACATTCATCCATCCATCCATCCATCCATCCATCCTTACATCCATCCACCCATCCATCCTTACATCCATCCATCCATACATACATCCATCCTCACATTCATTCATCCATCCATACATACATACATACATCCATACATTCATCCATCCTCACATTCATCCATCCATCCATCCTCACATTCATCCATCCATCCATCCTTACATCCATCCACCCATCCATCCTTACATCCATCCATCCATACATTCATCCATCCTCACATTCATCCATCCATCCATACATACATACATCCATACATTCATCCATCCTCACATTCATCCATCCATCCATCCTCACATTCATCCATCCATCCATCCATCCATCCATCCTTACATCCATCCACCCATCCATCCTTACATCCATCCATCCATACATTCATCCATCCTCACATTCATCCATCCATCCATCCATACATACATCCATACATTCATCCATCCTCACATTCATCCATCCATCCATCCTTACATCCATCCACCCATCCATCCTTACATCCATCCATCCATACATTCATCCATCCTCACATTCATCCATCCATCCATCCATCCATACATCCATACATTCATCCATCCTCACATTCATCCATCCATCCATCCTCACATTCATCCATCCATCCATCCATCCTTACATCCATCCACCCATCCATCCTTACATCCATACATTCATCCATCCTCACATTTATCCATCCATCCATCCTTACATCCATCCATCCATCCTTACATCCATCCATCCATACATACATCCATCCTCACATTCATCCATCCATCCATCCATACATACATCCATACATTCATCCATCCTCACATTCATCCATCCATCCATCCTCACATTCATCCATCCATCCATCCATCCACCCATCCATTCTTACATCCATCCATCCATCTTCTGCCGCTTATCCGGGGTCGGGTCGCGGGGGCAGCAGCCTAAGCAGGGAAGCCCAGACTTCCCTCTCTCCAGCCACATTTGCCAATTCTGCGGGGGGGATCCCGAGGCGTTCCCAGGCCAGCCGAGAGATATAATCCCTCCAGCGTGTCCTGGGTCTTCCCCGGGGTCTCCTCCCAGAGGGACGTGCCCGGAACATCTCACCAGGGAGGTCCAGGACATTGGAAATGTTCTGGAATAGCAACCTCATGCGGAGTCACTTCTGCAGCAGCTCGGCCACGTTGCTGGAAGTTCAACCAGCTTCGTAACGGGTGAGAATAGGAACGGGAACACAGTGGCTTGGTAAACGTTACCACTGTTTAAGCCAGCGACTCCGCCGGTCACCCTGCAGGCGATGAAGCATGTTGGATGTATTTCATGGTCCTCAGACTGCTGGGATACCTTGCTAATCTTTTCTAGAAGCAAAGAAATCCCACCAGGATGATTTAATGTGTTGGTTTGGAGGGAGAAACTCCTCCTCTGCTGTACTTTCCTATGAAAACAGAGAGAAAACAAAGCAACACAAGCGGTAACAAACAGATGTCTTTTCCTTCATGATCTGCTTCCATGGTTCACGCATGATCTCATCAGGACAGTCAGGATAAGGAGGATGTTTGACAGTCCTGGTGTTTATATGGAAATAATCTGACAGTTTACTGGACAGCGGCTCCTTACCGCTGCAGCATTGTTTCTGCCATATTCCAGTAGAGTTACTGACGTGGGTGTAACCCCAGTAACAAGTGTACAGTAGCCCTTACAGGCCAAACTTCTTCCAGACAGAAAGATGTTTTCATGTGTGAGTGGCCTCAGCGGTGACTGCTCTCCAGGAAACATTGTGTACATGTGTACTCTCCTGTTCTATCAGGCTTGTAGGTCATTACCTGTCCCAGCTGGTGCTGTTAGATATGATATAAAATATTCATCCCAAATAACTCCGACCTTCTAAATAGGACCTGAACCGCTCCAGAAAGCCAGTTTTCTGGGTGTTGTCCAGCTGAACTTCCAGCTACTTGTAACCTTCCACCACCTCCACTTCTTCTCCCAGGGTGTAAACAGGGCTTTGTTTACTCCTCTAATCATCTCTTCTGTTTGTGTTTGTTTCTCCATCATCTCACAAACTGGCTGACCAGTTCTCTGTACGCGGCTTCTTGTCCATCACTTATACTGGTTGATAAACAGGTCAATGCTATTTTAAAATCAAGTTTTTATCACCTTCGTCTTTTATCAAAAGTGAAACCTTTTTTTTATCTTTTCATGTTCTGGAACACATTGTGCACGCTTTTATTTTCTCTCGACTGGACTACTGCAGTGGTCTCCAGGGGATAGTTTTCCACATCCTCCCCAACACTCTCCATCTCTAACGTCGCCATTCTACATCTTGTTGATACAATTTTTAATCAGAGAAATAAGCAGGATTATTCAGCGTCAAATATTTTATAAATGTTGTTCTTATAGGTCTTCATGTTTGTTTTTTTTTTTACCATCTTTAATGCCAACATAACTAATATTAATATAACAACAAAGTAGCCAAGAGGTCTCATCCAACTAAACCCTTCTGTTGTCCAAAGAATAAAAAAAATCCTGCACATTACCAACATTTCTTTTCATGACTTTCATGCCTCCTCCTGCTAAACAGCCGAGAAAGAGAAAATCGTTGCTGCGAATAAAAAAGCCTCGAATCACTCAAGGAGCAAAACCAGAGGGGGAGGAGCCAATGCAAGGGGAGGAGCCACGACAGGGGGAGAAGCCAATACAGGAGGAGGAGCCAAGACAGGGCACCACTTTCCCATCCTGCTAGCTCCCCAACTTTACCTACCCCAGCTTTAAGCTGGGATCCAAGTTACTGGTGGAAACTAGCAGTGGAGGCCTTCTCCTTTCTAGTGCCAGATTTAGCCACAGAAAAAGGTTCAGAAATAAAGTATCCTGATATTGGGCCAAAATGTACATAAAACTGACTAAAACACTTTAAAATCCAACTAAATGTGACTTCTCAGAGCCAACTAACACAGGTGTGTGTGCAGGCATCTTGGGTTTGTGTGACAGAAGGCCAGTTAGGACAGAGAAAATGGTTTTTCAGCACCGGGCACCTACAAACTGCGGTGAAAGTTATATACATAGCATAGTTTTATTATGTTACTCCTTTGCGAAAGTTATTTATGTAGTACTACATATATATTCTGCATAGTTAGAGTAGTTCAGTAAGCTTGCTTTAGTAGGTTCATGTATAAAACTGAATGTTCTATTCAAGGCCTGTTTCAGCTTTGACTGTTGTTGTCTTCAAGCTGGAAGTTGTTTTGAGTAGTGCTGCCAGGCAGAGGTTTTGTGTCTGCCTAAAGATGGCTGTAACACCCTGAGCAGGACCAGAGCTCTCCAGACATCTCGCTTGCAACAACTGTACATGGTCAATAAACTGGACGGAACACGGTTGATTTCTAGATTTATTTCTCATCAGATAAATTCCATGATGGACTGTTTACATCAACATCTTATAACTTTATCCCAGTTTGATTCTTTCTGACGGACCTGGAAATGAAGTCTTTAACCTTTTATACTGTTTTAATTGTTTTGGGTGTGTTGTGATTTTGCCTCTTGGCCAGGACTCCCTTGGAAAAGAGATCTGCGGATCTCAACAGGACTTTCCTGGTTAAAGAATGGTTAAGTAAAAATAAATAAGTGTTCCCCACCCATCCATCCATCCATCCATCCTTACATCCATCCACCCATCCATCCTTACATCCATCCATCCATACATACATCCATACATTCATCCATCCTCACATTCATCCATCCATCCATCCATCCATCCATCCATCCATCCTTACATCCATCCTTACATCCATCCATCCATACATACATCCATCCTCACATTCATCCATCCATCCATCCACCCATCCATCCTTACATCCATCCCTCCATACATACATACATACATTCATCCATCCTCACATTCATCCATCCATCCATCCACCCATCCATCCTTACATCCATCCCTCCATACATACATCCATACATTCATCCATCCTCACATTCATCCATCCATCCATCCATACATACATCCATCCATCCATCCATCCATCCATCCTCACATTCATCCATCCATCCATCCATCCATCCATCCTTACATCCATCCACCCATCCATCCTTACATCCATCCATCCATACATACATCCATCCTCACATTCATCCATCCATCCATCCACCCATCCATCCTTACATCCATCCATCCATACATACATCCATCCTCACATTCATCCATCCATACATACATACATACATCCATACATTCATCCATCCTCACATTCATCCATCCATCCATCCTCACATTCATCCATCCATCCATCCTTACATCCATCCACCCATCCATCCTTACATCCATCCATCCATACATTCATCCATCCTCACATTCATCCATCCATCCATCCATACATACATCCATACATTCATCCATCCTCACATTCATCCATCCATCCATCCTCACATTCATCCATCCATCCATCCATCCATCCATCCTTACATCCATCCACCCATCCATCCATACATTCATCCATCCTCACATTCATCCATCCATCCATCCATACATACATCCATACATTCATCCATCCTCACATTCATCCATCCATCCATCCTTACATCCATCCACCCATCCATCCTTACATCCATCCATCCATACATTCATCCATCCTCACATTCATCCATCCATCCATCCATACATACATCCATACATTCATCCATCCTCACATTCATCCATCCATCCATCCTCACATTCATCCATCCATCCATCCATCCATCCATCCATCCATCCTTACATCCATCCACCCATCCATCCTTACATCCATACATACATACATCCTCACATTCATCCATCCATCCATCCATACATACATACATCCATACATTCATCCATCCTCACATTTATCCATCCATCCATCCTTACATCCATCCATCCATCCTTACATCCATCCATCCATACATACATCCATCCTCACATTCATCCATCCATCCATCCTCACATTCATCCATCCATCCATCCACCCATCCATTCTTACATCCATCCATCCATCTTCTGCCGCTTATCCGGGGTCGGGTCGCGGGGGCAGCAGCCTAAGCAGGGAAGCCCAGACTTCCCTCTCTCCAGCCACATTTGCCAATTCTGCGGGGGGGATCCCGAGGCGTTCCCAGGCCAGCCGAGAGATATAATCCCTCCAGCGTGTCCTGGGTCTTCCCCGGGGTCTCCTCCCAGAGGGACGTGCCCGGAACATCTCACCAGGGAGGTCCAGGACATTGGAAATGTTCTGGAATAGCAACCTCATGCGGAGTCACTTCTGCAGCAGCTCGGCCACGTTGCTGGAAGTTCAACCAGCTTCGTAACGGGTGAGAATAGGAACGGGAACACAGTGGCTTGGTAAACGTTACCACTGTTTAAGCCAGCGACTCCGCCGGTCACCCTGCAGGCGATGAAGCATGTTGGATGTATTTCATGGTCCTCAGACTGCTGGGATACCTTGCTAATCTTTTCTAGAAGCAAAGAAATCCCACCAGGATGATTTAATGTGTTGGTTTGGAGGGAGAAACTCCTCCTCTGCTGTACTTTCCTATGAAAACAGAGAGAAAATAAAGCAACACAAGCGGTAACAAACAGATGTCTTTTCCTTCATGATCTGCTTCCATGGTTCACGCATGATCTCATCAGGACAGTCAGGATAAGGAGGATGTTTGACAGTCCTGGTGTTTATATGGAAATAATCTGACAGTTTACTGGACAGCGGCTCCTTACCGCTGCAGCATTGTTTCTGCCATATTCCAGTAGAGTTACTGACGTGGGTGTAACCCCAGTAACAAGTGTACAGTAGCCCTTACAGGCCAAACTTCTTCCAGACAGAAAGATGTTTTCATGTGTGAGTGGCCTCAGCGGTGACTGCTCTCCAGGAAACATTGTGTACATGTGTACTCTCCTGTTCTATCAGGCTTGTAGGTCATTACCTGTCCCAGCTGGTGCTGTTAGATATGATATAAAATATTCATCCCAAATAACTCCGACCTTCTAAATAGGACCTGAACCGCTCCAGAAAGCCAGTTTTCTGGGTGTTGTCCAGCTGAACTTCCAGCTACTTGTAACCTTCCACCACCTCCACTTCTTCTCCCAGGGTGTAAACAGGGCTTTGTTTACTCCTCTAATCATCTCTTCTGTTTGTGTTTGTTTCTCCATCATCTCACAAACTGGCTGACCAGTTCTCTGTACGCGGCTTCTTGTCCATCACTTATACTGGTTGATAAACAGGTCAATGCTATTTTAAAATCCAGTTTTTATCACCTTCGTCTTTTATCAAAAGTGAAACCTTTTTTTTATCTTTTCATGTTCTGGAACACATTGTGCACGCTTTTATTTTCTCTCGACTGGACTACTGCAGTGGTCTCTATGCAGGTACCGGCAAACACGCTCTTTCACGCTTGCAGTTAGTCCAGAATTCTGCAGCATGGCTTCTAACTGGTACCAGAGAACGTGAACACATCACGCCAATTTTAGCTTCTCTCCACCGGCTGCCTGGACGTTTTAGAATTGGTTTTAAGATCTTATTGTTTGTTTTTAAAGCTTTCAATGGACCGGCCCCTCAATACAGTACAGAATGCCTCCAAATTTACCCCCAGCTCGCACCTTGAGGTCTCAGGACCAGTCCCAGCTTGTGGTGCCTAAGACGAGACTTAAGACAAGAGGGTGTTCTCCGTAGTCGGTCCGAGACTCTGGAATGGTCTGCTCCTCCATGTCCGAGCCGCCCCCACGGTGGAGGGCTTTAAGTCTCGTCTAAAGGCCCACTTTTTAACATTATGTGAGTTGTGTCGTCCTCTGTGTCTTTTATTTGTTGTGTTGTTCCTTTTAGTTACTTTATTGGGTATTTATTTATTTTTAATTGTTTTACCTGTTTTTATTATTTTAACGACATTAATATTGCGTGTTATTTTATATTGTGATATTCACCTTTGTGCAGCACTTTGGCAACATTCTGTTTTTAAAATATGCTTTATAAATAAAGTGGAGTGGATTGGATTGGATACTCCTCCCAGCTGCAGAGTATTTGTGCAGATAACAGGTCAGAGTCGTCCCTTGTGGTGCTCCAGTGCTGCTGTCAGACACACAACGCTGGTGGTGTGTGTGTGTGTGTGTCCGCTGGCTGTGCAGGCATCCAGCTGGGATTTATGTCGGGTTTTGAAGTGAAATAACCATGTTCCATGATGTAAACGTGTTTGCAAACTGTCCTGTGTGTTCCAGGCTGTCCACCACCCTGAATGTAAACAGCTCGTACTGCGTTGGAGCCACCAAACAGTTCCAGCTGTGTCTGAACCAGGTGCGACGCCGAGACCACTCCAGTTCTAACTGATCAGCTGAAAGAAATCAGTGAAGAGTTTACTGTAATCTCTTATCTGATTCCAGCCCTGCCCAACCCCCAGTGTTGGCTTCAAACAGCACCAGTGTTCCCACTTCAACTCCAAAGCCTTTGGAAACAGATACTACCAGTGGATCCCACTTTACCCAGGTGCATCTTCAGTCCGCCGTACTCATATCCACCGTTCACATAAAACCAGACTCATCTGGCATCTGCTCAGTTTTCACCCGTTTTGTGTTGCTGTTGTCTTGCATGGTGTGTGTGTGTGTGTGTGTGTGTGTGTGTGTCACACTCTTCAAGAAAATTAAGGACACTGTTAAATTCTACAGTCCCAACATGTAATGGCGATGTCCTCAGCAGTTTCTATAGAAACCGGATGAATGGATGTGTTACCGGGTGTGTGTGTGTGTGTGTGTGTGTGTGTGTGTGTGTGTGTGTGTGTGTGTCGGTTCCGGTGTGTTATAGATGTTCTGCATTGTTGTTTCTATCAACATAACTGGATCTGATGTCTGTAAATAGTGTTTAAAACTAAAATGTGTTGAATTTTCTGATCCAAACATTTAAAGGTTGTTTTTCTTGGTTTAAAATCTGCTTATGCATCACATCCACACACACTCAAATCATTCCAGCAATGCTTCTGTGTGTTTTTTTAAATTTTACAGGGTATTTTTCTGATAATTGACAGTATTTTCTAAATTATAAGTGATAATCAGAGGTATCTAGAATCCTGCGTGATGGCCCTGCAGCAGAATGGGGGCTTGTCCAGGATGTACGCTGCCTCTCACCTGGTCATTTCTGGGACAGACACTGGACTCCCTGCATGTCTGTTTTTATAGTAATAAGTTGTGCATATACAGATGAACAAAACGGGTGGCGAGATGTGGGATGTTGTACTCTCATACAGGAGAGAGAAAGAGAAGGAAAAAATAAATAAATGGCAACAGGTAAGGAAATAATTAAGAGAAATTCTTTTTCATTTTCTAAATAACACGCAGAGAGTCCTTAGGATGGTGATAATCAATAAATGAATGAATGAATAATGATTGATAATGACGAAAAGGAAAAACAAAGCTAAATAAGTAGTTAGAATGATGTATATAAGGCTAATACCTGCGATGGAGTGGCGAGCTGTCCAGGGTGAACCCTGCCTCTCGCCCAGAGACTGCTGGGATAGGCTCCAGCCTCCCGCGACCCTTCATCTGACTAAGCAGTTAGGATGATGACTAGAATGCATATATAGCTAATAATTAAGTATAATAAAGATATAATAGCTGCACTTCCATTTATAGTTTGTTGACAAATAAAAAGTGATATTTGTAAAATTTCAATAAAGTACATTTGCGACTTGCGGATGTTTCCATTGAACCGTGTAACAGTGCATAAAGTTTGTCCTCGGTGACATGTCGGTGGTATGTTCATTTCATTTCTCACATTCTGTTGTCTACATGATGACAGATATTATGAGTAACTCCAGAAACCAGATAAGTGACGCGAGTTTTGGCGTTACAGCTGTGCTTTGCTGCCGGGATGATGAGTGTTTTCAGTTTTAGGATGCATGGACTCCAGTCCTGTTCCGCTTCCACAGATAGTACAACTTTCCTCCTTCACTCAGCTCCTTCACAGCTAAATCAGAGCGAGTTTGGCTGTTAAGGGGATCTGACTGGCCTGATTTATTATGCGGGAAAGTTTTGTTTTGGGTGCCGTGATGGGCTGGTGACCTTACCCAGCTTCTCGTATGACGGTGGCTGGAAAGGACTCCGGCTTCCCTGCAACCCTTAACTGGACCAAACAGTATGGATAATGACTAGATGAGTTTTATTGTTGCTGTAGTCGTGGGGAAGCTGAACCAGGATGAATGATCTATAAGTTAAAGGTACCGGAGACATGTCATTGACTTATTTTAAAAAGTGCCGGCTGAAGTTCTGGCCAAAAAAAGCTGCATTTTCTTTTTCTTTTCCCTCTTGGTCAGTGTTCATTGTGGGGATTGTTGCCCCCACAACGTTGTTCAGGTGGTTTGGGCCGCCTCAGTGAAGTCAGTGTGAAAGCAAACTAAACCAAAGGATTATGGGACATTTCTCGACATTCTGCCAAGTCTCCCCGACTGTTCTGGTGTGAAGTATCATCCGACCTTCCAAAGGTCTGCTGTCCATGAACACAAGCTCAGTATCTGTGAGGAGTTTTGTTCCACCTACTAATAGCTTTAATCGTCGTCTACAACAGTTCTATTTCTATGATTTATGTTGTTCTAACCCAGTGCTGGTTGATGCTGCAGGCATGATCATTTGGAACATCTGACAGTCATCGTCTTTCTGCTTTTGAAAAAAAATCATAACCACACTAGATGAAAGTTTTGTGTATTTATTTATATATTATATATTTATATATTTATATATTACATATTTATATTAACATGCAATTCCTTGTTTAGCTGATTATATCAGCATCTCCAGTAAGCCATGTGACCTGCAGTGCACAACCGCCAGCGGCGAGCGACAGCTGCTCGTCACCGCCCATGACGGTACTTTCTGTCGCGATACCAAATACCAAGGAGTGTGTATCCAGGGAATCTGTCAGGTAACCAATAATAAAGTCCTAATTTGTGTCCAGAATATTTTGGTTTCAGAGATTCTGCCCGACGAGGCGAGTTTAACATGTGCTCTGCTTCAGCCTGTAGGCTGCGACGGGAAGCTGTTCAGCTCTCAGACCGTTGACAGATGTGGAGTATGTGGAGGAAACGGGATGTCATGTCAGCACATCACAGGGTCCTACAGGAAGGCACTCACACAGTTAGGTAACACACACACACACACACACACACATGCACACCTAGCCTTGTTTTTGCAAGTCCAAGTCGAGTCTCAAGTCTTACGACTGAAGTCAAAGTGACGTTACAGCAAATAATCTGCCGTCTGGTCGGTTCAGCAGCCAGAGGCGGTCCTGGCAGGTTTTGCTCCCTGGGCGAACCACACATCGGCACCTCCCCACACCCATCCAACCCCATCCCAAATTCCAGAAGTGAACCTGAATTTACATTTAGATACAATATGCAAGTTAGATCGCACTTAACATTCATCAGTTATCCAGTTAAAATAACCATAATAATCCCCAAACTATTGTCAGCTGTTAACACCCTAATAACTAAACATATAACTCTACAAATTATTCAAAAAGCATCACATAAAGCTTATTAAATGTCATGTCAGTGTATACTGACATGTCATGAATGTTTTATAAGTTATTTAAGTTAGCGTAGACTCACATATAGCATTAAAAACTCCACAGTCAGGACGTACGATTGTTTACCACATTCCCAGACTAACATGTGAACAAACATAAACTAGTCTATTGGTGAAATTAACTGCAGGACTTCATGCCTCAAATCTTAATAGTTCCTGCAGCAAAGTAAAAAACCAAATCCAGTCGTCTTCTATGGCGAAGTAGCAACAAGTTAGCAAGAGGATAATAAATAATGTACAGGTTACTGTTTCATTACATGTACAATAACGTCACTTGTAGAGACCTGCAGACCTTCCTCTCTTCTGCTTTCCTTCTCTCTCTGAACTGATGGTTTCTTTGGTCTTTTCTCCATGACTCGACTTAACCTCCGTAGTCTGACATCACATCGTGTGAACAAATTCACGTTGATGCGTCTTTTTCTTCCTTGTTTTTTTTTTTTTTTTTTTTAAATTTCGCATAACCCAATATATTTAATCAAATCAAACTTTATTTATAAAGCACTTTTTCTACAATAAAATGCAACACAAAGTGCTTTACATGACATAAAAAAAAACACAACAAAGAAAATTCATCAGCCCCTCCCTTCTCACACTCAAACGCATACACACCCATACACACACCCAAACAACATCAATTTCCAACACTACTTTTAAACATCACACATACATCTACCTAGTTATTTATTGCTGAGCACAGATGATGATAAGTGTGTTCATTTTATGAATGAAATATAATTTATTTGGAAGAAGCAGTTTGTGTTGTGTGTGTGACCTTGGATCATAAGTCTTTCCCTCACACAGTGAGACTAATCTGCTCACCTCTGCAGTTGTGAGTCGATCCCCTTCCCGTCTCCGCCCTACCTTTTCTTCTGATACACACACAACCTGTAGACATGACTCTCAGCAGCAAGTTGACATGATAGTCAATGATAGTCATGATAGTCAGCGCCCGTTAACTTGACGTGGAAATGAGCAGTATTAGTTTGGAGAACTGGTGATTATTTTATGGTAACCCCAAATAGGTTGAACCCTGAATAGTCGCCCACCTTACCCAGAAGCAAAAACCCTCCCTGTTAGCAGCATTATAATATCCAGGAAATGTATCATCCAGACATTTCATAACAGCACTGGTCTTTACCATCGACCACGTTCACATCAGTCTTTTTGATCTGAATCAGTTTGGATTTCTGCAGGATACTTGCATAAGACACAATAAAAACCCAAACCAGCCATAGTTTGGTCTCCATGTTTAACTGGCAGGTGGAGGAAACAGAGTTTTCTTCTTCATGCCGTTCTTGTCCTCTCTTCTGCTAAATACCAGTGCAGCGCCTCCTCTGGTGGGAATGGGGAGATATTATTCTAATGGTTTGGCTCAGGGGTAGACAACTTTGGCCCTCGAGTGCCACAGTCCTACAAATGTTAGGAGTTTCCCTGCTGCAACACACCTGATTCAAATCAAGCTCAAGTTCTGCACAAGCCTGCTAATCAGGTCTGATGTGTGCCAGGTGTGTTCCAGCAGGGAAACTTCTATAATTTGCAGGACTGTTGCACTTGAATACCAGGGTTGCCTACCCCTGGTTTGGCTGGTTTGACCAAAGTGCAGCGTAAACGTGGTCTCGGTCCACATGGATACACCCCCCTACAGCCGAGTCCCCAATCGGACCGAGTCTAGCGGACTGTCCTGATGTGAACGCACCCCTAAACAGCCTCATGCTTTGTCCCTCTCCTGTGGACCTGAAAACCTGAAGACAAACATGGAAATGAAGTCAAATCGCTTAATATACTCTGAAGAAAACGTATCCAACAGTTTTAAATGTTCAAGACAAAATGCCACAACGCAGTGTTTGTGTTTCCTTCCTGAATGGAGAGAGGAAGGAAACACTTAAAATACTGCATGTTAGTGTCAGGACGGTCTTCTGTCATGCAGCTTTTACAGCAGTGGTGTCCAAGCCCCATCCTCTCAACCCCGACTGTCCAGCAACGTTTACATGCTTCCCTTCTATGTGATTAAAAAAGCAATTAATCAAGATTAAGTCATTCATCCTGATTAATTGATTAAATCATTCACTTATTCTTTCATTTATTTCTATTAAAGCATCTGAATTAACTTCTCTTAATGAAATAATTCACTGATTTATTCATTCATTAATTGGGAGAATGTGTGTTTTTCCTCAGGTTATGTCTTCATCACCAACATCCCACTTGGAGCTTCCAATATCCAAATCATAGAGAGACATCAGACTGAGAACATCCTAGGTGAGCTGACGGGGTGTGCAGATCATAAATGAGGGAAGACATTGTGTCTGTGGTGGAGGATGAAGTCTCCATCAGCTAAGCTGATGTTTCTGCTCCTGTCCAGCTCTGTCAGATGATGAAGGACACTTCTTCATCAATGGAAACGGTGTCTTTGACAATCCTCAGAACTTCCACGTGGCGGGAACGGTGTTTAAATATCGACGTCCGAGCAGCGTCTTATCTGGTGGGCTGGAGTACATCATTGCCCAGGGGCCCACATGCCAGGCTCTGCGTGTTTTGGTACCCAGAAACACACATAAAGACATTTCTGTCCATCAGTCTGACTATAAACATCATTTGAGAAGGAAGTGTCTGAACAGTACCATGTTTTTCTGTGTGTGTAGTATTATAACGTAAATGGGAAACTGCCACACATCACCTACAAGTACACCGTACCCCTGAAGCCCCACAACATCACGGCTGCAGGCAGCTTCACCACCAGCCCGTCCCACACCCACCTGACGGAGGAGGTGGGAGAAGATCAGAGCAGGCTGAAGAATGGCAGCGGACGGGCTTCTCCTCATCATCACAACACTCTACCAGGAGCAGACGCACTGCTTGATGAGGATGAGGAGGTGTGGGAGGTCCAGACACCCAGTCCATCTCCTCCACCGGTGGACATCCTGGTCTACAGAGCAGCTGCTGGAGCAGGTCAGGTGTTCAGCAGGAACGATGAGGAGGAGCAGGGACCTTCATCGCCATCTGAGTACCGTAGGTGTTCAGTTCAATCTCTGAATGCGTTTTACTGAAAGTTTCAGGGTGTAGAGATGTCATTACTGGATTTAAAGCAAACTACCCATTAAATGTGTGTTTTATGATGAGTCATCATCCTCTGGGCCAAGTCATGGCATAGCAGCCAAGAGAGCTGCTTCATGACCCATTCCAGTCCCAATTATTATGACCAAGCGAAGCATCCATCCTGAGCTGAATGAGGAGAAAGTGGAGATGAAAACTCCATCCGATCCAGAACTAGGAAGATAAAACTTTCAGCAGGACCAGAACCAGGAAGATAAACCTCCATCTGAAAACCTGAACAAGGATAGACAGCCATCTATCTGGAGCTGTTGGGGGTGGAGGGCAGGAAAGAGTTCAGCAAGCAAGACCCCAGAATGACATCTATTATTATTTTATTTATTATTATTTTTTACCTTTATTTAACCAGGAAGTCCCATTAAGACCAGATATCTCTTTAGCCAAGGTAGCAGCCATTCAGAGTTAAAACTGTATGAAACAAAAATAAAACAAACAGAATCAATACAAAAAAGCCAAAGATGACTTTTTAAGAAAAACATTGATATTCCTCTTAAATTCTTCATGTAATCTAGAAATCATTACTGGATATGAATGTTTTTAATTTGATAACTTTTTGGAGATTTGGAGATCTATGGTGCATAGAGTTTCTGAGACATTTGGCATCACTTTATGGTCCAAACTTTGCTGAAAATCCTGTGGAACAAAACCTAATTTATGTCTTCTTAACGGACACCAGAAAGCAGAAGATTACACTATAAAAACTTGTCACATGGTAATGAATGATAAATATCCTTAACTTATTTAAACTGCATGGATTGGGTCTTTATGAGTTAACCGCTTCACAGTCACCCCCCCAAAATCCCAAAATACACCTGAAAAAGACAGACCCAAATTAAATTAGATGCTGTTCTTGAACACTTTGGAGTAGATTCAAAAGCATGGTCTCTTTATAAAGAAAACACTCTAAAGTTTTACCCTGAGCTTTCAAATGTATTGTAACTGTAAGCAGCATGACGTTATTGAAGTTGGAACAGAAGGAAATTTCAGGTTTTTTTCCCTCATCTGAATTTGTCAACATGATGCTCATGGAGAGATGGAGAGATGGACTGGAATATCAGATGTAGCTGTAGCATGAAGCCTTTGCTATGACAAGTTAAAATTTGGTGACAATAGCAGCCAGAATTATTATTCTATGAGGGCTTTACTGTAAGTATGTTCATACGCTCCCCAAAGTGGCCATTTGGAGTCTCCAAATGGCCACTTTGGACACTCCAACTTCAATAAGCTACAACTCCAGAACACTTCAACATACAGTCATCAATGAGACTCTAATGAAAGGTGGCATCAAGAGGAATCTTGTTGTATAATCATATTTACTATCAGAACTATTGGAATTCACCAGGTCAATGGGTTAAGCCAGGATACACTGAGGAAGAAGAAGAGAAAGACGAATGACAACGTCAGATATTTAGACATGGAGAGTAAAGAGACCTCCTGTAGGGGCCATAGAGGTAGAGTGCAGTGTCAGCCTGATAGATGCTGATGGGGGGACCATGGTGGTCTGAGCCTCGGCTGCAGAAGCTAGCTATAAGGACATAGAACATCACTTTTCTGATGCCTGAGCTGGTGCACAAAGTTTCCAGCCATGCATAGTTGGATCGCAGAGCGGGTGTTGGCATAATCATTGCCCCATGGCTTGGAGTCTGTACGTTGGGGTTTACCCCATGGACAAGGAGGAATCCTTCTTTGGGGGACAGGTCCAGGTCCTGGATGTTGTTTGTGCCCATGCACCAAAGTTTTCAAGAATGACCCTTCATGTAAAGAAGGTGTCTCCTTTCTGAAGCCAAACTGGGAGCTGGCTCCACAGGGACTGACGGGGATGGTAACTAAAGGTCAGATCCTGATCCAGAACACCTCAGAGGTTCCTCGCTGTAGTACTGGAAGCCAAGCTAATACCCTCCAGAATGAGTTTAGGTTGGAAAAACATCTACCTGATCTAAACAGAACTTGTTTTTAGCGTCAAGGCAAATTAATTATCTCCTCTTTGCTTTTCTACTCATTCAGGAAGTTCCTCCAACTCAGTCGAAGAACCATCAGAACCAGCAGGTGATGATGAATATAATCGACGGCTGCTCTCATTTCCAGGTAAAAAAGACTGAAGAAGTGGTGGATATCCATGAAATGTGTGTGTAAGGTGACGTGACAGGACCTGTTCGGGATGCAACAGCTGCAGTTTATCATACTTTAATACCAAACTGTCACGAAAGCAATGGAGATGTGGTGTGGATCCAAACGCGGAGCAGGAGGCAAAGGGGAGCAATGTTGTTTGCAGTCCCGCCTCCTCCTGGCCATCCCAGCAGTCCATTTAAGCCCTAGCGATGGAGGAGACCAAATAGCCAATCTGGACCCCCAGTATGGATTGGGTGCTGGCTTACCCCGGCTTGGAGAGTTCATAGCAGCCCGTCTGCAGAAGAGCTCATATGGGGTAATTTTCCCCGCTGGGTCCGCGTCTGGCTGGATCATTCTGTCACGAAAGCAGTGGAGATGTGGTGTGGACCCAAACGCGGAGACGAGGGAACAGGGATGCAGGTTCAAGACTGATTTATTTTTAACCCAGGAAACTAAGAACAGACAAACTAACTGAGGTACAAAATGATCCAGCAAACAATGAGTGAACATGAGTGGTATAAATACACAGGAAAAACCGAACGAGAAACAGGTGAAACAAATGAACTAAATGAACCCAGGTGAACCAAATCAATGAACAGGAAATCTAAGAAGCTAACCAAGAACCAAGACAGGAAAAACTACAAAAGAAAACAGGAAGCCCAAAAACAAAGCACAGAAAAACCCAAATCATGACACCAAACTAGGTTTTTTTTTGTTGTTTTTTTTTTTAAATAATCAGATTTAATTCTGTTTGGTGGCAGAAAGACTCAGAGGTGTGAAGGCTGGAAGACCTGGAATAGGAAAAGCTGCCGTTCTGAATGCTTTTTCTATTTCAATCATTGTGATTTTATTTTTAAGAGTTCAGATTGATGTTTTCTAAAGAGTTGAGTCGCTAAGCGGTTCAGAACCTTGTTCTGGATGGCAGCCGGGATTTTTTTCTGTCTTTTCCCACAGAACAGATACTTATTTTCAACTTTTTTGCTCCCAAAGATGAAATTATTTACCAGTATAAATTGTGAATTTCACAGAGAAAGGAATTATTTTAAACTGCATGCTTCTTTATTTTTGGTTAAATGTAATACCATCCATGAGTAGGCCGAGATTTATGATGAATATAGTAGTATTATTACATCTCATGGCGCCCTATTGGAAATTAATCTGTTGAACCCAAAGTGTTGTGTTTGACTGAGGTGACACTCACACTGAGTGTATTAAGAGGAGGAATTCAGCTTCAGGTGGAAAGGTCCCCATGATGCTGGATGGTGTCCTGGAACTTCATCCTTCACTCTGACAGTTTAGCATTGGGTCATCTCTGGATCCTTCTGCTCCTTGTCTTCTTCCTCTGTCACAGAGACGCAGCTCAGGACTAAAGTCACCGGATAATGAATTGCAAAAAAAAAATACGGATCAGAATATTTACCCGAGTGATTTAGAAGTACAAATAGTCTTATGTTGCAAGGGACAAAAAAATGAAAACTTTAGTCTGATTAAAAGATAGTTGTGAAATGTTAACCCCTTAACCTTTGGGACCGCCCTTGGACAAACCCAGACACTGCCCCGGACGCGCCCATGGTCCCTTTCTAAGACAGTAACCAAGCGGCAGCCTCCAACGGAAGCCTAAAAGTGAAGCCTATGCAGAAGTGCCAAACACTGCATTTATCACTTCATCCACTAGGGGCTGCAAAACAGAGCGAATCCCCATAGACTCCCATGTTAAAAAGACCAACTTCACAGCAGAAATAAACATGTTTACAGCAGAAATAAACATGTTTACAGCAGAAATAAACATGTTTACAGCCTATTTTAAAAATCCATGTTAGGTTTAATAGGTCAGGTTTACCTTCATGACAACTGTGAGGGGAGTAAATTTTTTTCTAACTCCTCCATTTAAAAGTAATTTCATCTCGAAGTTTGGCAAATTTAGGGGCGTGTCCTTTTGATTGACAGGTACCCAATCTCCTGCTTCAAGTCAGAAGAACGTAGAACAATCGCGGTTTTTAGCCGGTTAACAACGTGACTTAGCTTTAGCCGCTTACCTCCGTTAGCTGGTTAGCTCCTGTTATCTCCGGGTTAGCTCGGTTAGCTTTTAGCTACAGAAAGCTCGGAGTTCGCTCGGTGTCAATCATCCACCATGACGCTCACACCCCCCCTCTCAGCTCCACCTCTTTGCCCATATTTGTATTTTCTGGGCGAGATGACGCGCATGACGCTGCCAAGATGGCAACGGTAGGAACCGCCCACCGAGCTTCAATTCAGCTCTTAAGGAAACCTACGGGTGACGTCACGGAGACTCTGTCCATCTTTTATATACAGTCTATGGTTTTTACCAGTGTTTACATGTTTATCTGTTTGTTTGTGTTCAAGATTATTGAAAAAGTTACGGACGGATTTTCATTCAATTTTCAGGACTTGTTGGACAAGTGAAAATGAAGAACTGATTAAATTTTGGTGGTGATCTGGATCCCTGTTTGTGATCCAGGCACTTTTTAAAAGCCTTGGCGGAGGTTAGCGCTCTCCGAGTGCTTTTCTAGTTGACACCTATTAATAATCATTAATAACTAGTGTTCTTCTTTCCAACTCCAACAGTTGTAAAAACTCCACATTCATATGTTTTTCCTTTTACAGGTCAGACTGTTCATTCTGCAGCTCAACCAGAGGATGGTTCTTACCTGCAGCTGGAGAAGTTACATCACAATATGACACACAGGCCTACACACACCAACACAGTGTCAATGAAACAGACAATCACACCCAAAAACACAAGTTCAGTAACAGAAACAGATGCAGAAACTGTAGCTGTCAAAGGAATACACTCAGACGTACAGACGGAAAAAGATTCTGACTTACAAACAGAAACACGTTCAGACACACAAGTAGAAGCACACTTGGACATGTTATTAGTTACTGACACACACACAGCCGACTTGGTTCAGATACAGCAGGTGTCAGCAGCCCAGGAAGCCAACGCAGACAGGTATGAGCAGCTTCAGAAGAGAGAATTGTTTATTTATCAGTAAAAGTACCATCTGACAGGTAACGCTGGAGCCTCGGGTGGTGCTGAACCTGATCAGGTCTCGTAGAATCTGCAGCTGGTTAGTCTTCTATCGGAGGTTGTAATTTCCAGAGCCAGTAAATGAAGCGCGGATGTCTAGTCTCTTCTTAGATGAACATAACCAGCAAAAAGTCTTCATCATAAAATAACCTTCAGATATTTCTTTTTCCAGCGACTCGGACAGTTACTCCTCATCTTAGCTTGAAGAGATACAGTGTAACTTTTGGCCGCTAGGGGGCGCTAAACCTGCAACTTCCCTCAGGTCAGACAACATTGTTGCAAAATTAAGCTGTGACAGAAAAAAAATCAAACAAAGCAAAAAATTCCCCCAAAAACATCACTATAAATAATGGTTCACAGTATCAAATGAACTTGTTATTATGAAAACGTCGGCATTAGCCCTTCGCTTATGGGATTTTACAGTAATACTACTTCCTATTGAACAATGTATGAAATCATAAAGCTAAACCAAAGCAGTTGCTAATCGTTCTGTTGCTTCTTTGCTACAGCGATTAGCGTAATGTTTGGGCTACCGAGCTGCACCTTCACTGAGCATTCAGCAGCTCTATTTCCTTCTTCAGCAGTTAGATTATCGATCATCAGCTTGAAAGCTGCATCGTATGCATGTCTGGTGTGTTTCCACGATGAGAGTCTGTCAATGAAACACATTAGCCACAATACATTAGCCACATCGTTGCTTAAGCCACAGGATTCAAATCATGCAAAAAAAGTTGCAGCTTATTGGATTTATCGCTGCAAAGCCGCCCAACTTATGTGAAATGTTTAGGTAAGCACGTTAGCTTTGGTTTAGAGCCGATTAGCTTTAACTAGCCGCATTTAGCTTCTACTATACAGCTAAATAAAGACACAGACGTTTACTGCAACGTTCTGCAGCTCATCAGGCGCTTACTCCTGTTCTGAACAATCGCTGGCTGAAAAATGTGAAAAAGTTCATCACATTTTGCACAACAGACAGAGAGCTAACTTAGCAGTCATATAGCACCGAGGCAGAGAGTGGGTTTTAGGCCACATTCACATCAGCCTTTTTGATTCGAATCCTAGTCTGTTTGTTTAGGTAAATGTGAACACCCCAAACTAATTCTGATACGAATCAAAGAAGCGAACTCGGTCCGCCTACAAACGTAGATCTCAATCTGTTTCAAGTGGACTAAATACAGGAAGTGGACTACAAAGTCACAAAAAAGTCACTGCATTGTGGGTAAATATGGCGATGGCGTTAAGGGTCCTCTGCCTCGTCTGGTGTTCGTACTGCGTCCATTGTTGCAGTGGATTTCTGCAGTATACTTGCATAAGACACAATAAAAACCCAAAACAGCCATAGTTTCATCTCCATGTTTAACTCGAGTTTCTTCTTCACATGGGTCTTGTTCTTTTCTGCTAAATACTAGTGCAGCGCCACCTCTAGTGGGAATGGGGATATATTATTCTAATGGTTTGACTGGTTTGACCAAAGTGCAGCGTGAACACAATCTCAGTCCGCATGGATACACCCCCCTACAACTGAGCCGAGTTCCCAATCGGACCGAGTTTAGTGGACTATCCTGATAAGAATACACCCTTACATCCATACTGTTCTTCCATCAGACTCCAACCAGCAGGTGGACTCGTGTCTTTCCTCGTGAGCGATCCCTTTCCTGGTACCTCTTTATAGCCTCCTCACCGTTTTCACCTTCTGACTTTGTTCATAACAAACTTTGGTTGGAAGAGGAGTAAAACGTAGCAGAACGCAGAGCCCTCTGCATGTATGATCCCATGAGACAGTGGTTCCCAAACTGAGGGGGCCCAGAGTAATCACAGGGGGGGCGCGGCAAGGCAAAGTAAAACTTGGGAGTTTTTACACCGGATAAATTTGTAACAATATCATTGTAAATTATGATAAGTCAACAAAAGAGACTTCAGATAATTTAAAAAAAAGCAAACTATGATGGAACATATCTGTCCCAGCTTGACCAGTAATAATAATAACCAATGGTGGGTAGTAATGAGACCATAGTCTTTTGCATGGACAAAAATAGTATCATTTAATATCATGAAGTACAAAGCCAAACAAGTTACAACACCACTTGTGGACTTTTCATCCTGAACACAAAGAAAAGTCTGCAGATTACTTTAGAAATAAACTATCCAACTATCATATTTAGCAAAGTTGTTGTACTCAAGCAGCATCGTCTCATAGAAAACTCCCCTCATCTATAGTAGTAGTAGTGTTTGACACTAAAGCAGAAGAATGGACAGTAACACTGACACGGCTTTAATTATAGTTACTTACAATACAGCCACTAAAACTAAAGACACGTTTCTTAGTATGTTTCTTTGGTTCATGTGACAGGAGGGGGGGCTCGACATTATCGTCGTCGATGACAAGGGGGCCCTGCAGAAAAAGTTTGCCATGAGAGATGGATCCACCTCTCCATAGTTACGATGTCTGGTTTCTGAAGAGGGCTGCCCCCTCAGAGCGCAGACACACATCCATCCCTGTATACTGACCCCAGAAATCCTTCATTATTCCTCACATCAGGCTGATGTTTGGCTCAGAAGTTACACGGTATCCATATGAAGAATAATCTTCATTTTGGTCTTCAGACTGCAGGATGTTAAAGACTGTGACTAGAGCTCAGTCATTACATAAACATAACATTTCTATAATGAGCTGAAACACATCAGCTCTCAGAGATCTGCCTTTCTGTCTGTTTTTCTAGAAATGACTTTGATCTGGATGCAGCTCCAGGAATCAGTTTGGATGACCTGTATCGCTGGAAGGTTTCTGCTTATGCTCCATGCAGCTCCACCTGCACAGCAGGTAAATACTTTCTACATCCTTCTGATAAGGCGTCCTGAGACCTGCTCTAAATCTGTTTTCATTAAACTCCAGCCCTGATGACTGAAACACGGTTCTCAGCTTACCAGCAGCTTTTTTCTGTGACATCCGTTGACCTTATTTTGTCTTTAGACTGCTGTAAATGTAAATGGTGGGTTTTAATTCATGTTTAAAACATCATGGAGGGCAAACAGAGAGGGCAAACTGCTGAAGTCACTTTTTAAGTTTTTCTTACATCAACACTTTACGTTTTAAACTCCATGTTGACTTGATGGGTGTGTGTGTGTGTGTGTGTTACCAGGTATCACCACCAGTTACGCTCTGTGCATGAGGTACGACGGTGCGGAAGTTGATGACAGTTATTGTGACTCTCTGACAAGGCCAGAACCCACACATGAGTTCTGTTCTGGGAAGGAATGTCCTCCACGGTATGACCCTGACCCTAATTTACACACTGCTTCCAACTAAACACCTGCTGACTCATCAAAATACAGCTGGACTCCAGGAAAATACACACCTGCTTGGCTTCACATCAAGCAGAACATTCAGGTTCTGATTAACATGAAAGCTCAACAATCAACTCATGGATACTTCTTCTGCTGTTGTATGTTTGTGAATATATATATATATATATATATATATATATATATATATATATATATATATATATATATATATATATATATATATATATATGCTAAAAAAATAAAGGGAACACTGAAGTAACACGTTGTAGATCTGAATGAATGAAATATTTTTATTAAATACTTTGTTCTTTCCATAGCTGAATGTGCTGAAAACACACAAAAATTATCAATGAAAATCAAACATATCAACCCATGGAGGTCTGGATTTGGAGTTATACTCTATATGAAAGTGGAAAAACACACTACAGGCTGATCCAACTTTGATGTAATGTCCTTTAAACAAGTCAAAATGAGGCTCAGTAGTGTGCGTGGCCTCCGTGTGCCTGTATGACCTCCCTGCAACGCCTGGGCATGCTCCTGATGAGGCGGTGGATGTTCTCCTGAGGGATCTCCTCCCAGACCTGGACTAAAGCATTGTCTTGCATTAGGAGGAACCCAGGGCCAACCGCACCAGCATATGGTCCCACAAGGGGTCTGAGGATCTCATCTCGGTACCTAATGGCAGTCAGGTTACCTCTGGCGAGCACATGGAGGGCTGTGTGGCCCTCCAAAGAAATGCCCCCCCACACCATTACTGACCCACTGCCAAACCGGTCCTGCTGGAGGATGTTGCAGGCAGCAGAATGTTCTCCACGGCGTCTCCAGACTCTGTCACGTCTGTCACATGTGCTCAGTGTGAACCTGCTTCCATCTGTGAAGAGCACAGGGCGCCAGTGGTGAATTTGCCAATCTTGGTGTTCTCTGGCCAAACGTCCTGCACGGTGTTGGGCTGGAAGCACAACCCCCACCTGTGGACGTCGGGCCCTCATACCACCCTCATGGAGTCTGTTTCTGACTGTTGGAGCAGACACATGCACATTGGTGGCCTGCTGGAGCTCATTCTGCAGGGCTCTGGCAGCGTTCCTCCTGTTCCTCCTTGCACAAAGAAGGAGGTAGCGGTCCTGCTGCTGGGTTGTCGCCCCCCCACGGCCTCCTCCACGTCTCCTGATGTACTGGCCTGTCTTGGATCTTGCACAATAACTTACAACTATCGTAAAGTTACTCAGCTATGATCCGGTGAGAAACTTAGCTGAGCTCCCATCAGGACTGACTGCTTGCAGACACTGACTTCTCATGACCACAGAAGACTGAGCTCTTTAAACCAGACTGAAACAGTTTCAATAACCAGATATCTGAGAATGTTTTCATTTTCTCTGTGAGATGATTATACCTCACAGTTCTACACTGTTTCTTCTCAGATGGGAGACCAGCGGTTGGAGCGACTGTTCTCGGACCTGTGGAGAAGGCGTTCAGTATCGTACTGTACGCTGCTGGAAGATGCTGTCTCCTGGGCTGGATTCCTCCGTCTATGATTTGCTGTGTCTGTCACATGATCTTCACAAACCAGCCAGTAGAAAGGTTTGCTTCGGCCAGAGCTGCGGACCCCAGTGGGAGGTGTCGGAGTGGTCAGAGGTAGAGCAGCTAAATATTTTATGTCCAGGTTCCCTTGTTGGATCTGAAAACCTTTTCCACATTATTCAATGCTCGTCTTTGGTTCTGATTGATCCAGAGAGCAGTGGTTGGTCAACAGCCTTTAGAGGCTATGTTCACATCTGTTCCCCCCAAATTAAATGGATCAAGCAGCCTATGAAATTCCACACAATGAGTTAAGAATTTGACCCAGGTGTGTTGGATCAGGAAAACACTGAAAACCTGCAGGGGGGTGGCCCTTGAGTAGCTTTGGTTTAGGATTGAGGATTTGCTGAGTTGCTGGATTGTGGATCCAGCACGGTCCCAGTTACAGGGGCAGTTCCATTTAACACGGAGGTATCATGGATGCACTGTGGAGCTGCTCCATCGAACTCTCCAACAACGTTCCACCAGGAGCGTTTCAGAGCGGCACGTCTCTGTCGCAGCTGGCTTCTCAGTAAACTCGGTCATTGTGTGATAGTTGCTGTACTTGTAGGTTTCAAAGTGACCAATAAATCAGCAAAGAAGTTATTTTCCAGTCCAACCAGGTCTTGCGTGCCGACTCTTTACGTCTTTACAGAAGGGATGTGGTGACAGAACGATACAAAACGGTGCATCTTTCCACCTCCAGCATAAATGCCTCGGCATCCATGGTGTTAAGTATCTGGTGCAGGGGTGCCCAAGTCCAGTCCTGGAGATCTACCATCCTGCAACCTTTAGATGCAACCCCTGTCCAGCACAGCTGAGTCAAACAGCTGAATTTTTCTTCTGCATGTCATTCAGATCTGCAGAGGCCTGCTAACCAGCCACTTATTTGATTCAGGTGTGTTGGAGCAGGGTTGCACCTAAAAACAGCAGGATGGTAGATCTCGAGGACCGGACTTGGGCACCCCTGATCTAGAGAGACTCTCCCTCACCTGATGGGTTGGTACCAGTGTCACCAGAAATGAGGAAATGATTTTTCAGAATAAAATGCTAGTCAACGTCTAGACCAGGGGTGGCCAACTCCAGTCCTTGACAACCGCAGCCCTGCAAGTGTTCGAAGTTTTCTGCTTCAACGCACCTGACACATATCAGACTTAATCAGCAGACTTGTACAGAGCTTGACTTGAAACGCTGTACAAGTCTGCTGATTGTCATTCATTTCAGTCAGGTGTGTTGCAACAGGGAAGCTCCCAACACTTGCAGGACTGGAGTTGGCCACCCCTGGTCTAGAGTAGACTCATCCAAACCGATGAGTTTTAAAAAATTCACCCGTAACAGTTGTCATGAAGGTAAACATGACCTATTAAACCTAAAATGCTTCTTTTTAACCAGGCTGTAAAGATGTTTATTTCTGCTGTGAACATGGTCAATCCCCATAAAGTCCAGTGTCACATTGACATCTTTTTAGAGCCCCTAGTGGATAATCTGCATAGCTTCACTGCTCATCGCCGAAAGGTTGGGCAGTGCACAGCACTTATACTCTGAAACAATGAAAGGCCCATCTGTTGGTCACATTATATTTCCATGGCCTTTCTGTACAAAAAAAAAACAACTGTAAAACAAAAATCGTAAAACAAGTCCGAGAGGCGCTCTTCAAAACTGTCCGCCATTGTTTCCTGCCATTCTTGTGTTCATGCTCTTGTTTTTTAATGAGTGCCTTTAGCATTCAAGTTAATATTCCAACTCGTGCAAGCCCCACTTTGGGTCCACTCGAGCAGCCTATGTGCCAAATAGGCACTAAGAACGTGTGACAGCCATGGCGCCGCAAGAGTATACCAGCGCTAGATGCAAGTTGCAGTCAGACTGATTCACTATAGGAGCTCCTATTTATTCTAATGTGCCTTTTGTGGTTGAAAGCTTGTTCCTTAATCAACAAAGATTGTAATGAAGAGTCATTTTATTCTGTTATCGTTGTGTCCATGTGAGATGTTTCAGATGTACAAGCTGCATTTAGGAGTTGAATGTTTTCTGCAGTAGTCTTGTGTTAGAGCCCGACTCAAAGGCTCCAACCAAGGAGGCAGGCACAAAGTGGGTGTTACAAAAATAAGCTTTATTAAATAAACATAAGAATAAATAGAAACTTCACCCCAAAACAAGACCAAACCAAGTAAAACCAACGAAACCGAAGTGCCACACAAGCAGGGTGATCTCCCAGCCCAAGCCTGGGAGACACACTGAGCTCAGGCTTGCTGGAGCTTTTAACATGTGGCAGATTTGGGAAGTCACCGTGGATGCCTGAAAATAAGGCCTCCCCAATGGTCCCCGAGTAATTTGGACCCTGCTCATTAGCATATGGATAGATCCCCGCTCACAGTGAATATTAGTACACGTTGTTAGTTGTATACATTGCTTCTGTACCACTGCCTGTGTCGCAGTGCTCGGCCCGTTGCGGCTCCCAGGGATTCCAGACTCGAGAGGTTCGTTGTTCCATGGAAATGAAATTGTGCAACAAATCCTCTCAGCCAACAGGAAGTCAGGAATGTGAAGGACCACCCTGTGACAGGCGATGGACCGTTTCCGACTGGGGACCCGTGAGTAATTCAGTCTCCCGTCCATGTCAGCTGACCAGACTTGCCAGCGGTGTATCTGCTGTCTTTGTGTTGTCGTTTAATAAACAGGGTCTCTGTTGCGTGTTGTGGCAGTGCTCAGGTGTGTGTGGAGAGGGAAGGATGGAGCGTGCAGTGACCTGTCGCTCTTCAGGCGGCTTAGTGATGTCAGAGGAGCAGTGTGACCAATCACTGCGCCCGCGTGCCATCTACCCCTGTGGCGACCGAGACTGTGCCCCCCACTGGGTGGAACAGGAATGGCAGCAGGTAGTGCCAGTACCTTTCAGAGGCAATAACCCCCGGCTGCAGCCTAGAGAATGGGGCGGGGGTGGATATTGGGGGGGGGTTGGACGTCCAATGGGCGTGGGGTTAGAGTTACTGTTAGGGTTAATTCGTCCAACTTCGCCCAATATCCAGCCCCGCCTCGTTCTCCAGGCTGCAGCCTAGACCCTCTCTTCAGACATTTGTAAAGGAGGATTTTCACTGTGTTGTTTCTGATGGTTTCAGTGTAATGCATCGTGTGGACGGGGTGTGCAGCAGCGTCAGGTGGTGTGTGCAGGACTGGAGGGAGGTGTGTTCAAAGAGTTTCCAGATATCAGCTGTGACCAGTCAAAGAAACCAGAAACCAGCTCCTCCTGCTTCCAAAGACCCTGCTTCAAATGGTTTACAACAGCTTGGTCCCAGGTACTCACACCTGTCTGTGTCCACTTCAGGTGTTCTCACAGTGTCCACTCAGTCGTAATCGATGGACATGGAATCATACGGAATAAGTATGCAGACATTCCCTTTTTATTCAGACTCTTTTTGCTAATAAGTATCCACAGTTTTCAGCCAAAAGCAGCTAACTTAGATAGTATTAGCAGGAAAGCTACTTACTGCCTTCACAATGCAAATATATTTTGAACAAAACTAATTGTTAACCCCAACGGCGAACACACACTGTGTTTAAGTAACCATTGATACATCAATATATCACATGATTTTGTGTGACAATATTATATCAATATTCAAACACACTGTCAATTTTATCAAACAACTAATCTCTATTGATGAGGCAGATTTTCATTTCTTTATTTATTTATTTATCTTTATTTATCTTACTTTATCGTACTTATTTATCGTACTTAAAGATCACCCGTTTTATTCACTCTGAAGTGAAATGTAGATCATCTGTTTTTTTTCAGTAAGTTGATGTCATGCATGCAGCACCGTTCAGTGTTTACGAGTAAAGAAAAATGGCAACATATTGCCCTATTGGCCCGTATTGTGATTGCATCGCCAGATTCTTGCAATCACACATACCATGGAATTGCATAAATACTCACTTTCTGACAAAACGATGTAGAAAACCTGCCAAAATAAAGTTAAACTGACTTTCAGACATTCTTAACCAGATTTATTTAAGCAGACTTCAGAGCCCTGATGTCGTGTTAAAAGTTCCTCTACGTCTCTCGTAGTGCAGTAAGACTTGTGGAAGGGGCATCCAGGTTCGAGAGGTCAAGTGTTACCAGGGTGATGAGCTGGTAACTCGGGGCCACAGCTGCAACTCAGCTCTGAAACCAGAGTCCAGACAGATCTGTGAAATCCAGAGCTGTCCAACAGCGTCACCAGGTAGAAAAACATTGTAACTTCCAACACGTTCAGACTTCAGCTGTGCCAGAAATTGTCAATATCAGTGGATTGGATTGTTACTGATATGTTTTTATTGATCAGCAGTTGCAGCAGCGTCAGCAACCACAGATATCTCCTGCCAAGACAAGCCCACAGCCAACTGTGCTTTGGTTCTAAAGGTGAAACTGTGTTCCCACTGGTACTATCGAAAGGCCTGCTGCCTGTCCTGTAAGGCACAGAGACCCTGAAGTTGCCACTGCATCTCACCAACCACTACTGTTACCCCCACTCACCAATGGTGCTCGCCACTAATCACTGGTGCCCACTAGCCACCAGTTTCCACATCCAGCAATCATTGGTCCCACTAACTACTGGTATCCATGTCCAGCAATCACTGGTCCCACCAACTACTGGTATCCATGTCCAACAATCACTGGTCCCACCAACTACTGGTATCCATGTCCAGCAATCACTTGTCCCACCAACTACTGGTATCCATGTCCAACAATCACTGGTCCCACCAACTACTGGTATCCATGTCCAACAATCACTGGTCCCACCAACTACTGGTATCCATGTCCAACAATCACTGGTCCCACCAACTACTGGTATCCATGTCCAACAATCACTGGTCCCACCAACTACTGGTATCCATGTCCAGCAATCACTGGTCCCACCAACTACTGGTATCCATGTCCAGCAATCACTGGTCCCACCAACTACTGGTATCCATGTCCAGCAATCACTGGTCCCACCAACTACTGGTATCCATGTCCAGCAATCACTGGTCCCTACCAGCCACTGGTACTACTGCTGCTGACAGTGAAAGGTCTCAGTAAGTCAACGTTGATCTCATTTCTGTACCTGAAAGGTTCAGCTGTAAGTGTTCTCTCTTTCTTTTAATTGACGTGACTGAAGACAATCAATCAGATTGTTTTTAGTATTTTATCCTTCTGGAAGTGGTCTGCATCCCGGCTCAATGTGAAATCACACTGTTTTTACAACACTGTTACACACTTTCTCTTCATCAATAAAAAGTTTAGGACACATCAATGTTTTGTTTTTTTTTTGCCACCAAACCATCCATCCATCCCCTTTCCATCAAGCCCCTTTTCCATCAATATGTCCATCATCCATCAATCCATTCATTAACTTATCCATCCATATGTCAGCATTCCCATCCATCTGTCATTTCATCCATCCATGAATCCATCCTTTGTTCCATCCATCCATCCATCTCGTTTGTCTTTAAAACATTGAAATTAAACCAAGCTGCTTTGGACAAATGACTGTGTCCGTCCTCTGATTGGTCCTCCCTCTGGACCATTGCCTAACTGGTTTTACTTTCGGAGGAAAGAAGGAAACCAGTGATTAACATGAGGAAAAAGATAAAAAAGATTAAATTTCACTGATCTGCAATGGATTGGCGACCTGTCCAGGATGTACCTCACCTCTCACCTGAGGGCTGCTGGTATATACTCCAGCTCCCCCCGTGACCCTTCAGCGGATTAAGCTGTTCAGATAATGAATGAAAGAATGAATTTTACTGATTCACAGCTGATCCTGGGTAAGTGAAGCAGGGAGAGGTTTTAAAATAAGACTTAACAATAAAGGCGACGATACTGGCTCAGTTATTCAGTAACTAATGAGGAACTACGTAGTTCTGTGTTTATTCTCCACTTTGTGTGGTTTTCTGAGCAGAAGCTGTAAAGAGGACAGAGCTGTTCGTTTTTCTTACATTCCCATAAAGCTGCTTGGGGTTTGAACAGCTTTTGGTTTGTATGCTGATGCTTTTTAGCCGAGTTTCTCTCCATCCTTTTGGTATGTTACAAGTTAGGACTGCTGCTTCCTGGTTTCTGCAAACATCTGGACAGTAGCCTCTTATGCTGATGTGTTCTTCAGATGTTTCCCAGAACAGCCTATCATTTAGATAATATTACTAACATCTAGACCTTTCTAGGTTGTCCTAACTGTGAACAAACGTACGGAAGAGGCCGATGAGGAGGCAGCTTTCACTTTATTCAGCACTTCTTGGTTTACAGGTTGAAACTAAACAGCAACATCACAGACAGACAGACAGATGTGAGACAGTTTCTATCTAGAATTCATCACGTTAGTTCTTAAATACTCTCAGATAAACTTTAACATTAAAGAATTTAGGTGAACATGCCGTTTAAATCAGGTTAAATCTGACCATGTTGGTGTCGGCATGACATGAGGAGTTCATCTCCTCACATCGTGTCTGCTACAGAGCACCTATGTTAGTGAAACAGCATGATGATGGTAGAGCTACAGTAACACTGACTTGAGGACATGAACAGAACCTGGTCACACCAGAACATTACGAACTCTATTTAGTGGGACAGCTGTGGTGACGTGGAAGACCGATGTGGCAGGAAAAGTGCGTGTTTGTGCACCAGATTCATCTATAAACACAGAAGACAACCTAGTGATCAGGTGGACGTCAGCAGGACAGGTTTAAATGTTGGGAAGGTCCTTCTGAGCTAATGCAAACCCGCTGTGACTCGGACATGATCCCCATCTGTCGGCAGGTAGGAGACGGGTAAAAACCAGCACCAGCAGACCTTCCTGCCTGACACCTGGACAGGTACAGACTCGGATCAGGCCAGAATGACAGAGGGCTGCATGGTCATTTATACGGTTAACAAGTTACATCATCACCAGGTTAAAGACAGAAAGACGGTGTTGTTGAAAAGAAACGAATCTGCAGCGCTTCAGTGAAGATTCTTCTGGATCCGGGCCCTGCAGGGACACAGATTCCTCCCAAAGTCCAGAAGAACCGTGACAGAGCAGCTCCACAGCTTCACGCTGTCTTCGCTTTCAGAGCTTTTCTAGAGGTCGTAGAGGACCTCCAGCACGGTGGCCAGAGACCAGGCCTGGGTCTCGCAGCTGAAGGGACAGTACTGGCCGTTCTCATTGGTCAGTTCTGGCAGACCCTTCCATGGAGACCTGAGGAGACAGGACAAAACGGGGATGGATCAGTATTAAAACAGCTAAAATTTCATTTCACCATGTAGAACCGATCTGACAAGAGCTTCTACCATATATCCATGACCAATTCCATCTCCAGTAAAACCAGTTCCACTTGTTGGACCTTCTCCGTGTTTTCACCTCAGATCTTCCTCCTCTCAACACCTGAATGTCTACCATCATCACCGTCATCAGATGCATTTACCTCTCCAGGTGGGTGTAATGTCGTGACAGAACATTCTTCACCAGCGTCACCGTCTTGGCGTACGTCTCCTCTCCGAGTTTCTTGGCGAAGAGGAGTTTAGCTCTCAAGAAGTATCCGACAGGCCACAGCCACTCCTGAGCAGAGAAGAAGAGGCAGCAGGAGATGGAAGAAGACAGAGGGTGAAGAAAGAAGGAAAATAAGAAAAGAGGAAGCAAAAAGAATCATCATCATCATCCTCATCACCACCATCGTCATCATCACCACCATCCTCATCATTACCACCATCGTCATCATTACCACCATCGTCATCATCACCATCATCCTCCTCATCACCACCATCATCATCATCATCACCATCATCCTCATCATCACCACCATCCTCATCATTATCATCACCATTCATCATCACCACCATCTTCATCACCATCATCATCATCATCATCCTCATCACCACCATCGTCATCATCACCACCATCCTCATCATTACCACCATCATCATCATCATCACCATCATCCTCATCATCACCACCATCCTCATCATCACCATCATCATTATCATCACCATTCATCATCACCACCATCTTCATCACCATCATCATCATCATCATCCTCATCACCACCATCGTCATCATCACCACCATCCTCATCATTACCACCATCGTCATCATCACCATCATCCTCCTCATCACCACCATCCTCATCATCACCATCATCATTATCATCACCATTCATCATCACCATCCTCACCATCACCACCATCTTCATCACCACCATCCTCATCCTCATCATCACCATCATCATCATCATCACCATTCATCATCACCATCCTCACCATCACCACCATCTTCATCACCACCATCCTCATCATCACCATCATCATCATCCTCCTCATCACCACCATCATCATCATCATCATCCTCATCACCACCATCGTCATCATCACCACCATCCTCATCATTACCACCATCATCATCATCATCACCATCATCCTCATCATCACCACCATCCTCATCATCACCATCATCATTATCATCACCATTCATCATCACCACCATCTTCATCACCATCATCATCATCATCATCCTCATCACCACCATCGTCATCATCACCACCATCCTCATCATTACCACCATCGTCATCATCACCATCATCCTCCTCATCACCACCATCCTCATCATCACCATCATCATTATCATCACCATTCATCATCACCATCCTCACCATCACCACCATCTTCATCACCACCATCCTCATCATCATCATCATCATCATCATCACCACCATCATCACCACCATCATCATCATCACCATCATCCTCATCATCACCATCATCATCATCATCACCATCATCATCATCATCATCATCACCACCATCATCATCATCACCATCACCATCACCATCATCATCATCACCATCATCATCATCATCATCATCACCATCACCATCACCATCATCATCATCACCATCATCATCACCATTCATCATCACCATCCTCATCACCATCCTCACCATCACCACCATCTTCATCACCACCATCCTCATCATCACCATCATCATCATCCTCCTCATCACCACCATCGTCATCATCACCATCATCATCATCCTCCTCATCACCACCATCCTCCTCATCACCATCCTCATCATCACCATCCTCACCATCACCACCATCTTCATCACCACCATCCTCATCATCACCATCATCATCATCCTCCTCATCACCACCATCCTCATCATCAC
Source organism: Telmatherina bonti (assembly GCF_933228915.1). Classification (NCBI taxonomy): domain Eukaryota; kingdom Metazoa; phylum Chordata; class Actinopteri; order Atheriniformes; family Telmatherinidae; genus Telmatherina; species Telmatherina bonti. The sequence goes on from NC_136625.1 coordinate 36,813,124, forward strand.
CATCCTCATCATCACCATCACCATTCATCATCACCATCCTCATCATCATCATCATCCTCATCATCACCATCCTCACCATCACCACCATCTTCATCAACACCATCCTCATTATCATCACCACCATCATCCTAATCATCGCCACCATCATCATCATCATCACCATCATCATCATCATCCTCACCATCACCACCATCTTCATGAACACCATCCTCATCATCATCATCATCCTCATCATCACCATCCTCACCATCACCACCATCTTCATCATCACCATCCTCACCATCACCACCATCTTCATCAACACCATCCTCATTATCATCACCACCATCATCCTAATCATCGCCACCATCATCATCATCACCACCATCTTCATCAACACCATCACCATTCATCATCACCATCATCATCATCATCCTCACCATCACCACCATCTTCATGAACACCATCCTCATCATCAACACCATTATCCTCATCATTGCCACCATCCTCATCATCACCATCACCATTCATCATCATCATCATCATCATCATCATCATCATCATCATCACCATCATCCCCATCATCTTCCGCAGCATTCTTATCATTACTACCATCATCATCCTCATCATTTTCATCACCACCATCACCACCCTCCTCTTCCTCACCGGTCCTTGGTGGTAGTTGAAGCCTTTAGCCAGGTTGTAGTTGTCGTTGTCCAGCGCGTTGTCGTACACACCGCAGTACACCATGTCACTGCCAGACAAATCATCAGATATAAAATTCCGCCAGCCTCAGCAACAAATATGTGTTATCTGTGTGTGTGTGTGTGTGTGTGTGTGTGTGTGTAAGAGAGGAAACTCTACTCAGGGTCAAGGGTTTTCATTCCCAGTGGTCCCAGCAGCTTCTTTTCAGCCATTTCCAAAGCTTTCCAGGCTTGATCCACACTGAACAGCTCTGGAGCCTGAACACACACACACACACACACACACACACACACACACACACACACACACACACACACACACACACACACGGATAACGCTGATTGTGTTCTGATCAATGACACACTGATGTACGATCAGTGATCAGTAACTTACCACCACCATGGCGATGGTGAAGTTGGGTCTGAGCTGGTAGTCACACCAGGGGCTGGAAGCTCCACAGCTGTCCTTATAGATGCCCACCTTATGGACCAGGTCTGGACGCTTCTCGTTGGGGTCCTCAGGGTCTCCAGACACCCAGAATCCAGCTTCAAAGGACTGCTGGATCTGCTGGTTCCACTGGGAGTACTGGATAAAAATTTCCTTACCTGGAACGCAACACGGCAAGGTCAGAAAACTAGTCAGAGACCCAGGTCTGAGAACCAGGAGAGAACCGGGTCAGAGAACTGAGTCAAAGAACCGGGTCAGAGAACCCAGTCAGAGAACCGGGTCATAGAACCATGTTAAAGAACTAAGGGGGGAGAACTGAGTCAAAGAACTGAGTCAGAGAACTGAGTTAGAGAACTGAGTCAGCGAGCCGGGTCAGAGAACCAGGTGAGAACCATGTTAAAGAACTGAAGGGGGAGAACTGAGTCAGAGAACTGGATCAGAAGACTAAGTCAGAGAACTGAATAAGAGAATTGAGTCAAAGAACCAGGTGAGAGAACCAGATCAGAGAACTGAGTCAGAGAACTGAATAAGAGAACTGAGTCAGAGAACCGAGTCAGAGAACTGAATAAGAGAACTGAGTCAGAGAACCGAGTCAGAGAACTGAATAAGAGAACTGAGTCAAAGAACCAGGTGAGAACCAGGTGAGAGAACCGGATCAGAGAACTGGATCAGTGAATGTTGCTTTTACCGTCTCTGTGGACTTTGGCGCCATCATACGGGAACAAGCCTTTGGCGTGGAGCTCCACGAGCCAGCGGACGGCTGATTTACTGAGACCCACGATCTCCACAGCGGATCCATCTCTGCAGAGAGAAACATGACGTTAGAAATAATCATCACAGCAAACATCAGAACTTATACGCTGAGTTGTTTTTCTCGCAGATGTTCGGTTTGTGTGTAAGCCGTAAATAGAAATGCAACGATCTGCAAACCTCATCAATCCATTGTCTCTCAGAGGGTCAGCAAACAGACAAACTGGGAACTAACTGGGAGATCTCACTACATGCAGCATGTAACATCATCAATCGACAGGGAATCTGGACATTTACAGCCCAAAGTTTTACAACTGAATGAAACAGAGGGTCAGTAATCAGTCAATGCGGCTGTTTTAGCTAGGCTACTGACTGAGTGGCGATGAACAACCTCGAAATGATTCGTTAGCAGATTGCCCTGAGATTAAACGCTTGAGAACTGGCACTACAGATCAAACTGAACTGGGCTGAATTTATTCTGTTCAATCTTCCTCTGGTTTTTATGAGTTATAAAGACTGTAAAGATTTATTTGTAAATGTTTGCTAACATCTTGAAAATCGGGTGAAAAAACAAAACAAAATATTAATAATCCATCAGTGTCTGTGGAGACGGACTCAGTCAGATTACAGACTTAAAATCTGTTGCCAAGGGCAACGAGTGAACTGACGATTTCTGATTTCTGTCAAACACGATGTGATGAAGATGGCGCTACCTGGGAGTAGCTGGCATGCCTTTGTTCCTGGCTCTGTCGCTCTCCCCCATCTTGTCCATCCAGGTGCCGCAGTTGAAGCGGTTTCCTCCCATCACGAATCCCGTGGTGGGATCAACGCCGGCAACCACACTGAACCCTGGAGGAAGAGCAGGAATGACTGAGGGGGGTGTAGAAGAAGAGCAGAGGTGGATCTGATGTGGTTCTGCTTGCTAACTCACACAGATAAGCATGGTTCACAGAGCAGCACAGATTAAAGATCAATTCATAGCAAACAAAAACAGTAAGGATGCAGAGAAATACTTTTACTGTCACTAAGAAAATTCTTAGAACGCTGAACTGTGAGACGACATTTAGTAGCTCCTCTCTGCGGGGAGAGAAAACTAACTAACACCAGCGTTTATACACAGCAAACTTACATAAAGGAGCTGACAATTAGGCAAAACTGTGAATGAAATATTCTCTGTCAACATACAGCAGCAGACAGTAAACACACTGCAGAGAAAATAAAATAAATAAATCCATAGCTAAATTGATAAATATTGATTGAATAGCAAATTTTTAATAAAAAAATAACATTTACAAAACATCGCATGACAGAAAAGAATAAAAGACTGGAGACATTTACTTAAAACCTGGCAGGTTGTGTGTCCTCAACCAGAACCCATAAAAGACGGTTCTGAAAACTTCTGTCCTGGTTCTAGAACAGTTCTGCGTCCCAAAGACATGTGCTAAACAGAAACTGTGAGGGTGGTGAAGGAAACACATGTAACCTGTTCGGTCTGAGCAGGAAGAACCATACACACGACTCAGCTTCTGGTTCAGGCTCTGGTCATCTCGCGCATCGATTACTGCAGTTCCCTACTGGCAGGTCTGCCTGCATGCTCTGTTAAACCTCTGCAGATGATCCAGAACGCCGCAGTGCGTCTGGTTTTCTACCAACCCAACACAAGCTCATGTCACTTCGCTGCTAATCACACTTCACCGGCTTCTGGTTGCAGCACGCATCTAATTTAAAGCTTTGCTTCTGGTTTACAAAACAATAACTCAAACGGCTCCCGTCTACCTTCCCTCATCCAGACCTACACTCCCTCTCCACAGCTACGTTCCACCAGAGAAAGACGCCTCGTGTTACCACCACAACGTGGGACTAAATCACCAGCCAGACTCTTTTCCTCTGTTGTTCCACGATGGTGGAATGATCTCCCAAACTCTGTCCGCTCTGCAGAGTTCCTGTCTACTTTTAAGACCCAGCTGAAGACTCAGCTCTTCAAGGAGAACTTCAACACTTAGTATAGCTGTATTTGTCGGGAAAGTTGGAGAACTTAGCCCAGTTCTTTGCAACAAAATTTATGATATTAATTATTTGTATTATAACATAGGTGGTATAATGGGGTGGAAAGGGAGTAAACCACAAAAAAAATAAAAAAAATCACTTCATGTAAGGACCTGCGTCCAACTGGACAGTCCACCAGCACCTTCCTACCATGTCCTCCACTGTTTGATTTCCTGCTTGTGTTGTCATATGGAAGTCGCTTTGGATAAAAGTGTTGCTAAATGACTGTAGAATAGAATAGAATAGAATAGAATAGAATAGAATAGAATAGAATAGAATAGAATAGAAAGGAGTGTTTCACATTCTACTGTAAATGTTCCAGGGAGGATAAAACTGAAGAGACATGATCAGATCAGAACTCCGGCTGCAGAACTCCAGATCAACTCAATTTAAAGTAAGCTTCTGAAAACTCAGCAGCTAGTTATCCAACCAGTGAACCAGCCAGTTATCCAGCTAGTTATCCAACCAGTGAACCAGCCAGTTATCCAGCTAGTTATCCAACCAGTGAACCAGCCAGTTATCCTTTAAGTGAACCCGCTAGTATCCAGCTAGTGAACCAGTCAGTTATCCTTTCAGTGAACCAGCTAGTTATCTGGACAGTGACCTAGCCAGTGAACCAGCTAGTGATCCAGCTAGTGATCCAGCCAGTTATCTAGCGAGTGAACCCGCTAGTTATCCAGCTAGTTAACCAGTCAGTTATCCTTTAAGTGAACCAGCTAGGTATCCAGCCAGTGAACCAGCTAGTTATCCAGCTAGTGAACCAGTCAGTTATTCTTTCAGTGAACCAGCTATTTATCTGGACAGTGACCTAGCCAGTGAACCAGCTAGTGATCCAGCCAGTTATCTAGCAAGTGAACCCGCTAGTTATCCAGCTAGTGAACCAGTCAGAGATCCTTTCAGTGAACCAGCTAGTTATCTGGACAGTGACCTAGCCAGTGAACCAGCTAGTGATCCAGCCAGTTATCTAGCGAGTGAACCCGCTAGTTATCCAGCTAGTGAACCAGTCAGTTATCCTTTAAGTGAACTAGCTAGTTATCCAGCCAGTGAACCAGCTAGTTATCCTTTGAGTGAACCAGCTAGTTATCCAGCTAGTGAACTAGTCAGTTATCCTTTCAGTTAACCAGCTAGTTATCTGGATAGTGACCTAGCCAGTGAACCAGCTAGTGATCCAGCCAGTTATCTAGCAAGTGAACCCGCTAGTTATCCAGCTAGTGAACCAGTCAGAGATCCTTTCAGTGAACCAGCTAGTTATCTGGACAGTGACCTAGCCAGTGAACCAGCTAGTGATCCAGCCAGTTATCTAGCGAGTGAACCCGCTAGTTATCCAGCTAGTGAACCAGTCAGTTATCCTTTCAGTGAACTAGCTAGTTATCTGGATAGTGACCTAGCCAGTGAACCAGCTAGTGATCCAGCCAGTTATCTAGCAAGTGAACCCGCTAGTTATCCAGCTAGTGAACCAGTCAGAGATCCTTTCAGTGAACCAGCTAGTTATCTGGACAGTGACCTAGCCAGTGAACCAGCTAGTGATCCAGCCAGTTATCTAGCGAGTGAACCCGCTAGTTATCCAGCTAGTGAACCAGTCAGTTATCCTTTCAGTGAACCAGCTAGTTATCTGGACAGTGACCTAGCCAGTGAACCAGCTAGTGATCCAGCCAGTTATCTAGCGAGTGAACCCGCTAGTTATCCAGCTAGTGAACCAGTCAGTTATCCTTTCAGTGAACCAGCTAGTTATCTGGACAGTGACCTAGCCAGTGAACCAGCTAGTGATCCAGCCAGTTATCTAGCGAGTGAACCTGCTAGTTATCCAGCTAGTGAACCAGTCAGTTATCCTTTCAGTGAACCAGCTAGTTATCTGGACAGTGACCTAGCCAGTGAACCAGCTAGTGATCCAGCCAGTTATCTAGTGAGTGAACCCGCTAGTTATCCAGCTAGTGAACCAGTCAGTTATCCTTTAAGTGAACTAGCTAGGTATCCAGCCAGTGAACTATCTAGTTATCCAGCTAGTGAACCAGTCAGTTATCCTTTCAGTGAACCAGCTATTTATCTGGACAGTGACCTAGCCAGTGAACCAGCTAGTGATCCAGCCAGTTATCTAGCGAGTGAACCCGCTAGTTATCCAGCTAGTGAACCAGTCAGTTATCCTTTAAGTGAACTAGCTAGTTATCCAGCCAGTGAACCAGCTAGTTATCCTTTAAGTGAACCCGCTAGTTATCCAGCTAGTGAACCAGTCAGTTATCCTTTAAGTGAACTAGCTAGGTATCCAGCCAGTGACCCAGCTAGTTATCCTTTAAGTGAACCAGCTAGTTATCCTTTAAGTGAACCCGCTAGTTATCCAGCTAGTGAACCAGTCAGTTATCCTTTCAGTGAACCAGCTAGTTATCTGGACAGTGACCTAGCCAGTGAACTAGCTAGTGATCCAGCCAGTTATCTAGCGAGTGAACCCACTAGTTATCCAGCTAGTGAACCAGTCAGTTATCCTTTAAGTGAACTAGCTAGGTATCCAGCCAGTGAACTATCTAGTTATCCAGCTAGTGAACCCGCTATCTATCCTTTCAGTGAACCAGCTAGTTATCTGGACAGTGACCTAGCTCGTGAACCAGCTGCATACGTGCTGACCAGCTGGTTAAAGTAAGTTTCCCGATACTGGTTGTTATTACACTGGTCTACCTTCGTCTCTCATGTTCATGTCAATCTTTGGTCCTGCGTTCCTCTCTCTGAAGGAAATTCCTTCCAGGTGACGTTGCAGAGCTTCCTGGATCACATCGTACAGAGGCTGCTCCTACACACACACACACACACACACACACACACACACACACACACACACACAGAACCTGAGTGTATATGAGGTGAAGTCTTCCAAACAACAGGTGGTGCAGCTTGATAATCAGAAACCTTATTGTTGCTGATCACATAGATTAAGGATCACGTTCTACATGTTCTGCTGTATAATCGTCATATTCCCATGAAAACCTCGGCTCTTTAAAAACAGCCTCAGTGTGTATGTTTTGTACGTACCACCTCTCCAGGCTTGCATGGCTCAGCATCATCAGTGGGGTACATGCGGGTGACGGGGCAGTGGAGGATTTGATGCCCCTCAGGAACCAGGTTAGTGTAGTCCTGGAGAGGAAAACACAGGTTCAGATGCACTAATGCAGACTTTTTCCAGACAGTGGGACTAAACTGAATACTTCAGGATGAATTCAACAGTTTTAGCGATTGGAATATGGACATGGTAGGTCGACTTCAACACCTCCGATCATCATCCAGCTTCTAAACCCCAGCTATGACGACATCCACCCTGGATGAGTTTGCTTGATTCTGCTCCAGTCATTAACAGGTGGTAGTCCAACCAATGTCAGACTACATGATACGAGTCAGAAGCAGGAATTTCACAACAGAAGCCAGCAGTGGAGCTGGAGGTGGTGTTACACGTCCAACTTTCCAGCTACAATAGAAGCCGACCAATCAGCACCTCCGCTCTAATTTATTTCCATCCTGACATCACATTAAGTCTGCTCAGCCATCTGCATCTACTAGACTAGACATCTAGACTCCAGACCTTGGTACTGTCTGGGCGGAGCCTCCGTGACGTCATGTCAGGTTTCTGAAGAGCTGAATTGAAGCTCGGTGGGCGGTTCCTGCCGTCGCCATCTTGGCAGGGGCATGCGTGTCGTCTCACCCGGAAAATACAAATATGGGAAAAGAGGTGGAGCTGAGAGGGGGGCTGTGAGCGTCATGGCGGATGATTGACATCGCGCGAACTCCGAGCTTTCTGTAGCTAAGAGCTAACCGAGCTAACCTGGACATAACAGGAGCTAACCAGCTAACGGAGGTAAGCGGGCTAAAGCTAAGTCACGTTGTTAACCGGCTTAAAACCGCGGTTGTTCTACGTTCTTCTTACTTGAAGCGGGAGATCGGGTACCTGTCAATCAAAAGGACACGCCCCTAAATATGCCGAATTTGAGATTAAATTACTTTTAAACGGGCGAGTTAGAAAAAAAATTCACTCCCTCCACAGTTGTCATGAAGGTAAACCTGACCTATTAAACCTAAAATGGCTTTTTGTACCAGGCTGTAAACATGTTTATTTCTGCTGTAAACAAGTTTATTTCTGCTGTAAACAAGTTTATTTCTGCTGTAAACATGTTTATTTCTGCTGTAAACAAGTTTATTTCTGCTGTAAACATGTTTATTTCTGCTGTAAACAAGTTTATTTCTGCTGTAAACAAGTTTATTTCTGCTGTAAACATGTTTATTTCTGCTGTAAACAAGTTTATTTCTGCTGTAAACATGTTTATTTCTGCTGTAAACATGTTTATTTCTGCTGTGAAGTTGGTCTTTTTAACATGGGAGTCTATGGGGATTTGCTCTGTTTTGCAGCCCCTAGTGGATGAAGGGGGAACTGCAGCTTTATGCACTTCCGAATCGGCTTCACTTTTAACCACCAGAGGTCACAGCTTGAGTGGCACGTACATGGCTGCTGTTTCTACCACAACGTTTTACATGGATGTGTGTGTAAACACAACCTTCTGGAAGAGGTTCCATCTGGAGCTTCCTCCTACCTGGATACACTGCAGCCACCACCAGACAGCGTCCCGGCAGTTGTATCTGGCACAGCGACCCTCTCCCAGCAGGTTGGGGATCAAACCATGACGCAAAGTCCCCGCAAAAGCCAGAATGATGTTACTGCAGACACCATGACACAGAGTGGTCTCAGTTTTTCTGAGTTTTCATCAAACCAAACAGCTGAAGCTGAGTGCCGATCGTACCGAGCCTCAGAGTATCTCCCTGTGATCAGCATCAGTCCTCTGAGCGCGATGAAAGTGTCTCTGCCCCAGCAGCGGAAAATCCCTGCAGAAAAATGAGGAAGACCTACAAAACAAACAAAAAAACATTTAGTTGGATTGTGTTGCTCGGAGAGAAGCTTTCGTTTCCAGATGTTAAAGGGATGCATGCATACCTGCAGCCAAGGAGACGCAGCACTGCTCGTTCTGCTCTGTGATTGGACTGATGCGGTACGGGACGTCTTCCAGCTTGGCGGAGATGGGAGGAAGAGCAGGGAACCGTCCAACCCCGCACATCTGGACCGAGCCCAGGGCCAGGTGACGGACGAAAGTAGAGCCTCTCTGGATGAAGCTGTTCAAGACAGAAATGCTTCAGTCTGGATAGAAATACATTCAGTTCTTTCCAGAGAAGATGGGACGATGTGTGGAATGCTTTATACCCAGACATGTCGCTGATCTGCTGCCAATCAGCCTATTTAGCTGTGAAAAGCTCCTCCAGTTGTTTTTGTTGAGTAAAAATGACTTTTTCAGCCTTTCCTTCTCCTGTTTTTACTTTTTACTGATGTGTTACTGCGTCAGATCCACGAGGAGCTCTAACTTTCCAATGCCGCCATTATCCTCATGCTAAACACGGCCGATACTGATGACGCGCACTAAGATGCAACTTCTTCAGCTTACATTTGTTTATTTTCAGTGTCATAGTGAAATAAATCAGCATATACAACGAACTAAACAACGTAGAGAAGTCAACAAAACGTTTACTCCCGAGCTCACCCCACCCCTTCATCCTCCAAGACAAATGATGCGCTCAGGTGAGTGCAACTATTTGTAACCTAATACACATCCAAAGTGACACACCCTCCACCCAAGTGCCAATCAAGTGTGTACACATTTGCATATTCCCAAATATGCTACATAGATGCTAATGTTTGCATGCTAATATATACATTAAAATATTTCCAAATATGCTGATGTGGCTCCTAAAGTCATTTTCCATCAAATAGGAAAATTTCTCAGTTTCAACATCTGATATGTTGTTCAGGTTTTATTAGAAATAAAATATGAGATTCAGAAACAAATGAATTCTGGTTTAGTTTAACTTTTTGGGAGATGGTGGCGTGTGCGGCCATCTTTGTTCCTTCTGTGGATCACACGTCAGCTGTACCGCTCAACTCTGCCCCCACAGTTTCTGTACGTCAGTACAGATCCACCAAACGCCCGAAAACGGACACAATCATGCACAGAAATGATGCAGAAGACGGACTAAATGCTTCTGCGTAGAACACAAAGGGCTTCTGGGTAAGGAGACGTTACCTGGACATGAGTTTGAAGGTTGCATCCAGAGCGGTGGTGTAGGTGGATACCAGGATGGCATCGAAGTAGCATGGGACGAGGTAACGCGGGATGTGTTTCAGGTAGTCGAACATGGCTCCCAACCACTGACCCACCTGCAGGCAGAACGTCAGACACTCTGAACTGCTGCAGAGATGAGACGTGGCTCTGGTGTTTGGCACCTCCTCACCTGAGCCAGCGCTCCCTCTCTGTGAACCAGCCGGTTGGAGATGAAGTCTAGGAGCCAGTCTCCCTCTCTGAGGTTCGCGCAGAGAGGATGGCCGAGGTCGTTGTTGGGCCGGATGTCAGCCAGGAGTGACATCAGTCCTGCAGAGACACGGCATCGTGTGAATAAGACCAAAACACCAACGTGTCCAGCGGGCAGCGACCAACCTTGCAGTCCTGCGTATTTCAGGCCCTCCCAGCCGGGGATGCTGTAACAGCCTCCTCCGTCCTCCTGCTCTTCTGCTTCACAGCGAAACAGCAAGACGTTCATGTCCGCCAACGTCAGCTTCGACATCAGCCTGTCAAAGTCACAACTTGTAAACAAACAGCTGTTTCTGCGGCCTAACCAATCAGGTTGCAGCAATAAAAGCCTGTTGTTGTCTATCAGACACGTGACAGGAGCTGTACCGACGTCAGCCACAAGCCGACAGAGTCCTCCTTTACATCCAGACTGTCAGCAGACACATTTTACAGATTCTGATGCAACCTGGAACAAACTTAACCTGAGAGAGAAACCTGATCCGGTCCTCCTGAGACCTCAAACATCTGGTTTGTCCTGACATGATGCTCCTCAGCAGCTGTACTCACTGTGCCAGAGGTTTCTGCAGAGCTTCCGGTGGGTTGTCATCTGCTATGCTGCCTCTTCTGTACTTTGGGCTGAACTGGGACAGATAATACCTCAACACCCCAACCAGAGTCTGGGCTTTTGGGTCCAGGCTGACCCTGCCAACCACACAGGAAGAACACAACAACAGTGATGGACACGGTGCAGGTGGCGTCGCGGCGCGGGGTTCATTGTGTGGATAATACCTGAAGGCGATGACGCTGCCAGGTGTCAGCTTCTGGAACTGGATTTCCTGAACGAACTCCGAGCGGTCTTTGGACGTGACTCCAGCCAGTTGGACCAGCGTACTCCCCTCCAGCTGTGAACAAACCAGATGCATGTTACTGGCAGAAACTTCTGGACCGCCGGAAGCGCCCAGATCCGACACCATGTTTGGATTGTTTGTCAGTCTTAAAGCAGAATATCAGCAGATGATCACACTGCAGATGTTCTGCAACGTGGTGACGACAAACATTTTCCAGCAGAAACAAAGAAAGAACGACTTTAAAAACCAACGAAAAGCAGAAAATGGGATTATTTTATTTGTTACCATAGAAACCGGTCTTACTGGGATGTGCTCCTTTATTTCCACAGTGTATTCCGGCATGCCGTTGATGTACTTATCGTCCTTCTGGTAACTCCCAGCATGCCTTTCCACTGTCCTCGCCTCCAACACAACTTCCTCTATCTTCCCTGCAAACACACAAAAAAAGAAAAAAATGCATCAATACTTGGATTTATTTTATGTTTTTGAGAAAACAAACAAACAAAGTGGTGAATAAAAATCAGGTTTAACACATTCTGGACGTAGAAGCATTCTCGCTTCGTAGAAGGTCTGAGCCAAACCTCCAAACCGCTTTGGAGACGGCCGAGTGGTGAAGTTCTATCTCCTGATACTCCCCTGCCGCTGAGGGAAGAAAGCCGGGATGGTTTCAGACGTGGAGACGTGTTTTAGCAACGTGACTCCGCAGCGCACCAGTTCGGCCACGACTGTGTGGACATTAGAGACGATGTGACACAGTGGGTGAGACTGTTTGTTCACCACTAACATTGACCTTTTGTTATATTTGTCCCTTTAACTTCTGTTGCCAGGTAACCGTGCTGCCCTTACTACCCCGGGTCGTTAGAGTTTGCATTGTGTTGCATTTTTCATTGTGATATTATGTAACATGATACTTTGTTTGACTCCACCTTGCAGGATCGGTGTTGGGGATTGGCCAACCCAACATTTCCTCACTGCAGGTCTGAGTAACTTCCTAGATTAGTTGATTGGGAGAGACCAAGTGGAGGATTTCCTCTTTTTGTAGTTTCTTTAAGTGTGGGCTTATTAGAAATATTGTTTTATAACTGGTATTTATATGTGTATTTTTGTTTGTTTAGGAACTTGGTTTGTTTATTAATGTTGGTGTAGAATAAGGTTGCTGGGGATAGTGATATGGGGAAATGGATTAGGCTAAATCACATCAGATGTGTGTCTATTGGGGTATATAGGTAGTCAGATTTGGGAGTTTGTGAGGAGAGAGAGGTGGAAAGGTTGTGAAACTGGTGACTGATTGATCGCTGATCTTTGAAACTGTACAATGGATGACTTATGGAAAATAAATTGTTCATCTTTAAGGAAATCCCAGGACTGATATTCTTCAACCTTGGACACATGACCTCACAGCTCCATCGAAGAACAGCAGAGATGTCTACAGAAGAAGAGCGTCACCATGCGACCATGCTCCCGCCAACCGACTGCAGAGGCTCATCCGAAATGAAGACGAACTGTCCAGTCGCTCTACAGGAGACCGTCACGGTGAGACATGTCGGATGTACAGCAGGACCAACACCAAACCTGCAGCTGGTCTGCCTCAGAGTACAATGAGACGATGGCGCCACATGAGCTGGAACATGGCGTAAGGTACCTCCCTCATCACCTCAGCCCTGCTACCAGTTTACAACTCTTTTGTTCCCTCCTGGATAAAAGTCCACGATGCGCCCACAAATCCACGGTGGTGGAGAGATTCTTAGTGTTCAGTGTATGATGAGTCAGCAGTGTGATCAGTGTGGATGGTCACATATAGATTATTTTATGATGACTATAAGGATGACTATGTACTATATAAAAATGGTTTATTATTGTGTTCAAATGAAAACTCTTAATGTGCACATCTGTGGTACTGGTATGTCCATTTGGTCATGTGACAGAGGTTGCCAGACATTAAGGAGCAGAGGAAGATGGAGAGATAAATACATCCAACCCCAGTTTCAGGTGAGAAATCTGCAGTTCAAACTGAAACGATCCAGTAAAGTGGGGACCAGGTCTCTGTGGGTCACGTCAGGGTCTCTGTGGGTCACGTCAGGGTCTCTGTGGGTCACGTCAGGGTCCCTGTGGGTCATGTCAGGGTCTCTGTGGGTCATGTCAGGGTCTCTGGTCATGTCAGGGTCCCTGTGGGTCACGTCAGGGTCCCTGTGGGTCACGTCAGGGTCTCTTTGGGTCACGTCAGGGTCCCTGTGGGTCACGTCAGGGTCCCTGTGGGTCACGTCAGGGTCTCTGTGGGTCACGTCAGGGTCCCTGTGGGTCTCGTCAGGGTCCCTGTGGGTCACGTCAGGGTCCCTGTGGGTCACGTCAGGATCCCTGTGGGTCATGTCAGGGTCTCTGGTCATGTCAGGGTCTCTGTGGGTCATGTCAGGGTCTCTGGTCATGTCAGGGTCTCTGTGGGTCACGTCAGGGTCCCTGTCGGTCACGTCAGGGTCCCTGTGGGTCACGTCAGGGTCCCTGTGGGTCACGTCAGGGTCTCTGTGGGTCACGTCAGGGTCCCTGTGGGTCACGTCAGGGTCCCTGTGGGTCACGTCAGGGTCCCTGTGGGTCATGTCAGGATCCCTGTGGGTCACGTCAGGGTCTCTGTGGGTCACGTCAGGGTCCCTGTGGGTCATGTCAGGATCCCTGTGGGTCATGTCAGGGTCTCTGGTCATGTCAGGGTCCCTGTGGGTCACGTCAGGGTCCCTGTGGGTCATGTCAGGGTCTCTGGTCATGTCAGGGTCTCTGTGGGTCACGTCAGGGTCCCTGTGGGTCACGTCAGGGTCTCTGTGGGTCACGTCAGGGTCTCTTTGGGTCACGTCAGGGTCACGTCAGGGTCCCTGTGGGTCACGTCAGGGTCTCTGTGGGTCACGTCAGGGTCCCTGTGGGTCACGTCAGGGTCTCTGTGGGTCATGTCAGGGTCCCTGTGGGTCACGTCAGGGTCATGTCAGGGTCTCTGTGGGTCACGTCAGGGTCTCTGTGGGTCACGTCAGGGTCTCTGTGGGTCATGTCAGGGTCCCTGTGGGTCACGTCAGGGTCTCTGGTCATGTCAGGGTCTCTGTGGGTCACGTCAGGGTCCCTGTGGGTCACGTCAGGGTCACGTCAGGGTCTCTGTGGGTCACGTCAGGGTCCCTGTGGGTCACGTCAGGGTCCCTGTGGGTCATGTCAGGGTCCCTGTGGGTCACGTCAGGGTCCCTGTGGGTCATGTCAGGGTCTCTGTGGGTCACGTCAGGGTCCCTGTGGGTCACGTCAGGGTCCCTGTGGGTCATGTCAGGGTCACGTCAGGGTCCCTGTGGGTCATGTCAGGGTCACGTCAGGGTCTCTGTGGGTCATGTCAGGGTCACGTCAGGGTCCCTGTGGGTCATGTCAGGGTCACGTCAGGGTCTCTGTGGGTCATGTCAGGGTCCCTGTGGGTCACGTCAGGGTCCCTGTGGGTCATGTCAGGGTCCCTGTGGGTCATGTCAGGGTCACGTCAGGGTCCCTGTGGGTCATGTCAGGGTCCCTGTGGGTCACGTCAGGGTCCCTGTGGGTCATGTCAGGGTCCCTGTGGGTCACGTCAGGGTCACGTCAGGGTCTCTGTGGGTCATGTCAGGGTCCCTGTGGGTCATGTCAGGGTCACGTCAGGGTCCCTGTGGGTCATGTCAGGGTCTCTGTGGGTCATGTCAGGGTCCCTGTGGGTCACGTCAGGGTCCCTGTGGGTCATGTCAGGGTCCCTGTGGGTCATGTCAGGGTCACGTCAGGGTCCCTGTGGGTCATGTCAAGGTCACGTCAGGGTCTCTGTGGGTCACGTCAGGGTCATGTCAGGGTCCCTGTGGGTCATGTCAGGGTCACGTCAGGGTCCCTGTGGGTCACGTCAGGGTCTCTGTGGGTCATGTCAGGGTCACGTCAGGGTCTCTGTGGGTCACGTCAGGGTCATGTCAGGGTCCCTGTGGGTCATGTCAGGGTCACGTCAGGGTCCCTGTGGGTCACGTCAGGGTCTCTGTGGGTCATGTCAGGGTCCCTGTGGGTCATGTCAGGGTCACGTCAGGGTCCCTGTGGGTCATGTCAGGGTCCCTGTGGGTCATGTCAGGGTCACGTCAGGGTCCCTGTGGGTCATGTCAGGGTCACGTCAGGGTCCCTGTGGGTCATGTCAGGGTCCCTGTGGGTCATGTCAGGGTCCCTGTGGGTCATGTCAGGGTCACGTCAGGGTCCCTGTGGGTCATGTCAGGGTCACGTCAGGGTCCCTGTGGGTCACGTCAGGGTCCCTGTGGGTCATGTCAGGGTCATGTCAGGATCCCTGTGGGTCATGTCAGGGTCCCTGTGGGTCATGTCAGGGTCACGTCAGGGTCCCTGTGGGTCATGTCAGGGTCACGTCAGGGTCCCTGTGGGTCATGTCAGGGTCCCTGTGGGTCATGTCAGGGTCACGTCAGGGTCCCTGTGGGTCACGTCAGGGTCCCTGTGGGTCATGTCAGGGTCACGTCAGGGTCTCTGTGGGTCATGTCAGGGTCCCTGTGGGTCATGTCAGGGTCACGTCAGGGTCCCTGTGGGTCACGTCAGGGTCCCTGTGGGTCACGTCAGGGTCCCTGTGGGTCATGTCAGGGTCACGTCAGGGTCCCTGTGGGTCACGTCAGGGTCTCTGTGGGTCACGTCAGGGTCTCTGTGGGTCACGTCAGGGTCCCTGTGGGTCATGTCAGGGTCCCTGTGGGTCATGTCAGGGTCACGTCAGGGTCCCTGTGGGTCACGTCAGGGTCCCTGTGGGTCATGTCAGGGTCACGTCAGGGTCCCTGTGGGTCATGTCAGGGTCCCTGTGGGTCATGTCAGGGTCACGTCAGGGTCCCTGTGGGTCACGTCAGGGTCCCTGTGTGTCATGTCAGGGTCACGTCAGGGTCCCTGTGGGTCATGTCAGGGTCCCTGTGGGTCATGTCAGGGTCACGTCAGGGTCCCTGTGGGTCACGTCAGGGTCCCTGTGTGTCATGTCAGGGTCACGTCAGGGTCCCTGTGGGTCACGTCAGGGTCACGTCAGGATCCCTGTGGGTCATGTCAGGGTCACGTCAGGGTCCCTGTGGGTCATGTCAGGGTCACGTCAGGGTCCCTGTGGGTCATGTCAGGGTCCCTGTGTGTCATGTCAGGGTCACGTCAGGGTCCCTGTGGGTCACGTCAGGGTCACGTCAGGATCCCTGTGGGTCATGTCAGGGTCCCTGTGGGTCATGTCAGGGTCACGTCAGGGTCCCTGTGGGTCACGTCAGGGTCCCTGTGTGTCATGTCAGGGTCACGTCAGGGTCCCTGTGGGTCATGTCAGGGTCACGTCAGGGTCCCTGTGGGTCACGTCAGGGTCCCTGTGTGTCATGTCAGGGTCACGTCAGGGTCCCTGTGGGTCACGTCAGGGTCCCTGTGTGTCATGTCAGGGTCACGTCAGGGTCCCTGTGGGTCATGTCAGGGTCACGTCAGGGTCCCTGTGGGTCACGTCAGGGTCCCTGTGGGTCACGTCAGGGTCCCTGTGGGTCATGTCAGGGTCACGTCAGGGTCCCTGTGGGTCACGTCAGGGTCTCTGTGGGTCACGTCAGGGTCTCTGTGGGTCACGTCAGGGTCCCTGTGGGTCATGTCAGGGTCCCTGTGGGTCATATCAGGGTCACGTCAGGGTCCCTGTGGGTCACGTCAGGGTCCCTGTGGGTCATGTCAGGGTCACGTCAGGGTCCCTGTGGGTCATGTCAGGGTCCCTGTGGGTCATGTCAGGGTCACGTCAGGGTCCCTGTGGGTCACGTCAGGGTCCCTGTGTGTCATGTCAGGGTCACGTCAGGGTCCCTGTGGGTCACGTCAGGGTCCCTGTGGGTCATGTCAGGGTCACGTCAGGGTCCCTGTGGGTCATGTCAGGGTCCCTGTGGGTCATGTCAGGGTCACGTCAGGGTCCCTGTGGGTCACGTCAGGGTCCCTGTGTGTCATGTCAGGGTCACGTCAGGGTCCCTGTGGGTCACGTCAGGGTCCCTGTGGGTCATGTCAGGGTCCCTGTGGGTCATGTCAGGGTCACGTCAGGGTCCCTGTGGGTCACGTCAGGGTCCCTGTGTGTCATGTCAGGGTCACGTCAGGGTCCCTGTGGGTCATGTCAGGGTCACGTCAGGATCCCTGTGTTGCCTCACCTTCCCTTTTAATAAGCTCATTTTCAAGCTTTGATGGTGGAATTCTTTCACATTCCAGCTTCTGTATTTTATGCAACAAAACGCGTCTCACATTTTAAACGGGAGACGGGTCTGGACTGCAGGTGGGCCGATCCAGCATCACTTTTCTACCCCAGACGAAGCGGACTTTCTCAGGGTTTGAAATAAAAAGGCGGATGTGAATGTGCCGTAAGAAGCCTCCCTGTTGGAACACAACAGCATTTGTTCGACATCATCTTGCGGAAACGGAGGAACAGCTCTGAAAAAGATGGTATCATATGCTGCTGAGACGGCAGCATTTGTTTCTCCGTGTACCTTTCAGCGTGAGAGAGACGTGCAAACTATCCAGACTATGAGACCTAAACACACCTCCGTATCATCAGAGATGCTGGCGTTTGATCCTAACAATCCGCTCTTCTCTTCTTTAGTCCGGACGACACAACGTCGTGTCAGACCGCCGGAGTTTCCTCTCTGCTTCAGTCCATCTGAGATGAGCTCAGGTCCAGAGCAGCCAGGGGCGTTTCTGGGTGTTGGTGACATCTGGCTTTGCATGGTAGAGTTTTAACTTGGACCCGCAGACGCAGCGATGGACTGACGAGGGTTTTCTGAAGTGCTCCTGAGCCCATGACGTCCTTTACACCAGCATCCTGGTGTAACACACTAGTTCAAATCAGAGTGTATTCAGCAGACTTGTGCAGAGCTTGGTGTGTTGCAGCAGGGACACTTGGAAAACCTGCAGGACCAGGTCTGAAGACCCCTCATTTTGTTATGATGTGGTTGTTTGTGTTTTTTCCTTGGTTCAGGTTTCTTGTTTTATTTAGTAGTTTTTCCTGTTTGGTTCCCTTGTTTGTTGTTTAGCTTTATTGATTTCTTGTTCATTCCGTTCACCTGTTTCTTGTTTGGTTCCCCAGTGTATTTATACCCCTCAGTTTCATTCTTTGGTTGCTGGATCATTTTGTTGCCCTACCTTGTTGTAGTTAGTCCCTTGAGTGTTGGAATAAACCTTCTGGAATCGTCATCCCTGTTTTCCTCATCTCTGTGTTTGGGTCCACATCTCCACTGCCACCATAACACATTTACACAGCCATGCTGGCTTTTAATGCAGTGACCTGAGGGATCGAGTGTCGCGTGCATCCAGCGCTGACTTCCCCCCTTCCCGCTTCTGTCTTCTGATGACATTACAGCTTGCAGATCATGAATTTGTCATAATTATACGTTAAAAAACATTAAATATCTCGTCTTTATAGTTCAGGAATCCCAAACTCCAGTCCTCTATGGCCTCAATCCGGCCGGTTTTCCTCGTTTCCCTGCTCCAACACACATCACTGAACTTAAACGGTCAACGTAACAAGTTGACAAGAAGCGGTTTGATCCATTTGATTTGATTCAGGTGTGTCGGAGCAGTTTGTTGTAGTGTGTTAAAGAGGTGTGACTACATGTTTTCGTTCTGATTCGATTCAATTCCGATTTTTTTTGGGTGCCGATTCGATTTAAATTGTGATTCTCACAATTCTCCGATATTGCTGATTTTTGTAGATTAAAAACAAAAAAAAAATGTATAAAACTTTTTTTGCTCATCATTTATCTTTTATTTCAATGAGAAAAAACAACGCAGTAGCCAGACCATCATTCTGCTGCTATAATGCCCAAGAAGACGAGTAAAAAGATTAATTAAAAACAATAAAAATCCCCAAAAATTTTATAGTACATTGATTTTATTTATTTGAAAAAAAACAAAAAACGATTTTTTTAACAAAATAATTGATTTTAGAATTGTGAAGAAAAAAATCCCGATTTCCGATTTTTCGATTCGATTTTCCCACCCCTAGCGTATTGTGAGATGCCCTGCCTGCCGAGCATCCCGTGCACGCTGTTCCACCTCGACCTCGCCTCTCTCTCTGCCTGCATCCCGTCACCTCGTCACAGCCTCCGCATGAAAACGCTGCCGACAGTCCCGTCAGACCGGCAACAAACCATTCCCGCCTCGCAGCAGCTTTTAGTCCTCAGGACAGATTTCTTTAAATATATGTTTAAAATTCTCAAATCTGTGAGTTTTCTGAAAGGGAAAAGTGACGTATCATACCAGGTATGAACATGGGCGGGGTGCTGCTGTTGTACTGGTGGGTCTTTGGGTTCCAGAAAGCCGTCCTGCTCACCGTTACCACAGACTGGTGTGTACTGGGACAGTGGCGAGTCACAGCAACAACATCTGCATCCACCTGGTCCACGTAGACCTGGGGGACGTGACAGAGGATGATGAGGATCATCGTCATGACAACCAGCAGCTGCATCCAGTGGCGCGATGGCGTCCTCTCACCTGGATGAAGCCTTGAGCCGCCAGATCCTGGTGGAGTCTGTTCAGCGCCACTTTCCCAGCTATGATCCCACTTTGGAGTCCCACCTCACCCGTGGAGGAGGCAGCCGCGCTGGGGTTCCACTTGGGATAAAACCGCTCCTCCTTCACCACTGAGATCTTCTCACACACACACACACACACACACACACACACACACACACACATTTTGAATTTAAAAGAAAAAAGCTGCAAACAGAGAAGCTGTGTGAACCACCAGCTGTTGTCATGTTACCTGATGTGGCACGAGCTCATCGTATCCTCTGGTGGAGCCGGTGGCGCAGCAGGCCATGGACACGATGGCAGAACTGGGCAGAGAATCCAGCGCCGATCGAACCTGGACCAGTCCAACAGGAACAGCATGAAAACACCAGTTGCCATAACTCACCGCGTTCAGCCCTGACCAGAGATCTGCACCTGAATGGGACACTCGTTGTCGTGGGTCACATCCAGGAACATGGCGTGGGCGATGGAAGGCATGAGGGGGCGAAGACTGGGCTGAACGAAGGCTCCTACGGGCTCCCCCCCATAACGATACACCAGGCGGCCCTCCTCATGGCTGTCACCGGCTGACATGGCCTCTGTCATATGGGACGGAAGAGGAGTCATGATTCTGGTGCTTTCCTCTAAACATAAGTTACCTGACAACACGTGTCGGCAGCTATTTCCTCTGAAGGTTTAATAAAAATGACTTCACGATGTGAGAAACTCATCAGCAGCTCGGTGGTTTCTGGTCTAAACCTTAAACCTTGAAGCCATCTTTAACTGTTTTTTACTTAGTTAATACAGAACTTCACGTAATCCACTTGTAATCCGAGTCAACGTCCAGACATTGTTTGTTCCAGAACAGCCTCAGATGGCAGATTATGAGGCTAACATTAACATATCAACAGATACAGCAGCATTAAGACCAACTAGAAGAAGAAAACAGGATTCATCAGCAGTGATCAAACCTTTTCTCATCTGCTCATCTGTCTCGGCTTCCAGGAGAAAAATATTAGCTATGAAATAAACAGCTACATATTTACAGTTTCTCCTCCAGCTGTGTTATTTTTTGTTATTTCTACTATTGATCTACTGTCCTCACAAAGACAACTCCACTCTGCATCCCAAACGTCTTCTTGGCTTTATTCCAGCCATAGAGGATCATTATTTTCCTGCTTTTCTCATCACTTGTTGATCTTTAGCTGCTCCTGATTGGACGTTACCGTCAGTTTAAGCTCTCTGATTGGTGGAAAGTCTGACAGGAAGCATCTTCATCATCATGTCCGGGTGAAAATAGAGTAAAATAAAATAAGTAAAATAACATAAGTAAAATAACATAATCTTAGCAACATGGTAGTGATGGTGATGAAGATGTGATAAATAATGGTGGATTTACCATCTAGAGTCTCTGAATAAACACTACATCTGGATTGTAAACCTCCTGGATGGGATATATAACTATCAGGAATATCCATCTCAGTCCAAAAGTGCCGCAGACATGCAGGTTGTAGTGTTTCCCTGCTCCAACAGACCTGACTCCCTGATGAGTCACTGTGCAGAACTTCTTAGGCTGTTGGATGCATTTAGTTTGAGCCAGGTGTGTTGGAGCAGGAGCGACTTTGGACACCCCTGCCTTGAAGCGTAAGCTATCCATCACAATAAACCCCCCAAAAGTCACACATTACTGCTACCAACTGCTAATGATGTATAGGTCATGGGTGGGCAACTCCGGTCCTCTGGGCGCCGGGGATCCAGCAGAGTTCTAAGAGTTAACGTTACAGACGTCTGACAGAAACAGAAAGAGATGTTTTATTGCTGATGTATGTCAGAGTTATGATGACTTCTGGAACATACCTCGTATGAGCGACGTAATCCCTAACTTGGTAACAAAGATATTATCCAGATCCTCACTGCCAGTGAACAGTTCAGCCACCACATACAGGTTAGGACACACTCCTCGGGCCACATCCAGCATGTACTGCTCAGCCACAGCATCGCAAAGCATCAGAACAGGGGGGGGGGGCAAATAAAGATGGAAAAGTTTGAGGATGGGGAGAGTTAATGTGGAGAGGGGGGGGTAATAGCCAGTTAGTGAGAACAGGTCTCAGAAAAACCACGACATGCGGTTAGATGAAGAAAAAGAAGAAGGGAATGTTTGGGCACAGAGAGAAAGAGGTCAGAAAGATGCAGAGGAAAGACAGGATGAGAAAGAAAAAAGACAAAAAACATTAGTTTGTACCTCTGATAAGGCTGCTAATCCCCAGACGGTTAACAAACACATTGTCTATGAGCTCGCTGCCCGTAAACAGCTCAGCTATCACATACAGGTTGGGCCTGATGGATCGGCCAGCGTCTAGCATGAACTGGTGGGAGATGGAGGGTGGGTGGAGGGAGAGACAGGCGTGAAAGGAGGATGGACAGAGAGAGACAGGGATGGAGAGAGAGAAAAGGGGGTGAGGGAAGATGAAGAGAGAGAGGGAGAGGGGTGGAGGGAGGATGGACAGAGAAGAGGGGAGGAAGGTGAGAGGAGAGAAAGGGTGAGAAACAGAAGGAGAGAAATAGTAAGAAATAGAAGGAAAAAAAAGAGAGAGAGAGGGGACGTGAGACACTGGAGAAGTATTGACGGCATGGAGGTTTATGACTGACGTCGTGTGATTATTTTCCTGCTCTGGAGTTTCATTCCTCTGCTCATTAATTCCTCTCACGTTTAGCAGTTTGCTTATAATAATAACTAGAAAATTCTGTTGCGCGTTTACATAGTCAGGCGTGGCGTAGACGACCACGTCTTCGCCTACCTCTGCAACATACAGCGGAGTAGAGTGGCAGTTGTCCAGTCGGACTCCGTGGAAATGCCTGGCTGTGATTTCAGTGTAGGTCTTCATGTGGTCCCACAGGTACGGGCAGTCCTCAGGCCCGTTTCCATAGCGAAGCTTGACGCTGTCACCCCAGCAAATCAGCTCCCGGCGAAGGTACACGTTGGACCCTATGGAGAAAGAAGACCCACTACAATGCTGGACCAGTAAGTCCTTCCAGGACCAGGACCAGAATCAGGACCAGAGCACAACTCATCTGATAGTTCTGAATGCTGCATTGTCTCTGGAAAAGGAACATAAACAGAACAGGAACCTGAACCTGAATGTAGACTTGAACTAGAACTCAGTTAATCCTAAAGGTATGGATGCAGCATTATCTCTAGAACTGAATCTGGATCTGAACCTGGATCCCTAACTGAACCTGAACCTTGAGCTGGAACTAAAACCTGAACTAGACCAGAGTTCATCCTGCTGGTGGGGACGCAGCATTGTCTCTGGAATTGGATCTGGATTCGGAACCTGAACTGATCCTAATCCTTGAGCTGGAACTGGAATCAGTACTTCTTTTATTCGGCAGGTATCGATGCAGCATTGTTCCCGGAACTTAATGTGGATCAGGATCTGGATCCTGAAATGAACTTTGACCTTGAGCTGCAACTGGAACCTGAATGTAACTGGAATTGGAACAAGAACCAGAACTCAGTTCATCCTACAGGTTTGGATGCATCCTTGTGTCTGGATCTGGAACTTAAACTGAACCTTGAGCTGAAACTGGAATCAGTACTTTTTTTAATCTGCAGTTACCTGCTGGACCTGGATCCTTAACTGAACCTGAACCTCGAGCTGGACATGAAACCTGAACTAGACCTGACTTCATCCTGCAGATACCGATGCAGCATTGTCTCTGGGACTGGATCTGGATCCTGAAGTCAACCTGGACCTTGAGCTGGAACCAGAACGAGACCTGAGTGCATCCTGCAGGTACGGATGCAGCATCGTCTCCGGAACTGGATCCTGCAGGTGTGGGGTCTGCATCGTCTCTGTGTTCCTGCTGGTCCTCATAAACTCTACCTGGTTCTGCGAAGTTCCTCAGCGGATCATCCCCCATCACCCATCCGTTGTGAGCCAGGAAGTGGGAGGTTTTGTCCGGTAGATCTAGCAGCAGCATCTCCTGCTCCAAAGTCATCTCCTCGTACGGGAAGGTGAAATACCTGGAACAGCAGCAGAGACCAGTCATTGGACCACTTCCTGCAACACCCGTCTCATCTCTGCACTGCGGCGCTTCATCTGGCCTTAACGGGGGAATCAGCTTCACTTTCCACAAAGGTAAGATGGTTTTCCCCAAAACCAGTATTGAGAACTGGAATTATTTCAACCAGTAGAGAAAGGATTGTCTGGTTCAGGTCCATTCAATCCAGCTGCAATGAAAAACTAAGTTTTACAGACACAGTCCACCTCAGTCCAGTTCACTGTAATCCCGTTACAATCCGATTCAAACAAAAGCTAATCGACATCGATTTAGCATTTGATTTAGCATTGGTAGCTTCATCGATGCCCCCCCGATGTGGGGGGAAGGTACTGAATGAAGTCAGAGGAAGCCTGAACCAATCCACCAACATTTCGGGTGGCAGATGTGGGCTCTTCCTCCTGAGCTCCAGCTGCCTCAAACCCTTATTTCCACATCAGTCTGATTTATAATAACTGTTTATATAAACCAGTTTACAGACATACGATCGAGCTGAGGAGGATAGAAAGTAAAGGCCTTTTCCTGACAGGACGATAACATTCCAACATTCATCCTTTACCTGGTGACAAGAGGGTTTTTCCTGGTGACAGGGCCCAGTTTGGGACCGTGGTTGGCCAGACGCTCATACACGACATTTCCCACAACGCAGTTAATGGCCTGGTGGGGGGAGAAGCAGAAGAATGTTGACTGGTTACACATCTGGACCAACAACAGGAAGAAGTCGGACTTTCCCAGGATCTGAGATCAGACCTGTCGTTCGGTAAGCATTCACCAGGAGTGAAGACTACACCGCGTCTGTAAGGCTCCGGATCTGACCGAGTCCTGAATAAAGCTTCATATTCACTCATATTACTCAGGGTGGGAAAATCGAATAAAAAAAAAAACAAAAAACGAATATCGGAATTTTTGCTAGACAATTTTAAAATGGATTTTTTTGTTTTTTAAAAAAAATCTTTTTTTTTTTCTCAAATAAATAAAAATAATCCATCATAAAATTTTTGTCATTTTTATTGATCTTTTTACTTGTCTTCTTCGGCGTTACAGCAGCAGAATGATGGTCTGGATACTGTGGTGTTTTTTCTCAATTGAAATTAAGAAAAATGGCGAGCAAAACAAAGTTATGTACATTTTTTTTAGTCTACAAAAATTAATATTGAAGAATTGTGAGAATAACTATTTAAATCGAATCGGCATTCAGAAATTCGGAAGCGAAATGGGACAAAAGTATATCGTCACAGCGCTACATATTACTTTGTGTTTGATGGCGAAATTGTCCACCTGTTCAATTCAGATACAGAAGATGAGGGCGCTGGTGGATTTATTACAACAGATTGATTTAAAAAAAAAAAAAAAAGAAAAAAAAAAAAAAGGCATTTTTAAAAACGTACCGTGACTGAAAAAAGTTTAAGCAAACTCACTGTTTTGCTTTTTGTTACATTGTTTAAGCATGCTTCCACCAACGCGGCGCGCTTTATGTATGACTTAAGCACAGAAATAGACTCCATAATTGAGGCTGACCTGAAAAATATGCTACCTAGCAGCTAAATATGGAGCTGCATCAGATCCTAGTGGTCCGGGTGGATCAGAATTCTATCAGAACTTTTACAGAGTTCTTCCACGTCTTACCGCTAGTCATTTCCATCCAGACCCGCCTACCGCCCCACACCGGTTTTGGTTGTGTTAGTCATGATGTCGTGCGTTGAACACACAATGTACTTTGTTTTGTAGTGGTTTCTTTTACTTGGTCAGCTTGAAGTGGACCGAGACATTCATTTGTGGATTCATTCCAAACGAAGCGGATTTTCCGAGCAAACGGACCAGAATTCAAATCAGAAAGGCTGGTGTGAACGCGTTCTTAATCCTGGATCTGATCTAGTCCTGGTCCAACCTAGTCCTGGAGCTTACCTGCTCCTGATGTCCTTCAACAATATGATGCTGCTCACTGTTGAGCTCCACCAGTCTCTGCTTCAGCCAATCACAGCACTCTTCGATATGATGAGGGGCGGAGCTACAGAAACATGGAGACATGGATGACATCAGTCTCCATGTGGACAGAAACTGATCAGTGATGAGCTGACATGCTCGCCATCACAAACTACCAGATGAGAAGAAAAATCGACCCATAGAGATCATATACTGGTTACCAGTTACATCATACGCCATAATGTCATCAGCATGACTGCACTATAGGTGAGGAGTTCAACATGGTGTACTTGTACACTGCCCTCCTCCTGGTATGTGGAACACAGCAGGCAGATGGAACCGGTTCATTGCAAGAGGAAAACACATGACAGCTGTTCTGGGGAATAAAGTGATTTGATACCAGTAGAAACACAGTTTATAACGGCAGATTACACTTCACTCGTTGATCTTTTATCTTATTCACACTCTGAGCTTTTAGATCCTGTTTTAGGACTGGCATTCAACAGCATGCGCTCTGATTGGTTGTTCTGATTCAGGCTGATTCCTCTCTGACACAACAACCTCACTGTTTACGCGACAGCCTCACCTGTGAGGTATAAATGTCTCCAAAGCAGAGTCCATGTCCACCGTGTTGCCATAACGACGATAGTGTGGATCCTGGATGACCTTCAGGCCTTTCTGCCCTGCAGTCTTACCGTGGTCTGGCTTGGTGCCTTCAAACACAGGACAGACTGGTAAAATACCAGTTAAACAGACTGGTTCTGACTGAACAGTGATGTGTGTTATCAGTCAGGGGACAAAGCCGGTTGTCAACAGGAATGTCTGCAGCAGAATCTCAGCAGATAAACATTAATTTCAATCAATCCGCAGGAAAAGCTGCAAATGTTTGTCTGAACGAACCGTTCTGCAGCAGGATCTTGAATTGCTCCACCGTGTTCTCCACGTTGACCTGGAAGAACTCCCACAGTTTGATTTCAGGGAAAACATCCTGCCGGAACACGCTGCGGATGGCCTGAAACACAACGTGCTCGTGTTAGCGTACAGTGTAGCACCACACTGGTCGTCCGCCTTGCACACCAACTACCTGTTAAACCAATCCGCTACCAAGGAAGTTAAAAATACTTCATTCATCCAGAGAGAACCTGTTCCTCTCTAGAAGATGTATTTTTAACGTATAACTCCAGATTTTTTTTAAACAAAGCCAGAAACTAGAGATGTGGGGGTGCATGGTGGGTGTGTGAACACATGTGCAGGAATTGCTGAATGGCAACCTGCAGCTCAGGCCGTTAGCAGATGGAAAGTTAGTATGTATTCATACAGCACCTGCACCAGAGTGGTGAGACAACCGGCTGGTTCTGAACCACATCTGTTTGGCGCTGTTGTGCTGCTTGGTGACAACATCTTCGGCAGGCTCTAACCAGCTGTGGCGGGTCGCTGCAGGCTATCTGAAGTGTTGCTGCAAGCAGCCGCTGCTACGGTTTGACCTGCTGTCCATCACCAGCAGGTAAAGAATAAAGTCTGGTGGAACGTTTCCGACTCTGAAAAGCACAAATCCGTCCCACTGTAGTCGTATTTTCTCCAAAGCTCTGCACACGTCTAAAAAATTCTGAATCTACGTCAGATAAGTTCCCATCCGTACTTACACGTCGATGGGAACAGGAAGGTTCAGGAATGACCTGCTGGAACAGACCTGAAGAAGCCTCTGACTGAACCGTCAGCTCCAGGAGCTCCAGACCGGTTCCCAGAACAGAACCTGAGCTTGTTAAACGTCTTTAGGTCTCTCGTTCTGCCCAACAGATGGAAGTGTCCGCCTCAGACTGACAGAAGACACCGAACGTCTGGATGCGTTTCCATGGAGCAGCTTGGATCTGATCGAACGTCTCAGAATAACAATGAACCATGAAAACATCTTAGCTCATCCGATCCGCCTGGATCAGAAACCATTTCCAATTGACAAGAAGGATAACCATGTCTAGACTCCGATCATTCCTGCACCTGCTGCAGCCACAGGAGGGCGAGGCACCGCCAGGAGAAACCAACCAGAACTGGACTGTGGCAGATTCACTTCAGGATAGTCCGCTAGACTCGGCCCGATTGGGGACTCGGTCTAGTTGTAGGGGTGTATCCATGCAGACCGAGATCGTGTTGGTCAAACGAGCCAAACCATTAGAACAATATGACCCAGCATGAGCTGCCACACCAGTAAAGGTCTGGTAACATTCTTGGTTTTTCTCTGTTATACAAACTTTTTTAAATATACACTTTCCTTTTTTACCTTTGATATTTTTATTAACTGGGTTGACAGGTGGTTAACTGACTGGGTGCACACATCTAGTTAACTTACATGGTCACCTTGTTCATTTGGGTTGCTTTCAATAAATATACTTTCCTTTTTTTCAGTTGCCAGTTCCTGTGTTGGAGCTGCCCTGCATGCCAAAGGAAAGAGTCCCAGCTGCCTTGGAGTTTCCTAACAGCCTGAGGTCTGATTGGGCTCAACCATTTGTTTAGAAGGGAAGTGTAGGGTTAGGATTCAGGTTTTTCCATTTCATTGTTGTTTTTGGATTATTTGAAATTTTCAGACTGTTTAGATTACCTTCTTAATAGGTTACCTTTAACACTACACTGGTTAGTTGAATTTATGTTGTAGTTTGTTTGGAGTATTGTATTGTTCCCCCCAGTGTGCCAAACTGGCCTGATCAGCCAGTGTATATATGTGTCCCTGGTGTGTCAGTTTGTTGGGTTAGTTAGTGTTTCAGGAACTTATGTTAATGTTTATGTTGAAGTTTGTTTCTCTGACCTCTTTTATAGGCCCAAAGTTATGGCCACAAAAGATTCGTTTTCATATTTTTTGTAAAAATAAATGTAAACATCTTATTTTCCTAAAACTCCTTGTGCCTCTCTGGGTTTTTTTCGGCTCAGTCCGTCACACCCATTCCCACCAGAGGAGGCGCTGCGCTAGTATTTAGCAAAAGAGGACAAGTCCTACTTGAAGAAGAAAACTCTGTCTCTATGTTAAACATGAAGACAACACTATGGCTGTTTTGGGTTTTTATTGTGTCTTATGCAAGTATGAAATACACTGCAGGAATCCACTGCAACAATGGACGCAGTATGAACACCAGACGAGGCAGAGGACCCTTAACGCCATCGCTATGGATTTACCCACAATGCAACGCTACGCCATATGCAGCAAGTGATTTTTTATTTTGGTCCGCTTGAAACGGACAGAGACGTGTGTTTGTAGGTGAAGTGAGTCCGCTTCTTTGGTCTGAATCCGATTTAGTTTGGTGCGTTCCCATTTCCCCAAACGAAGTGACTTTCTGAGCAAAGGAAAGGCTGAACGTGAGAAAGGCTGAACGTGGCCGCCACATCAGCTGAAATCAGCCGCCAGATGGTTGGAGAACTTTCATCAGCTTCAGATTCCCAACAGCCTGGTTTTTCGTTTCTGTTTGGGTTTCTCTCCCTGAGATTCTTCATCACTTTGCTCAGTTTGTCTTTGTTGACTCCAGTTTTTAGATTAGTCAACGTGTTCCTTCTGGCTCGCCATTCTGGGTCTTGGTTCGAGCAAACATGACGCCCTCTATGTATGTTCGCCCTGAAACTCTGGACGTTTGTCAACTCTGGATAATAAAGTTTAGTGTGAGGAAGAAAACTATTTTATTAAGAGTAATGTAGAAATCAGACATACAGTCAGATGTAATTCGTTCTTTGCTTACATTCAGATGGCTGTCTGTGGTGATCTCGGCCGGAAGTCCTTTGTCTGCGTAGCGTCCATCTGCTACTCTGGTGGTTAAATGCCAAATGGCTCTGTCCAAAACCCAGGCAGGACGCAGATGAGGAGAGTTCACCAAGTTATAGCCACACTCAGGATGTTCTTGGATCCAAACGCTGTTTGCAGCTGGAAAAAAAGAACAAAACACACATTCATGAAAACTGAATAACTTTTAATTACTTTTTATCATTTTATTTTTAGAAACCAAGTTAGAATAAACCATCAGCAGCTATCAGCCTGTTGGACTCAGTGACAGTTTGACAGCCAGTAAAGCAGTAAATCAACACCTAAGTCTGTATTTAACCTTTAAGTCTGGCTCGTTTTACATCCTGACCTTTTCTGGGCCACTGGCAGACGAAGACAAGGCGAGCACAGAGGTGACACGGCTACCACTTTAAAGATAAAGACCGACAGAGAGAAAACTGCTGTGAGTTTAATGATGAAGCATGAAATTAGTTACAGAACCAGTCGTCCAGGTTCCTCACAGATTCCTAGAAACTGTCCTGAACTTTAAGCTGCTGATCAAATCTGAAAAGTTCAGGAGTCCAAAAACTCTTAATATGCATTTATGAAACATGTGGAGACCAGTCATAGCAGGTTAGTTAGTGATCAGCTGTTAGGGTTAATCAGCTGCTCATTCACGTTCAGAAACGTGGCAACACACCCCGTTAGACGTCACATGGAAACCGTTTCTGCTCAAAGGCACAGAGACGAAGCCAATCAGCGATCTCCGTTTGGTTCCCTCATTCAGGTTCAGCTACATTTACTTTAAACATCACATTTAAATCTCATTTGCAATGTTTTAGACGGAGAAAAGCAAATGGTTTGAGACTAAGGAGATCTCTGGCACCACAGCGAGGAACACTGGAACCCCACAGGGCTGAAGTCCGAGTCCAGTACGCCCCCATTCTCCAGTGCAGATGATACGACTCTTCCTGGGCGGATCACTGGAAATGGAAAACCAGCCTACAAGTTTGAGGTGGCACATCTGGTGGAGTGGTGTCAGAACGGCACTAAACTAAGGAGATGACAGCCCACCCCCGCTCAGAGTGGCAGCAGAAAGCACGGAGAGGATCCAATTCCTTGCAGCCACTTTGTCCAACCGTCTAACCTGGACCTTCAACACCTCAATCTGGTCTACAAACCCCAGCTAGTCGGTTTTTACTGAGGAAGCTAAAATTCCCCCAGAAGCCACTGCTGAATAAAACCATTCTATAGATCATCCATCCCAGTGTGGTCCAGGAGTTGGACTGCAGCTAAGCAGAGAGACCCCACGGCGCGGTGGCGACCCACAGCGTGGGGAGGGGTCAGAGCTCCCACATCTGGAGGATGTGTGCTCTAACCATCTGAGGAAGAAAGTCAGCAGCATCGCTTCAGATGTTTCACTCATGGTTTAAATATTTAGCATCTGGCTAATGCTACGGAGCGATCCAACCCCGTCCCAGCAGGCTGGAAATCAGCTTTTCCTCCAGGCTGCAGGCTCACGTTTACTGTATTTCATACATCATATCATCACTAAAGTTTTTCATGTTTGATCTGATTTCAGAAAGAGAGCTTTACTGTCACTGCCAAGACTAAAAACAGCGTAATTTACTGAATTTTACAGCTGCTGTTGTGAACTTTCACCACATTAAGAGTTGATTTCCTTATAAATAACACATTAAAATATTACGGAAACCTCCCGTCGTGGAGTAGAGATGAGGACCCAAATCCAGACCAGGAGGCAGGATACAGAACCAAGGTGTTTATTTAAACCTGAAAGGACAATAAGGGGCGACTACAAACAATGAACCAGCAAATAAAAACTAAAACCAGGTAGTATATGTACACAGAAAACACAACAGGACACAGGTGGATGGAATGGACTAAATCAGGGGTATACAACTCGTTCCAGCTGGTTTGCGTGAGCTGCAGAACCTGACAGGCTGTTGGATCCACTTCATTTGATTCAGGTGTGTTGAAGCAGAACTACATAGTAAACCTGCAGGATTGCGGACAACTTAGGGCCGGGGTGAATACCAATGGACTGACCGAAACCAGGAGAACTAATGAACAGGAGGGAGAAACTAAACCAAACACACAAGGGACAAAACTACAAAATAAAACAGGAAACCAGAACTAAAAGCCAAACAAAAACACTACACCATGACACCTCGCTGCAGTGACAGATTCAAATCAATACAGAAATTTACTACATGCCGGTAATTAGGAGGGGTATGTTAGCCACGATCCTGCCAGGAGCAGCAGTGTCTGTGGGAGAGAGGGAGGGGTTGGTTGTACACAGTACGACCTCTGCAGAGGTCAACGTCTAAAGCATAAAATGGGGGCTGGGAATCAAACTACACTTCCTAGAGAACTACACAGCAGTGACAGGTGAAGCGTTAAGTCACCAAAGCAAAGGTGGGCTGGTGAGCTGGGAGAGAGCAAACAGGAGACAAAGGAACGGGAGCTGGGAAGGAGCTGAAAATAGACTAAACCTGAAAGAAAAGATGTGGAAAAGGAACTGACACGGAAAAGCTCATGGACTGAATGTCAATACAGGCTTAGAAGGACGTATCATTCATTAGTTTAATTCATAAAAGAAGAAAAGTTCCCAAAAGAAGTGAAAACCTGTAGATATCTGTTTGTTCTTTCCTCCTTGGTGCAAGGCTTTTCCCACCTTGGCACCTAAAAAACTGTCTTCCTTACTGGAAAATAAATTCTGTATGTGAATTCCTGGTCTGTTGGCTACTTTGTCCACAGGTCCCCCACGCTATCGCCTCTCTAGGAACTCTCAAATCTTACAGCAGAAACACAGGAGATGAGGAGCTGGGAAAGGATGTTATCTCGAAAGCCCTGATATTCCAACCAAACCATGAGATCTTAGCCAGCTGATCAATCAAGAGTCTGATTAGGACTCCACCATGCCATCTGATTTGTGGCTGCAAGCCGTTGTGTGTGTCTTAGTGATACCAGAATGACCTCTGCAACAAACTGGTGACCTTGATCGCCGTGCACTGTCTTAGTTTTACTGGACCCCAATGCTGCATTTGATACAGCTGACCACAATACATAACTCTGACTGGAGAGCTGGATGGGTCTCTCTGGCACTGTACTAAACTGGTTCAAAACCAGTGGTGTAGTCCGGGGTATACACAGGTATACACAGTTATACCCAGGTATACACACATATTCTTCAGACAATATAGCGTATACTCACTTCTAAACCCCTTGTGATGCAGACTACTAAGACTTCTGTATCCTCCAAGTATAGCAAAGCCACAATACACCCTACTCTGCCACCAATTAGCTAATACTCACAGCCTTCACTGATTGAATTGGATAAAAAGTAGGCATGAGGACTGATGAGCCAATCAGAGGCATAGTTGGTGGGCCATGCTGAGGAAAATATTGCTAACCGCTTACAAGTATACTTTACATGTTTTATCGTTGAAGTATATGATGAATACTTGAATCAAAGCGTACTTAGAGCACAGGAAGTACTTAGGGTCAATAGGTAACTTTACATCTAAGCAGACAAGAATTACACATGGAGTTCCCCAAGGTTCCAACCTGGGGCCTCTTGTTTAACATCTACATGTTCCCACTGGCACAGGTCATACAGAATAACAATGTTAGTTACCATAGATATGCAGATGATACACAGATTTATATTACAATGTCACCAGGAGACCTGTACAGGATCTTGGTAAATGCATTGAGGCGATTATTGACTAGATGCGACTAAACTTTCTACAGCTAAACAAAAACAAACTGAGGTTATTTGTGGTGACCTTTGGCTCCAAAAACAGAGCTTTATTCTATAAAACAACCAACCAGGCCAGAGCCAGCAGAAACTGAATGAAAGCTGTTTTCAGCAACTCTGGGAAGACGCCCAAAATTAAAGACAAGTCCACAGTCTGGAACAGATCTGGCTCCATGGTCTTTCAGACTCTTGAAAAAAAACCTGAGTATGTCCAAACAGCAAGAGCACCTCAGCTGATGTAAGATATGTGCCAGATCTTTGCTGTTAATGGGATAAAAATGGTGTTTAAACTGGTTTTCATTGGACACAGTACTCCAAAGCTAGAATAAGATGTAGTACATGTGCAGATAAAGTCTTGCTGCATGTTGCAGGTCATCCCGTAACATTCATGTAACATCTGACATACACTGTTGTCCATGTTCTCTGCTCGACGTCACAGGCGTGCTTTACCGCAAGTGTTCAAGGATTATAGCAAATATATCATAAATGTCACTATCAGTAAATCCTGTGGCTTCGTAACTATTAAAAGGATTGAAATCCTCAGTTAATGTTTCATATAGTAACGTTTGGACAACATCACATGTACATACTGTGAAACAGGCAATGAGGTCTTTAACTTCAGCTGTAAGGCTAAATTTTAATGGACCCAATGACAGGTTGACGGAGCGGGAAAGGGATTCCAACCGCCAACGTGGTCATGGGACAACCTGTTCTCCCACCTCAACCACTCTTTTCCCCCAGTCTAAGAACCACTGGCTCACCTTAGGCATCATGACTGAATGCCAAACTCTACTGGAAAAGGAAACAAACTACAGTTAAAGCTGCAAGCAGTGATGAAGGTCTTTGCACCTTCGGGACAGCTTCGGTCTATCTCGCCACTGCGTCCCCCTGAGACCCCCCTGTTGTGGCTAAATAGTAACCCAATAATCGACATGAAGATGTGTTCAAGATGGGTCTGGCATCATACCTGTGATTTTGATGCACATGTCATGTTAGTTAGCTAGAGTTAGAGTGATATAACTCCCACTAGAGGTATATATAACTCCACCCCACCACGAGAGTTAGATATAACTCCCACTAGACATCAGCAGTGAGACATCAACATTGAGGCTCCGCCCCTCCTACACACCATCTGAGAGCGATTAGCACAACTTTCAATAACACACGCATCTGGATATCAATCCAGAAGAGACAAGAGCCTTCTCAGTTCTAGTTAAAAAAATCTGGAACGATCTTCCTCCGCAAGTTAGACAGACTAACTCCTTTACTGTTTTTAAAAATCCTTTAAAAACTCATTTTTTTCATTTGGCCTTTAAGCAAGAATGTTGTCATCTGTGTCTGTGTGAGTGCCTTTTTTTTTTTTTTTTTTTTTTTTTTTTTTTTGGCTGTTTTATGCATCTCTTTTTATTTTAATTATTTTTTACTTGTGCTGTTTTTTTTTGTTTTTTTTTACACATTTGTTGTCACTGTACATCACTGGTATAATGCTATGATGCTATGGTATGATGTGGTGTGGGGTTGGGTGGCATGTTATCCTATGCTATGCCTTGCTATGGTCTGGTATGCTATTGTACGCTATGCTATGGTGCGCTATGCCATGGTACGCTATGCCATGCCACCGTATGCTATGCTACGCTATGGTATGCTATGCTATGGTATGCTATGCTATGGTATGCTATATGCTATTCTATGATATGCTATGCTATGGTACACTATGCTATGTTATGGCATGCTATACTTTGCTATGCTATAGTATGCTATGGTATACTACACTACGGTACATTATGCTATGCTATGGTATGGTATGCTTTGCTATTTTATGCTATGCTACACTACACTACAATATGCAATGCTATGCTATTGGTATGGTATGGTATGGTATGGTATGGTATGGTATGGTATGGTATGGTATGCTTTGCTATGCTATGCTACGATATGCTATGTTTTACTACACTCTGTTACGCAATGCTATGCTGTGCTATGCTATAGTATGCTATAATTTGCTATGCTATGGTCAGAACATTCTGATTAATTTGGTGGCAGCTTGAAGGAATTCGTAGGACTCATTCAAATACAACATCATCAGCAATAATTTTAACCAGAAATTGATGACTTCCTGTCTGGTTTAGGCCATTACTCCAAAAGGCTTTTTTGTTTGCTCCTGCATGTAGAACATGTGTGGAAAATTTCAGGGAAGTTTGATGAGGTGCATTGGCAGGACTGCGAAAATAGGTGGCGCTCTCATTCAATTTTGCCTGACCAATCCCAGCTATAAAAACATTCATATTTTACTGCTCCATCTGTGGTAGCGGTTCTGGAAAGTGGAAAACATTCATGGAACCACGTTTCACTGAAACACAACACTGCATTCCCGGTATTCCTGAACGCTTACACCTGACCTCGCCACATATCACTCATCTCACACGTTCAGCAGGAAACTGCTGTGTGTCTGCATGTAAATCTTTAAATCATTCACATAAGTTCAACCTCCAACATTTCTCCTGATTAAAATCTCACCAGAGAGCCAAAGCAGCTGTTTTGGCCTCTCCCACCAGCAACCACTGGGTGAAAGGCAGCAACACTCAGACAGGCCACCAGTCCATCACTGGGACTGGTTTTCCTCATTGCTGGGGATCCTGTACGGCACTGGAAAACTGTCACCTCTGCTTTTTGTCATGCAAAACATCAACTTTCTGTAAAGTGATTTAACTGACCTCTTCCCTTTTAGCAGCTGGAATAATGACCGACATGATGATAAATAGAAACGTTTTGCCATCACTCACCAGTGTGATTATACACCACATCTGTAATACACAGCATGTTCCAGTCGGTCCGGATTTTCTCCACCAGTGCCCCCACGTCCTCCCAGCTGTAGCTGTGACCCTTAGGACTGAACTCTGGACTGAAGGTCAGCTGGTCAGCTAAGGAGTAACAGGACCTGGACTCCCCTAAGGTCTGCAGAGGGGTGAAGTGGATCATGTTGTATCCTGAAAGAGAAGAACCCAGATGGACATTATTCAATCATTCAACACATAATTTATTGAATATTAATAATGAAAATTCTTTTAAGACTAAAAACTAAAACAATAAACTGTAGAATCCAGAAAGCCTGCTCGTCCTCTCTCAACATCATGTTTGTGGTAAAAGATCCAGACTTCAAGGCGTAAATACAATCCCAGAACCATACAGAGGTTGTGTTTCTGTGTAAAATGTCAAATATTTCCAAATCCCATCAAACTATAGTTTATTTCCAAGTTAGAAAACAAACAAATCAGCTGCTGAGGCAGAAATGTGACAATTTCATGGAAAAATGATGTTTCGCAGCAACACAAAAATAAAAAAATAAAACAAATAAATAAATAAATAAATACAAAATAAATAATTATAAAAAAACAAATTCTACTACAAGGTTATGCCTGCAGAGATCCATACCTTCTTTCAGACTTTCAAAATACATTTCAAAGTTTTAAAACTGTAGTTTTTAATTGCCAAACGCTGATTTTAAAGGTTTAAAGGTTTTTTTTTTTTTGGTTTCAGATTATTGTAATCTCAGACTGATGCAGCAGCACGTCTGCAAAAAGTAGTTCCAGGATGATGTTTGGCATCTCCTCTTCTCCTAACATCTAACTGGAAACATCTGGGAAGGGAGGAGAGCAGCTGCTGGAGTTTTAGGAGAGGAATGTCGTCCCGTTCCGGTCCTGATGCAGGATTCCAGCTGCTTCCATGATGCTCCAGATGTTTGTACTGGTGAAACTGGACTGCAGCAGACCAGTTCTCCTGTTCCACCATCAGGATGTGGTCCAGCATGGTCCGTCTGGACCAGTTCTCCTGTTCCACCATCAGGATGTGGTCCAGCATGGTCCGTCTGGACCAGTTCTCCTGTTCCACCATCAGGATGTGGTCCAGCATGGTCCGTCTGGACCAGTTCTCCTGTTCCACCATCAGGATGTGGTCCAGCATGGTGGAACCTGCAAGGTCTTCCCTGAAAGAGACGTTGTCTGGATGGGAGCAGATGTTCCAGCATTGATGGAGCTTCCCAGATGTGGAAGCTGCCCACGCCATCGGCACTAATGCAACCCCATCCCATCAGAGATGCAGGCTGATAACAAGCTGGATGCTCCCTCTCCTCTTTAGTCTGCAGGACACGCCGTCCATGCTGTCCACACACTATTCCACATCTTCATCCAGGTTTCCACTCAGAACATTTTAAATGAGCTTTGGTCCAGAGAAGACGGC
Source organism: Telmatherina bonti (assembly GCF_933228915.1). NCBI lineage: Eukaryota > Metazoa > Chordata > Actinopteri > Atheriniformes > Telmatherinidae > Telmatherina > Telmatherina bonti. The sequence continues at coordinate 36,850,486 of NC_136625.1, forward strand.
GTGTTTCTGGATCCTCTTCACATATGATGGAGCTTTAACCTGCATGTGTGGATTTCAGCCTGAACTGTGTGGTTTCTGGACTCTTCCTGAGCCCATGAACTGGTTTCCAGTAGAGACTCATGTCTGCTTTTAATACAGTGCTGCATGAAGCTCCCAAGACCCCCAGCATCTAAATTAAGCTTCAGCCCTGTCCCCAACACACAGAGATTCCTCCTTATTCTCAGAACATCTGTAGATGGTGGGATCTTCAACGTCTTCACATTCTCAGGTTGAGGAACAGACGTGTTTCTGCCGTCAGATGAAATGACTTTATATCTTCTATGAAACGGTAAAATCTCTCAGTTTAAACATCCTACATGTGGATTTTACTCTGTTTGGAATAAAATTTGGGTTGCTGAAGTTTATGATTTTTTACATTTTAAACAGTGTCCCAATTATTTAGTTGCAGTTGCATAAAAAAACTGAAGGAATATCAGTAAAGCTCAGTTTCTACAGACTCAGCAGAGAGGTTAACGTCACAGCTGACTCCATCCGGACCCACCTGACTCCTTGGCTACTCGCAGTCGGTCCGGCCAGTCGTCCAGGTGTCCCAGGCATTTGGACAGGTAGGTCTGGATGGTGATGCAGTCCAGTGGGAGGACATGGTTGTCTTTTCCTACACGGAGGACCGGGTCCACAACAATGTAGCCTCCTCCCAACCTCTCTATGCCTCTGTAGGAAAAGCACTGGTGTCAGCACAGATACCAGTAAAGCACCAGTAAGTATGGTGGCCCCTGAGGCCCGCAGCCAGACACCCTGGGTTTCCACTGAATTTTCTAACAGCTAGTAATGTTTCTGCCCTCAACGTTTTCATGTTGCCATCCTGGCAATATTTCTAATACTTTCATCCTGTGGACCTGGCAACATTTCCAATGTTTTCATGTTGAGACCTGGCAACATTTCCAGCGTTTTCATGCTGCAAACCTGGCAACATTTCCAACGTTTTCATGTTGCAGACCTGGCAACATTTCCAACGTTTTCATGTTGCAGACCTGGCAACATTTCCAACGTTTTCATGTTGCAGACCTGGCAACATTTCCAATGTTTTTATGTTGCAGACCTGGCAACATTTCCAATGTTTTTATGTTGCAGACCTGGCAACATTTCCAACGTTTTCATGTTGCAGACCTGGCAACATTTTTAATATTTTCATGTTGCAGACCTGGCAACATTTCCAACGTTTTCATGTTGCAGACCTGGCAACATTTCCAATGTTTTCATGTTGCAGACCTGGCAACATTTCCAACGTTTTCATGTTGCAGACCTGGCAACATTTCCAACGTTTTCATGTTGCAGACCTGGCAACATTTCCAATGTTTTCATGTTCAGACCTGGCAACATTTCCAACGTTTTTATGTTGCAGACCTGGCAACATTTCTAATATTTTCATGTTGCAAACCTGGCAACATTTCCAACGTTTTTATGTTGCAAACCTGGCAACATTTCCAACGTTTTCATGTTGCAGACCTGGCAACATTTCCAACGTTTTCATGTTGCAGACCTGGCAACATTTTTAATATTTTCATGTTGCAGACCTGGCAACATTTTTAATATTTTCATGTTGCAGACCTGGCAACATTTCCAACGTTTTCATGTTGCAGACCTGGCAACATTTCCAACGTTTTCATGTTGCAGACCTGGCAACATTTCCAACAGTTTCATGTTGCAGACCTGGCAACATTTCCAACGTTTTCATGTTGCAGACCTGGCAACATTTCCAACGTTTTCATGTTGCAGACCTGGCAACATTTCCAATGTTTTCATGTTCAGACCTGGCAACATTTCCAACGTTTTTATGTTGCAGACCTGGCAACATTTCCAACGTTTTTATGTTGCAGACCTGGCAACATTTCTAATACTTTCATCCTGCGGACCTGGCAACATTTTTAATATTTTCATGTTGCAGACCTGGCAACATTTTTAATGTTTTCATGTTGCAGACCTGGCAACATTTCCAACATTTTCATGTTGCAGACCTGGCAACATTTCCAGCGTTTTCATGCTGCAAACCTGGCAACATTTCCAACGTTTTCATGTTGCAGACCTGGCAACATTTCCAACGTTTTCATGTTGCAGACCTGGCAACATTTCCAACGTTTTCATGTTGCAGACCTGGCAACATTTCCAATGTTTTTATGTTGCAGACCTGGCAACATTTCCAATGTTTTTATGTTGCAGACCTGGCAACATTTCCAACGTTTTCATGTTGCAGACCTGGCAACATTTTTAATATTTTCATGTTGCAGACCTGGCAACATTTCCAACGTTTTCATGTTGCAGACCTGGCAACATTTCCAATGTTTTCATGTTGCAGACCTGGCAACATTTCCAACGTTTTCATGTTGCAGACCTGGCAACATTTCCAACGTTTTCATGTTGCAGACCTGGCAACATTTCCAATGTTTTCATGTTCAGACCTGGCAACATTTCCAACGTTTTTATGTTGCAGACCTGGCAACATTTCTAATATTTTCATGTTGCAAACCTGGCAACATTTCCAACGTTTTTATGTTGCAAACCTGGCAACATTTCCAACGTTTTCATGTTGCAGACCTGGCAACATTTCCAACGTTTTCATGTTGCAGACCTGGCAACATTTTTAATATTTTCATGTTGCAGACCTGGCAACATTTTTAATATTTTCATGTTGCAGACCTGGCAACATTTCCAACGTTTTCATGTTGCAGACCTGGCAACATTTCCAACGTTTTCATGTTGCAGACCTGGCAACATTTCCAACAGTTTCATGTTGCAGACCTGGCAACATTTCCAACGTTTTCATGTTGCAGACCTGGCAACATTTCCAACGTTTTCATGTTGCAGACCTGGCAACATTTCCAACGTTTTCATGTTGCAGACCTGGCAACATTTCCAATGTTTTCATGTTCAGACCTGGCAACATTTCCAACGTTTTTATGTTGCAGACCTGGCAACATTTCCAACGTTTTTATGTTGCAGACCTGGCAACATTTTTAATATTTTCATGTTGCAGACCTGGCAACATTTTTAATATTTTCATGTTGCAGACCTGGCAACATTTCCAACATTTTCATGTTGCAGACCTGGCAACATTTCCAACGTTTTCATGTTGCAGACCTGGCAACATTTTTAATATTTTCATGTTGCAGACCTGGCAACATTTCTAATATTTTCATGTTGCAGACCTGGCAACATTTTTAATACTTTCATGTTGCAGACCTGGCAACATTTCCAACGTTTTCATGTTGCAGACCTGGCAACATTTCCAATGTTTTCATGTTGCAGACCTGGCAACATTTCCAACGTTTTCATGTTGCAGACCTGGCAACATTTCCAATGTTTTCATGTTGCAGACCTGGCAACATTTCTAATATTTTCATGTTGCAGACCTGGCAACATTTTTAATATTTTCATGTTCAGACCTGGCAACATTTCCAGCGTTTTCATGTTGCAGACCTGGCAACATTTCTAATATTTTCATGTTGCAGACCTGGCAACATTTCTAATATTTTCATGTTGCAGACCTGGCAACATTTCCAACGTTTTCATGTTGCAAACCTGGCAACATTTCCAACGTTTTAATGTTGCAGTCCTGGCAACATTTCCAACGTTTTCATGTTGCAGACCTGGCAACATTTCCAACGTTTTCATGTGGCAGACCTGGCAACATTTTTAATATTTTCATGTTGCAGACCTGGCAACATTTCCAACGTTTTCATGTTGCAGACCTGGCAACATTTCCAACGTTTTCATGTTGCAGACCTGGCAACATTTCCAATGTTTTCATGTTCAGACCTGGCAACATTTCCAATGTTTTCATGTTCAGACCTGGCAACATTTCCAATGTTTTCATGTTCAGACCTGGCAACATTTCCAATGTTTTCATGTTCAGACCTGGCAACATTTCCAACGTTTTCATGTTATATTTTGGATTTTTCTGGAAAGAACAAACCAATTCCTTTTGTTTTGATTCAACAAACAAAACGTAAGAGAACGTAACAACTTTCTTTCAGAACTGAAAGAATTTGTTAAATGTGCTCGACTAGAGCCAAAGGGGGGCTTACGCGTATCCAAAGTAGTACTGGTAGGAGCCTGCGATCTGCAGCTCCAGGGAGCAGTACTTGTCAGAGTCATCCTCCCTTCCTGATGGGTAGTTCCACGCCAAAGCGCGAAAGCTCTTCCGATCAAACCGCTGTCCCTCCAGAGGGTAGTTGGTATGCACGATGACCCTCCTCCCCTGAAGGCTCGGACCCAGGCGGAACTGCAGCTCGAAACCTGAGGAAACACGCATGCGGTCATTCTGGAGCTTCGGCATTGGTTTGGGAAAACCAGAGTTTAGATCTACAGTTCAGCCATCGTGGGCTGATGATCTAGCAGGAAACCTTTTCAGTGCAGCGACACTGCTGCTGTTTGCAGGACAATCCCACATTCCTCCACACACATGTACACACAGAGGGTGTCAGGAGCCCTGAAAATGTCGTCCCTTCAGGACTATGAGCGGATTGCCTATATATAGTCCCGTTCAGAAGGCAGCTGTAAAGAACCTATCAGGTTCAGAGGGCTGTAAATGTCAAGCGGCACGCTTTTCTCTTCAGCTGCTGCAGCCAGCACACAGCCTCCCACATGGCTTCAGTCTCCCGCAGGTTTACCCATGCAGGTCACTCCACAACCTTCTCACACCTTTTGTCTGATTTTCAGCATGCCTAGGGGCCTTTGTTTAGGTTGGGACCAGTCAGATCCGATGTCAGCACTGCTGTAACATCGTGTATGGATCAGATATCCCACTGATGTCACTGATCAGGGTCACATATGATCCTGAATCCATATTCTGCTGCTGGTATAAATAGCATGGTTTAAGCTGAGTTTAACATGAGCCGAAGGCGAGTTGCAGAAGTAGTTAGTTACCGCTAGTTAAAACCAGTCTTCCCAGATAGTAATAAACATTGGTCAGAGTTCAGACGTCTGCTGTCAGAGAAACCAATGATCAGTTCAGCTGATCGGTTTGAACAGACGTAATGCCGAGACGCCGTGCTAACGTCGGCTTGGTTCAGCATCCAGGAAGAAACACAGTTAAAACTGTAAAGACTGTTTTATGGATGAACACGCTCCACACCTGCACATCATTAAATCAGTCTTTTTGACTTAAATTAAACTTTTTATTTCAGAAAACTTTACTTATGAGGTGCTTTCTTTCGGTTTGCTGTTGATAAAACTCGGTGTGTAGCGTCAGCTCGTGTTCGGGGATCAGAACCAGAACGAAGCCAAAAACAAAAAGGTAACACCCTTTGGGAAAAATGGGAAACATATTTAAGAGATAGGGGAAACCCTTGAAGAAGTATTATACCTTCTCTCTTTTTCTTTTTTCTTTTTTCCTCCCTGTGTTGTTGGGAGAGAACGTGGTTTTTGGTTTATCGTAGAAGCAGAATTTGGGTGTTGTGGATAAATCAGAGACGACGGTTTTTCAGGTTTGAGCGGCCGTGACTCATTGTTAAACCGGGGATAGTTTCTAATTGTAACACGTGTTTATACTTTTCTGACTTGATTTAAGTACCCCTATTAAACCCCAGTTTGTTTATTTGTGTTCTTTTTGTGAATTTCTTTCTTTTGTAAAATATATAATGACTTTAATAAAAAAAAAAAAAAAAAGAATAAAAAATTTAAAAAAAGAACCAGACCGAAGACTGGATTTGTTTTTACTATCTCCCTTCACAAACTGAAACCACTGTTTAGTTTTAGATCTGTTTATGGATGCTCACATCCATAGACAGATCAATATCTTCTGTTTTCATCTTTCTGTTTGGTTGTGATTAGGGATGTGTGTACTTTTACTTGGTATTAATAAAAGTGTACCGATACCACACCAGTCCAGCCAGCGCAGATGTGTTTGATGCTTCGGACGTGTTTAAAAAGAAAAAAAATGCCTCTAATGTTAAAATTTGACATTTTTTGATCCACTAAAACAGTGATTCTCACTGTTAATCCAACAAGAGCAGCACTCAGCATACTAAGACAAGAGGAGAGCCGCCACCCCTCAAAAAAGCTTTCCCATGCTACGTATCCTGCTACGTTGCCAAATCAGTAACATTCAGCTTTTTAGCAAGGAATGGTTATCCTAAATATTGAGTCATGGCGTTCTTATGCAACAGTATATGGTGAAAATACAATAATCCAGAATGTGGGCGTTTCTGTTTCATTATATATACGGAGCTACCGACGGAGCAGCTCTTTGGTGGAGTTCGGTGCAGCTGAAATCAGCCAAAACTGGCAACTCTGACAGGGTCAGTTAGGGCCGTTAGGACAGCAACGTTTCTGCAAGCAGCCTGCAGCTCTTGTTAGTGGAGAGAACTGCAGCGTTGAGGATCATTATGACTTGTTTAGATGCATTTTCAGAAAGCCAGCGGCTGCTTCACGAGCCGCAAGGCAAGAGTCAGCGAGCCGTGTGCGACGAGTAAAAGCTAAAAGCAAGATCTTTGTTTTAAAACCACACATTTCTAGTTGTATTTAGGTAAAATGTGTCAAATCAGAATAAAACTTATTGAAACTGTTAGATCTGTCATGTTATTACATTTGTATTGGTGAGGTAACTTCAGAAAGGATGGGTCATTTATTACAACCTGATGAAATCTTACACAGTTATAACAGCAATAATAACCATAGTCACTGTAACTGACACTTGTGTGGTTGTTTATGCGTTTCCATGGCAACGTTGAAACAGTGGTAAGAATTGTTTTTTTTTTTTAATATGTTTATAATCACATACTTGCATTCTGCCTCATAAGGTTATTGTTGTACGTTTTAAATTTACTTGGTAAAATCTGTTGGGTTGTTAAGTTTACATGAGTCACATGACCCGGAAGTGACAATGCGAGTTGGACAAAAAGGAAGAGACATCACGGACAGAAAAAAAGGACATTTGCACTCATCGAACTATCTACCACTGGTTTTACACGGTAATGACTGTGTTTTATTTTATCCACTGTGAAAGCTAATATGTGATGTTGTTGTTAAAACACTCTGTTATTTCCAGTTTTCACGGTGTTCCATGAATCTGCAAAGGAGAAAATAAACGATTGTGGACATCAGTAAGAAGCGTGGACTCATTTCAACCAGGGCAGATACAGTGAAAACGTGACCTAATCCATACGAGGCTACAGCACAGCATCGCTTTCGATCCTGGGTCGCTACGGAGTCGTCAGCTAATCCATATCAAGCTACACGCCAGCTAAAGGCTACATCTTGGGCAGCTGCCGGCTTTAGAGAACTTCGTTAAGTGCTTCACCACATCAAGCTACAACAAGCTAAAGGCTACACGTACATCGCGACGATCGTGACGCTTCTCATCCTGCAGCAATAAGAGCTTCGGATCAGCAGACATTCCCTGGAGCAACATCGGACTTCGAAGTGAACACCAGGTGATTCTGTGCAATCGTTTATGCCTTAAAACGGATGGATCGAACCCGAACTAAAGACTACTGATAAAAAAAAAAAGTACAATGGAAATTTGTTGAATGTATTTTGCTTACCCGAGAGTTGAAAGGTGAATTCAATCAATATTATATGGTCAGCAATGTTTGAATCTAATATTGCTATTAAGCTGGAAACTAACCTGATACAAGTCACCAAAAGGTGGTAATTAGTTATTTGTGTTGTTTTGGTTATTCTTTAATGAGATACAGCTCCCATATTCTCGTGCCTCAGTTTACTTACCTTGATTTTCAAGTGATATCCTAAAGTTTAAATGTCCTTAAACAGTGACAGACAATATAATATGTCAGAGGTGCAAGAAGAAGAGAAGATAGATGAGGAGAGAAGGGCTGTGTCTGAGAAATCAGAGTCTAGAGTCAGGAAATCTTCTCGTGAAAGAAAATTAACACAAAAAATGAAAGAGCTGAAAGAGATGGAATTGATTCACAAAGAGAGTAAGTTTAAAGCAACTTATGGAAAATGGAAAAGTACAGTTAGAGACTTTAGGACCAGATTAAAACAAGCCTGCTCTGAGGGAGAGTTGTGCAATATGATGGATGAAACTGAGAAGCTGGAGTCTGAGATGAAGGAACTGTATGACAGCATTAGGCTCCATGGTGTACCAAGTCAAGAGATACGGAGAAAAATCGATGCATGTGTAGCTGTAACAGCAGACCTGCTTCAGTTAATGAGAGTGCGACTAACTGAAGCTGATGAAGAGTTTGATGCCGCGGCAGAGAAATCAAGACTGTGCATACTTCTTGACAATGATTATGCCAAGTCTATATATGGATCCACAGCCTCCAGAGTTACCGCACCCAGCCACCATCATTCTGACCATCTCTCCGAGACACCTAGCATCACAGTTAAAAGAGCAGAAACTGCTGCTCTTTTGGCTGCAAAGAAGGCTGAAATGGACACGGAAGCTGTCATTGAGGCTCAACGTCAGCAGCTGAAAATGCTTGAAAAGCAGCGAGAGATTGATATTATTCAAGCGAAGCTAAATGTTTATTCTGAAGAAGAAGCAAAACAGAAAATCGAAACTTGCAGTTCTGCGCATAGCAAAGTGGGTGATACTTGCATGCTTACTCACCAGGCTCCAAAGCAAGAAAACCAAGTTGTGCAAAATGAGTTGTCCTTAATCCAAACATTACATGAGTCACTTGCTCTCACTCGTCTTCCAACCCCAGAACCTCCTGTATTCTCAGGTGATCCCTTGCAGTTTGCAGAATGGAGCACAAGCTTTAAAGCTCTTATTGAGAGACGTTGTTCTAACCCTGTAGATAGACTGTTTTATCTGCAAAAATACGTAACAGGAGAGGCAAAAACTTCTCTTGAATGCAGCTTCTACATAAAGGATGAAGGAGCCTACCAACAAGCGTGGGATAGACTGAACGCCAGATATGGCCATTCCTTTGTAGTTCAACGAGCCTACAGAGAAAAGCTGAATAAATGGCCAAAGATCGGTGGAAAGGAGTATGTAAAACTAAGAGAATTTAGTGACTTCCTTCAAACATGTAGCAATGCCATGCCTCATGTAAAGGGTCTACAGGTTCTCAATGACTGTGAAGAGAATCAGAAGATGCTGGTCAAACTTCCAGAATGGGTGACTTCCAGGTGGAAGTCACCCATTCGGTGGAATCGTTATGTGACAGAGCAGCTGACCCAAGGCAAGGACTATCCAAATTTTCATGATTTTGCTTCATTCATCTCTAAAGAAGCATGCATAGCGTGTAATCCAGTGTCATCCTTGTATGCTTTAAAGTATGCAGCAGAGTCACCAACCAGAGAGACAAATCGCCCAAAGGCTAATACGTTTGCCACAGAGGTAAAGGCCTCCCCTTCATCAAGTTCAGCTGCCAAATCAGACCTTGATGAAATCAAATGGAGAGATACCGAAAGGCCAAAGAAATGGAGCACCTCATCCCAAAACTCAAGCTCAGGTAAATGCATGTGCTGTGGAGAAAATCATTCCATACATAAATGTAAGAGGCTAATGGAAATGCCTACAGATGAGAAGAAAAAATGCATACATGAGAATAAGCTGTGTTTTGCATGCCTGAGAAAAGGCCACAACTCTAAGGACTGTAGAAACAGAGCTATGTGTGGCATATGCAAAAGGAGTCACCCAACACCGCTGCATGAAAATCGCTCCTCAGTAGATACACCAGCAGCACAAAGCACAGTTGAAGAAAGCACATCGTCATTATCATGTTGCGTAAATGGAAGTGCAGGTGGGAGCACATCTATGATCGTGCCGGTGTGGATCTCTGCACCTAATGCTCCTGAAACTGAAACCTTAGCATATGCCTTATTGGACACCCAAAGCAGTCACACATTTGTTGATCAGGAAGTATGTGAAAAGCTCCAGGTAGCAATGGAACCAGTAAAACTCAAACTTTCCACCATGATGGGGAAAGACTCTATAGTAAAAAGTCAAAGAGTATGTAACCTCAAAATCAGAGGATTTTCATCAAACATCTCCATTGACTTACCTCCAGCCTACACAAGGGACTTTATTCCGCTTGATCGCACACATATCCCTACCTGCCAAACAGCCAGCAAATGGAATCACCTTGCTGAAATAGCCCAAGAAATACCCCAAATAATGGACTGTGGTGTCGGACTGCTGATTGGCTACGACTGCTCCAGAGCTCTAATTCCAAGAAAGGTCATCACTGGGGGTGACTATGAACCTTACGCCATTAAAACTGACCTCGGCTGGAGCATTGTGGGAAGCACATTGCAGCATGTGAATGTTCAAGATGTGACTGGCCTTTGTCATCGGGTATCAGTCAGAGAGCTGCCTCCGATAACGCCATCTGCTGTCATTAAGGCTCTTGAGTTTGATTTTGCAGATACAAAATCAGGTGACAAAAACATATCTCAAGAGGATATTTGCTTCCTGCACATCTTAAAGGGAGGAATCCGACAAAATGAGCTTGGCCACCTTGAGATGCCCCTTCCTTTCAGAACACGTCCACACCTTCCAGACAACAAGAAAATGGCCTTGGCCAGGCTAAAGCACCTCAAAGGGAAACTAAACAGATCCGACGTTCAAAAGTGATTATGTGAAGTTCATGGACGCCGTCTTAAAGGATGGTGATGCTGAAAAAGTAGACACCCAACCAGAGCCTGGGAAAGTCTGGTATATCCCGCATCAGGGGGTGTATCATCCCAGGAAACCAGACAAAATTAGAGTGGTTTTCGACTGCTCTGCAAAGTACAAAGGGACCTCTCTAAATGACCATCTGCTAACAGGACCCGACCTTACAAATGGTCTTACAGCTGTATTATGCCGCTTTCGTAAACATCCCATTGCAGTCATGTGCGACGTTGAGAAAATGTTCCACAGGTTTCACGTCAGCGAAGTAGACAGGGACTATCTGCGTTTTCTCTGGTGGGAAAATGGGAACATGGACGCAGAACCCACAGAGTACCGCATGAAGGTACATCTGTTTGGCGCGTCATCTTCCCCAGGCTGCGCCAATTATGGCATGAAACACCTTGCCAACCAAAGTGAAAAGGAATTCCCCTCTGCAGCGAGCTTCATTAGGAAGCACTTCTATGTTGATGATGGTCTCGTAAGCATGGAGTCAGTTGGTGAGGCAATAAAACTGGTGAAGGAAGCCCAAGATGTGTGTGCAAAGGGAAAACTGCATCTGCACAAATTCCTTTCTAACAACCGAGAGGTGCTAGATTCCATTAATATTGCAGAGCGTGCTGCTGAAGTAAAAAATGTAGATCTCAACCATGATGACCTACCGGTTCAAAGAGTGTTGGGCATAAGATGGAACATTGAAAGTGACAGCTTCACCTTCAAAGTGTTACTCAGCGAGAAGCCGGCAACACGACGGGGGATTCTCTCAATTGTTGCCTCCTTGTACGACCCTCTAGGGTTTCTAGCCCCATTCATCCTGGAAGGAAAAAGGGTGCTCCAAGAGATGTGCCAAACACGCTGAAAGATGAGCTAGAGCTCAAGATCGATGAGGAATATTATTGGACAGATTCACAGGTGGTGCTTGGTTATATTGGCGATGAAGCGCGACGTTTCCATGTTTTTGTTGCAAACCGGGTCCAGAGAATCCGAGAAACCACCAGCATAAGACAATGGCATCATGTCGACACAGCAGAAAACCCTGCTGATCATGCCTCGAGAGGCCTTAAGGTGTCTGACCTCATCAAGTCAAATTGGTTTTCTGGTCCCAAGTTTCTATGGAAGAGAGAGATAGCCATTAACCAGGTGTCAACAGAGCTGCAGTTGGGAGATCCAGAGGTGAGAGCTACACAAGTGTTCAAAACGGATGCTGCCAGACAATTTGACATCCAAGCACACCTGCTACGGTTCTCAAAATGGACCACAGCAGTCAGTGTTGTAGCTCGTATACAACGCCTGGCCAAGAGGATCAAGACTTCAGAGCCTTTGAGTGTGGAAGAGAGAAGGAAAGCCACAATGACTCTTTTAAAGCTTGCACAGCAGGATGCATTTCCAGAAGAGTTGAACATGCTCAGTCAGAAATCAGCAAAACTGCCTTGCAATCATCAACTTTACCAGCTCGACCCGTTCCTTTGGGATGGGACAATAAGAGTAGGAGGAACGTTGAGAAAGTCACCTCAAACCTTTGAGTTGAAACACCCAGCAATCCTTCCAAAAAATGGTGCTGTCACAAACCTACTCATCGGACATCATCATAACAAAATACAACACCAAAGCAGGGGACAAACCCTTAACGAACTAAGGGCCAGTGGATACTGGATTGTGGGCGGAAGCAAAGCTGTAGCCCAATACATTAGGCAGTGTGTACGGTGCAGAAGAGCTCGTGCACCAACAGAAGAACAACGGATGGCAGATCTGCCCAGCGATCGTGTGGATCCCTCACCGTCATTCTCTTATTGTGGCATGGACTGCTTTGGTCCCCTTTATACCAAGCAGGGACGCAAAGAACTAAAACGGTATGGCCTTCTTTTCACATGCCTTTGTTCCAGAGCAGTGCACATAGAAATGTTAGAGGATCTATCGACCGATGTCTTCATCAATGCCCTAAGATGCTTCATTGCTATTCGTGGGGCCGTGAGACACATCAGATCAGATCAGGGCACAAACTTTGTTGGGGCAAAAAATGAAGTGGCGAGAGCCCTGAAAGAACTTGATAAGGAAAGGGTGGCTGCGTACTTGGCGGATCAACAATGTAACTTTCAGATGAACACACCGTGCTCAAGTCACGCTGGAGGAGCGTGGGAGCGTCAAATCAGAACCGTAAGAAGCGTGCTGAACACAGTGCTTGCCCATAGTGCTGGAAGATTGGATGATGCTTCGTTAAGAACATTCCTCTACGAAGCCATGTCCATTGTAAATAGTCGCCCGCTCACTGTTGATAACATCAATGATCCCACAAGTTTGGAGCCCCTCACACCAAACCACTTAATCACCATGAAGTCCTCCGTTCCACTCCCCCAACCTGGTCGGTTCATCAAGGAAGACCTGTATGCAAAAAAACGGTGGAGAAGAGTCCAGTATCTATTGGAGCAGTTTTGGCACAGATGGAGGAAGGAGTACCTGGGAAACATTACTCTGAGACAACAATGGCATTTGCCTCGGCGTAATGTGGATGTGGGTGATGTGGTGATCATCAAGGAGGAGGATGTCCCGAGAAATGAATGGAAGCTTGCTAGAGTTGTTGAAGTACATGCAGATGATGATGGTCTTGTACGGAAAGTGAAAGTGCAGATTGGAGAATGAAATTTAGGAAAAGACGGTAAACGACTCAGCCCATCATCCATTGTTCAAAGACCCATTCAGAAATTAGTGGTCTTGGTAAAGAATAGCTAAAGGATACAGAAAGAGGTCCATCATTCTTTGATTTGATGTCCCTTGAGTTAAATTACACTGTAGCACACCCATTCAATGTATTATTTTGAGTTGCGATGTAAATTCTATTGGAGATATTTTCAACTGATGAAAATATTTGTTGTGGCAAACATGGTTCATTTAAATGTAAGTTATGGAATTACCACTGAAAGTCTAATGAATAGTGTTTAACATCTCCATTTGTCCTTATCAAAGGTAATTGGTGGGAGTGTAACTGACACTTGTGTGGTTGTTTATGCGTTTCCATGGAAACGTCGAAACAGTGGTAAGAATTGTTTTTTTTTTTAATATGTTTATAATCACATACTTGCATTCTGCCTCATAAGGTTATTGTTGTACGTTTTAAATTTACTTGGTAAAATCTGTTGGGTTGTTAAGTTTACATGAGTCACATGACCCGGAAGTGACAATGTGAGTTGGACAAAAAGGAAGAGACATCACGGACAGAAAAAAAGGACATTTGCACTCATCGAACTATCTACCACTGGTTTTACGTGGCGTACACGGTAATGACTGTGTTTTATTTTATCCACTGTGAAAGCTAATATGTGATGTTGTTGTTAAAACACTCTGTTATTTCCAGTTTTCACGGTGTTCCATGAATCTGCAGAGGAGAAAATAAACGATTGTGGACATCAGTAAGAAGCGTGGACTCATTTCAACCAGGGCAGATACAGTCACAATAATGTTCACATAAACACATCTGGTATCGGCAGATATTCAAGTTTCAGATATCGGTATTGGATCGGAACTCCCAAAAAGTGGATCGCTGCATCCCTAGCTGTGATCTGCTAAGCTAACTCTGCTGCTCATTTCTGTGCTTGTTCCTTAACATGCTTCTTATTCCCTTTTTTAAATGAAATAAACTGAAATCATTAAGTTCAGATGAACAACAGACTCACCTTGTTCAAGTCTGAACAAGGTTCGCTCCAAGTTCTCTTTGTCATTCAGCATCAGGACTCGAATCTGCTTCAGGTGCTGAGGTAACATCATGAGAAGATCTCCACGAAGCGAAATGACCCCTGGTCTCCTGTCGGGACGAAATAAGAGATGATTTACTGCACAGAAACACAATCATTCATGAAGCTCTGCCTCACAGAGCCCGTGTAGATGCTGCAGGGCAGAAGATGTTAGCGCACAGCAGGAAGCAGCGATCCTGGCGGGGAAAACTCGGCAGCGTTTGCTTTACAGCTGACTGCACAAACAACGCAGAGACTCTGCTGATTGCAAAGACGTCCATCTCGTCCCTGTGAGACAGAAACTCTGGAGCCTGCAGCCACAATCACACATCAGCATAGGAGCCCTCAGGGACTGCGGCGCCCCCCTTCACTCTACACCGCAGACCTCTGCTACAACACGGAACCATTTCACATGCAGGCGTTCGCCGAGGACACGGCCATCGTGGCGTGTTCCAGAGACGATGACGAGGAGAAGTACAGGAACCTGCTGAAGTTCGCTGCCAGGCATCACAGCAACAACACCTCCAGGACTTTGGAAGGAGCAGACCCAGTCCGACACCAGTTCTGTTCGGAGACGAGGAGTTGTGCAGACCTACAGGTATGTTGGGCGGTGGTTGGAATAGACAAGCAACACAAAGACAAACAGGATGAACTTCCTGAGGAAACTCCACCATCTTCAGGAAACCCCTGAGGATCTTCCATCCCCAGCGTACTTTCCTACGCCGTGGTGCGCTGAGGCGGGAAAAGCTGCGGTGGGCGTGAAGCTGGACTGTCTGGTGGCAGAGGGGAGAACTCTCTGCCAGCTGCTGGGAACACTGGACAAGGCCACGTCATCAGCAACTGGCTGCTCTGGCACTTCTGTGCTTTTTTGTGCCATCAGATATAAGATGGGCGGAGCCTCCATAACGTCATCCGCAGGTTTCTGAAAGCTGAAGTTAAGCTTTGGGGTGCTGTTGGAGGGATGGGGGGGGGGGGGGGGGGGGGGGGGGGGGGGGGAGTGTGGGAATGGATGAATGATTGACATCTATCAAATTCCAAGCCTATAGCTAAGAGTTTACTGAGCTCACCTAAAGCTAACGTGAATTAACAAGAGCTAACCAGATAAAAAAAGTCCCCCCCCACTTCACAGTTGTCATGAAAATGCCCGCAAAATACAATTATGGGCAAAGAGGCGGAGCTGAGAGGGGGGCTGTGAGCGTCATGGTGGATGATTGACATCAAGCGAACTCCGAGCTTTCTGTAGCTAAGAGCTAACTAAGCTAACCCGGAGATAACAGGAGCTAACCAGCTAAGGAGGTAAGCGGGCTAAAGCTAAGTCACGTTGTTAACGGCTAAAAACCGCGGTTGTTCTACGTTCTTCTTACTTGAAGCGGGAGGTGGGGTCCCTGTCAATCAAAAGGACACGCCCCTCAATATGCTAAATTTCGAGATTAAATTACTTTTAAACGGGAAAGTTTGAACCAGGCTGTAAACATGTTTATTTCTGCTGTAAACAAGTTTATTTCTGCTGTAAATATGTTTATTTCTGCTGTAAACATGTTTATTTCTGCTGTAAACATGTTTATTTCTGCTGTGAAGTTGGTCTTTTTAACATAGGAGTCTATGGGGATTCGATCTGTTTCAGAGCCCCTACTGGATGAGGATGGAACTGCACTTTTAGGCTTCACTTGTAACCACCGGAGGTTGCCGCTTGTGGCTCACTGACAAAGTGAGGATGTCATGGAAGTGGGAGTCAGTCAGAGTCCCTGTGTCCCTGCTGGTGGGTCGATTCAGGCCTGCAGGCCCCACTTTGGGCACCCTGATCTAAACCTTCCAGCACAGCGAACTATCAGTTTCTCTGGTTTCTGGTTCAGACTTTACAAACGTCCTTCATCCGTCTGCTGATCATGTTCAAACTACAAAGTCTGACAAAAGAATTTTAACTCAGATAAACGTCAGCTCAGACGGGCCTCGACAGGTCAAAACTCTGCTGTGAATCCGTCCATGTTTGCCTTTCAGCTGGTTTACTTCAGGTCCTTATCCACCTGCTTGCTTTCCTCTGATAAAATGCGACCCACATCAGCCTTCATGCAGAGGTCAAAGTTCAGAGTTTAGCAGAATTATCTGTCTGGACATGAAACAGCAAACAGCAGCTGTTTGTTGACAGACATGAAGAGACGTTGAAGCCGTTATAGGTAAGGAGCTGCTTGAGACATCCTCTGCAACCACACCAGGAAGTTCCTCTGAACGTTTCACAAAGCGGCAGAGTGTGTTGAAACAGACCGAAGCCACTGACACATTGCAGGAACCTGCTGAAAATCAGGTTTTTGCTGAGTCAGGCCTGGCTGTTCGTAACGTTTTCCCGCATAAAATCAAGGCCGGACACTTGGGGCCCATGTGGGGCCCCACATAGGGGACATAACAGCAGTTTGGACTTAAAACATAATGTACATAAAAACCAGATAGTTATACCACAGTGTCTAGTGTATTGTTTTTGGTACCATTGGCTGAGAGATGTTAGAAATGTTGTTTCACAGTGTATCATTCACAATTTTCACAATGTTGGCGTGGGGAAGGGGGCCCCTGGAAGTTGGAACACTCTGGGCCCATGGTCCTGTGCATTTTTAATCCGGCCCTGCATAAAATACATAAATAAAATGGTTGTTGGTCTGAGTCAGTGGTCCCTCAACAAGCTGACGTAGCTGATGGCTAACTGCACCAGTGTAGCATAATTAACCTTAGCTGAGCTGCTAGGCGACGTAGCTACATGTGTAGGGATGTTTGTAACTGTAGAAGCAGCATCACAGGAGGGTTAGAAGTGTGTATACTCTGAATATCTGCCTGTACCCTGGACTACACCACTGGTCTGAGTATCTACTGGGATTTCCACAGACAAGAGAAAACATCCAGCGAGCAGCGGTTGTCTGGACCAGAATGTCTGGTTGGTGTCAGAGGAGAATGGTCAGACTGGTTGGACATGATGGAAAGACAACAGAAAGTCTAGTAAGCACTGGTTCCAACCATGATATGCAGAACATTATGTCTGAACACACAACACGTCCAGCCTGGAAGCAGATGGTTTCCAGCAGCAGTAGACCACAGCGGGTTCCCTCCTGTCAGTAAGAACAGGAAACTGAGGCTACAATTCACACAGACTCACCAGAACTGGACAATAGAAGATGGAGAAACGTTGCTGGTCTGATGAGTCTCCAGTTCAGCTCCACATTCACATGGTAGGATCAGAATCTGCTGGAAACATCATGACAACATGGATCCATCCTGCCAGGATCAACGCTTCAGGCTGCTGCTGGTGGGATGGTGTGTGTGTGTGTGTGTTTGTGTGTGTGTGTGTGTGTGGGGGGGGGGGGGGGGGGGGGGGGGGGGGGGATTTTCTTGTCTCACCCGGGTTCCCCTGCCTGAGTTACATGATGAAGTCAGGTGGAACCTGACAGACTCACGTTCTGGTCTGATGTGGATTAAACCGGTTCTCAGACAAAGTTTTAAACATTCGTGTTTAAGTCTGACCCTGCTGAGACCTTCCGATGCTCTGGTCCACTTCCAGACCCAGCATGTTACTGTCAGAGGTCTGGGTCCAGGTCTGCGTCGGTCTGAGCCGGCGAACACATCCAGAGTCAGTGAACCCAGGTATACCCCCCCCATCCCCAACCCCCCCTCAGCGGAGTCTGCACTGTAGTGGTGCGTACAGGAGAAGGTCAGGAATTCTGAGGTTGGTGTTGCATAATCTATTTATAACCCCTCCATCACTGCTGAGGCCCTCCAGGACACCAGAACTGAGCCGAGCTAGTATGCAAACACCATCGTCTGCACACACTCCTCTTCATTACATATATCTGCACACACTCCTCTTCATCACAGATAACTGCACACACTCCTCTTCATCACCTGTATGCTATGGGTGACCCTACCCTGGGCATAAAGCCCCCGATAACATAGCTGCTAGGATCTTCGGGCACACAAAGCCCTCCACCATGATAAGGTGACGGCTCAGGGAGGGGTCATAGGGGTCGATGGGCGGCTGCAAGGGGCGGGGACCCTGGTGTCCGATCCCCGGCTGCAGAAGCTGGCTCTAGGGACGTGGAATGGCACCTCTCTGGTGGGGAAGGAGCCTCAGCTTGTGCGCGAGGTTGAGTGGTTCCGACTAGATATAGTTGGACTCACTTCGACGCATGGCTTGGGCTCTGGAACCAGTACCCTCGAGAGGGGCTGGACCTTCTTCCACTCTGGAGTTGCTATGGTGAGAGGCACCGAGCAGGTGTGGGCATTCTCATCAACCCCCACCTTGGTGCCTGCACATTGGGGTTTAACCCGGTGGATGAAAGGGTAGTTTCCCTCCGCCTCCAGGTGGGGGGACGGGTCCTGACTGTTGTCTATGATTATGCACTGAACAGCAGTTCAGAGTCCTTGGAGGGAGTGCTGGAGGGTGCCCCTTCTGGGGACTACATTGTTCTGCTGGGGGACTTCAATGCTCACGTGGGCAACGACACTGAGACCGGGAGGGGAGTAATTGTGAGGCATGGTCCCCCCCGTCTGAACCCAAATGGTGTTTTGTTATTGGATTTCTGTGCTCATCATGGATTGTCCATAACGAACACCATGTTCCAACATAAGAGTGTCCATATGTACACCTGGCATCAGGATTCCCTGGGCCGCAGTTCGATGATCAATTTTGTAGTTGTATCGTCGGACCTGCGGCCACATGTTTTGGACACTCGGGTGAAGAGGGGGGCAGAGCTTCAACTGATCACCACCTGGTGGTGAGTTGGCTCAGATGGGAGGGGGAGGAAGCAGGACAGATCTGGCAGGCCCAAACGTTTTGTGAGGGTTTGCTGGGAACGTCTGGCTGAGTCCCCCATCAGAGCGAGCCTCAACTCGCACCTCCAGCAGAGCTTCAAACATGTCCCAAGTGAGGCGGGGGACATTGAGTCCAAATGGGCTGTGTTCCGTGCCTCTATTGTTGAAGCGGCCAGCTGGAGCTGTGGCTGTAAGGTCGTTGGTGCCTATCGTGGCGGTAATCCCAGGACTTGTTGGTGAACACAAGCAGTGAGGGATGCCGTCAAGCTGAAGAAGGAGTCCTATCGGGCCTTCTTGGCCTGTGGGACTCTGGAGGCAGCTGATGGGTACCGACAGGCTAAGCGGCATGAGGTTTCGGCTGTCGCCAAGGCAAAAACTCGGGCATGGGAGGAGTTTGATGAGGCCATGGAGAAAGACTTCCAGACAGCTTCGAGGCGATTCTGGTCCACCATCCAGCGGCTCAGGAGGGGGAAGCAGTGCTCCATCAACACTGTGTACAGTGGAGGTGGGGAGCTGCTGACCTCAACTCGGGACGTTGTGGGTTGATGGATGGAATACTTTGAAGTCTTCCTCAATCCTACCAACACGTCTTCCGATGAGGAAGCAGAGCTGGGGGACTCAGGGGTGGACTCTCCTATCTCTGGGGCTGAAGTCGCTGAGGTGGTTACAAAGATCCCCGGGGGTGGATGAGATCCGCCTGGAGTTCCTTGAGGCTCTGGATACTGTGGGGCTGTCCTGGCTGACAGGCCTCTGCAGCATCGCGTGGACATCGGGGGCAGTACCGCTGGATTGGCAGACTGGGGTGGTGGTTCCCCTTTTTAAGAAGGGGGACTGGAGGGTGTTTTCCAATTACAGGGGAATCACATTCCTCAGCCTCCCTGGTAAGGTCTATTCAGGGGTCCTGGAGAGGAGGGTCCGCCAGATAGTCGAATCCCGGATTGAGGAGGAGCAGTGTGGTTTTCATCCTGGTCGCGGAACAGTGGACCAGCTCTGTACCCTCTTTGGGGTCCTGGAGGGGGCATGGGAGTTCGCCCAACCAGTCTACATGTGCTTTGTGAACCTGGAGAAGGCGTTCGACCGTGTGCCCCAGGGGCTCCTGTGGGGGGTACTCCGGGGGTATGGGGTACCGGACCACCTTGTACGAGCTGTTCGGTCCCTGTACGACAGGTATCAGAGCTTGGTCCACATTGCCGGTAGTAAGTCAGATTCATTTCCAGTTAGGGTTGGACTCCGCCAAGGCTGCCCTTTATCACCGATTCTGTTCATAACTTACATGGACAGAATTTCTAGGTGCAGCCGAGGTGTTGAGGGGATCCGGCTTGGTGGCCTCAGAATTGGGTCCCTGCTTTTTGCAGATGACGTGGTCCTGTTGGCTTCATCTGGTCGTGATCTCCAGCTCTCACTTGAGCGATTCACGGCCAAGTGTGAAGTGGCTAGGATGAGAATCAGCACCTACAAATCTGCCGGAATAGGGTGGATTGCCCTCTCCGGGTCGGGAGTGAGGTCCTGCCTCAAGTGGAGGAGTTTAAATATCTCAGGGTCTTGTTCACGAGTGAGGGAAGGATGAAGCGTGAGATCGACAGACGGATCGATGCGGCGTCTGCAGTAATGCGGATTCTGCGCCAGTCTGTCGTGGTGAAGAAGGAGCTGAGCCAGAAGGCGAATCTCTCGATTTACCAGTCGATCTACGTTCCTACCCTCACCTATGGTCATGAGCTGTGGGTCGTGACCGAAAGAACAAGATCTCATCCGAGAGGGGCTCAGAGTAGAGCCGGTATACTTCTACATTGAGATCTCGTATACAGGCGGCTGAAATGAGTTTCCTCCGCAGGGTGGCCGGGCTCTCCCTTAGAGATAAGGTGAGGAGCTCAGTCATCCGGGAGGAGATCATAGTAGAGCCGTTGCTCCTCCGCATCGAGAGGAACCAGTTGAGGTGGCTCGGGCATCTGGTCAGGATGCCTCCTGGACCTCCCTGGTGAGGTGTTCCGGGCACGTCCCTCTGGGAGGAGACCCCAGGGAAGACCCAGGACACGCTGGAGGGATTATATCTCTCGGCTGGCCTGGGAACGCCTCGGGATCCCCCCCGCAGAGTTGGCAAATGTGGCTGGGGAGAGGGAAGTCTGGGCTTCCCTGCTTCGGCTGCTGCCCCCGCGACCCGACCCCGGATAAGCTGCAGAAGATGGATGGATGGATGGATGTATGTATGTATGGATGGACTCCTCTTCATCCCAGAAACCTGCACACACTCCTCTTCATCCCAGAAACCTGCACACACTCCTCTTCATCACAGATAACACACACGCCCACATCCAGTTTTGTCTTTACTGGCTGATCAATTTTTCCACCATTAAAACCAGTTTCTGCTTTTTTACTCGGATCAATCAACCCATCAGAGTGGGTCAAACCCGGGTTCGGTTCTACCCGGATCATCCTCGGACGGGTTCTCCCTGTTTGGACTTCGGTCTAAATGACAGCAGGAGCATAAAAACTCTCACGTTACCTCCTCAACTCGTCTAACTTCTATCTGCTAGCGTGCAGCTGCTAGTTAACCCACTCTAACTAGCAGCTGTTAGCTGTTAGGCCAGCGCGAGACAGCGACACATCGACCGGCCACAGACACACGGGATCTGTTGTTGTTGTTTTTTTTTTTACCTGTCAGGTGTGTGTCCGGCCCGTCACAGCTACAGGAGATCAGTCCGCAGTGCAGCTTCTGGCTGGGAGAACAGCTGCAGGACGGAGGGCAGCCAAACATGGAGGTCTGGTACCGTAATGCACCTAAGAGACAGGAACAAACACACACACACACACACACACACCGCAGAGATCTGGTACCGTAATGCACCTAAGAGACAGGAACAAACACACACACACACACACACACACCGCAGAGATCTGGTACCGTAATGCACCTAAGAGACAGGAACAAACACACACACACACACACACACACACACACACACACACCGCAGAGATCTGGTACCGTAATACACCTAAGAGACAGGAACAAACACACACACACACACACACACACACACGTTATTGGACCCTAAAGGTTTCAGAGTTCTAAATGTTCTTACTGTCAAAGCAGAACCTTCTGAACCTTCTGTTATCAGACCCTCTCAGTACAGATATGAAATACTGAAACTTTAATAGTTATTGTTTCACTTGCTTAACAGTCATAATGTTAATCTAATTCCTGCTATCTGGGATGTGATTTTATTAGAGATGTTAGATATTATCGACCTACCAATGATACCTAATAATTTCCATTATTACATATGATGAGTATCGGGCTTTACTGTTTTTAACACGACTTCTACACAATATTGGAATTTAATATATCAAACTCTTCAGCTTTGTCTCCTCTAACTAGAAATGACAAATTATAAGCATAGTCATGTATAGTTTTCCAGATATTTTTGTTTGCTGAGCACAACTAGCTCCAAAAATATCAGTATCGGTTGATATCGGTATTGGAAATTAGGAGTTGGAAAAAATTGGTATATCTGCTATTAACAACAAAAGCCATTTTTATTGATATTTTTTTTTCTAATTGTACTCTAATTTTCTACTTTCTGCTGTATGAATAAAGTGTTGTCTGTTGCAGTTAGCTTCTGATATCAATATTAATATGAAATATCAATATTAAGGTAATATAAAAATCTAATTCAGAATATTGAATTAATATGAAGAATACATTTATCTTAGGAGGTATTTGCCAAAATGTTTTTTACAGCATTGATTGATGTTTAAACTGGAAAAGCTTCTTCAGTCCGAACAACTAAAGATAAAATCTGAACTGGGCACCTTCCTGAAACGGGTCTCACCTCTTCGTCAATAACTCTAGCTGCTGCTGAATGTGGACTGTTTCTTCTCATATTCTGACAAGATGTTTGTGAAAATATGAGAACCCATTTGGATTATTTCAATTTCTGCATAAATTAGTCATAAATTGTGTTCTGATCTTCATCTAAATAACAACAAGAGACAAACACAGTCTGCGTTAATCAATGCTGCACCAACAGTCACATGTTTCCATGAGTAAAGATGACTCTGTGCTGAGTGAGGTGAAGAGGAATCCAGAGTATCAGCTGAAGATTTACTGCATCTGCCAACGTCATAACTGTGTGACCTTCAGGCAACGTTCCCAGAAAATCGCTTGAAAGTCGGAGTTTGTTGGGATTCCATTACATCATCAATACAATCTCTTACCAGATCAATGATAGTCTTTTAGACTGTTGTGTGTATACATACACCTCCACCACCTGCTTATTATTCAATATGAGCAGAACTCTGTACCATTTACTGAGCTGGGGAAAAGGGCTTTTTCCTTCTCTGTCCCTTCTACATGGAACATGATGCAAAAGGATTGGAAATTAACAGAACTCATTTCATTGAATAACTTTAAATCCAGACTGAGAGCATCTGAGACAACCTCCTTAATCTGAAACTGTTTTTTTTATTTGTAAGTATTTGTGACGTCGCTGTAATTCATACTTTTTGCTGCCTCTTGGCTCAGACTCCCTTGAAAAAGAGGTTTTTAATCTCAAAGGGACTTTCCTGGTGAAATAAAGGAAATAAAAATATAAATTCCATCCCAATGGAAATCCTGTCTTTTCGGTCAGGTATTGCTGTTATGTTACTGAACTAAACCGGGTCAGAACATAACCAGGTTACACGCTGTTGAGGCTAAATGTCCAACGCCATTATCTACTTCAGCCGCTGCAGGCTTGATGACGCGCACTAAGATGTATGTTCTCCTTATTGTTTATTTTCATAGTTACTTTAAATAAATTACAATGAACAAACAATACGCAGAGCAAAAGCATCTAATTGTGGTCAACAAAAAGTTTACTCCCGAGCTCACCCCACTTCTGCATCCTTACAGCCAAACGATGCACTCAGGTGAGTGCAACTATTTTTAACGTGTGCATTCACACCCAAAGTGACACACCCTCCACCCAAGTGCCAATCAAGCATGCACACATCAGCATATTCGTAGACATTTATGACTCATAATATGGCTCCTACACACGTTGTCAGGTAGGAAACACAGCATAGTTTTATATTCTTCAGATGAAGCTGTTCTGATTTTCTATAACTGGTGCTAGAAAAGTTCCTGTGTTCTGATCGTTCCAGCTGACAGGATGTAAATTTATGTGTTCGGACCCTAGCCTGGATATCTGTACCTGGGACTGGATCTAGTGCCCCGGCCTGGAGGTCTGGACCCTGGTCTGGACCACTACTTAGCCTGGTT